>NW_024340699.1:16732579-16848190 GCF_902729225.1 Pteropus medius | reverse complement strand
GTTGTGTTTTTGGCGACTGGCATTTCCCCCAAACGCCTTCAGTCTCTGAGTAGGTTTTCGGGCTTGGGGTAGCCAAAGAGAACGAAGTCTGCTTCGTAGAGTTTGTACAGCTGCTGCCTCCAGGCCAGGGGGATCTGGGCGAACCAGTCCTCCTCCCAGCTGCTGGCAGTTCTGTTCCGGTAGCTGGGCGGGAAGTGGAGCCGCTTGTCCACCTTGAGGAGCCTCAGCAGCTGGGCGGCGTCCTGGTCCAGCGTCTCCAGCTTCCCCACAAAGTCGTACTCTATCTGGCAGGGGTGGCACAGGCGGTGCACTTGCCTCCAGTGCTCGTTGAAGGGCGCCAGCTTCTCGGTGTGCGGGTCCAGCAGGTACTGGATGAAGTTGGCGAAGGACACCTTGAGGCCGGCGCTGAAGGCCTCGCTGACCGAGGCGGGCAGGCTGGTGTGGTTGGAGTACATCCTGAGCATGGGCACGGCGAAGCGCCGGTAGAACTCCTCGTTCTCCAGCTGGAACTTGCTGCGGAAGGCGGAGATGAGGCGCACGAAGGGGTCGCGCACGAACAGGAACTTGGTGTACTTGCGCAGCTTGGCCTTCATGAGGTGGCGCGAGAACTTGCCGTAGCGGCGCCAGAACTTGTTGAAAGTCAGGTGCGTGCTGGAGTTGTGCACGTACTCGCGCGGGATGTCCAGCGGGTCGCGGTACGGGGCGCCCTGGTCCAGGAGGCTCTCGCTCAGGACGATCATGACGCGCTTCCAGTTGGTGCAGGCCACCTTGGGCACGTAGCAGTAGATGACGCCGTGCCGGTCGTCCACGATGAGGTGGTTCAGCTCGTAGTTGGGGATGTCATCGAAGGAGCGCTCCTTGGTGGGGAACACGAAGCTGGCGTTGGTGCAGAAGTCCCGCAGGACGCTCCTGCGCGCCGCCTGCCGCGCGTCGGGGTCCGGGCCCGGCGGGGCGTCGCGGGGGGACCAGTCGTAGCCCCTCACGCTCTCCTCCACGTTGCCAGGCGCGGGCTGCTCCGCCGTCTCCCCGGGGCCCGCACCCCGCTTGCCGCCGGCGCCCAGCAGCTTCTCCAGAAACTCCTCCACGTCCGAGGCCGCGGCGAGCCCGGGCCCGGGGCTGGCGCGGGGCTGCAGCGGGTGCGGCCGCGACAAGGCCGTGTGCAGGTGGAAGTGGGCGGTGCCCACGCTGTCCCAGTAGGCGATGATCAGGAGGACCGTGAAGACGGAGCCCAGGACCAGCCACAGGCGGAAGAGCCGGCTCTTGGTCATTCTGCCCGGGACCCGCGGGCCTGTCCTGGACCCTTTCACTTCAGCTTCATGGAGAGACGGCCGTGCGCACCCAGGAACCTGGAAAGGTGACGAGAAGCGACGTTAAAGGTCCGGGCCTGGCGGAGGCTTTCCTTCGCCCTCAGATCAGACCCTCCTGCCCTCTGTGCGGCCTGCGGTCTCCCTCCCGCTCTGTCCTCCACCGCTGGACCTGGTGAGGCTGCCAGACCAGGGCCTTCAGCTGCTCCGTGTAATGTGGCGGAGGCTGCTTACAGGGCACAAGAGGACCAGTGGGACTGGCAAGGGGCCTGGAGACCCTTTGTCGTGGCAGTGGAAGGGGGGGGGGGCCTCACAGACCAGTCGCTGAGTGGGATGCAGACCTCGGTAACGAGGAGGGCCCGAGAGAGGACAGGGGACCGTGAGACAAAAGCCCTGCAGGGGCTTTTGTCTCGAAGGCTGACGCTCAGTACGAGCTGCAGTTTAGGAACATGCTCCGGATGCCCCAGCCCCTGCAGAGAAACCCTTCTGCTGTGCACTTAATCCAAACAAACACGCATGAGCCAGGCCCTCGGGAGTGGCCAACACATGCCGTGCACTGTCCCTGGCCCTCTGTGCAGGAAGGATGGCGCGCGCTTGGCCTGAAGCTGAGGTCACTGGGGTGGCAGTGAAGGCCCACAGACCAGGCTGCCGAAAATGGGCCCACGTGAGCGCCTTCCAGGTTCTAGGCCCGCCGTCAGTGATCCCTGAGGTGGCAGATCCACGACCGAAGGTGGGGAGAGGCAGCCTGATCTTCAAAAGCAGCAGGGGAGGGAACACGAAGGAGGAAAGGTTCAGGGGCTGGCTGCGAACCACCGATCCTCCCTGGACAGGCGGGGCGGCCCCGCAGGCCTGGCCAGCCAAGGGGCCGGGTGGGAATCCTGCACATGGAGACGCAGGCAGACAGCAGGTTTGTAACTGACCCACAGCTTCCAATAAAGGCTGTTGTCAACCACTCAATGTCAACACCCAAGAAGCCAGAGCCCTGCATCCTTGGCCCAGTCACGGTGCACAGGTGTCTGAGCACCAGTTCTGCCCCAGGGACTTCTAAGTGACAGGGACACAACAGGGAAGAAGACACAGTGTTTGATCGCTCGCTGGGCCAGAGAATAACTAAGCTGTGGGTGAGCCTGGGCGGGGCGCTGGCGCGGCCAGATGAGCGGCTGCTGCTGCCACACCCGCCCCGACAACTGGAAACTACAGGCGCGACACAGTCGGCCAGCACAGGAAGACGCTGGGGCTCTGGGACTTGAGGGGCGGCAGGAGTGAGTTTGCTGGGCTCCTCACTGTCTCCCACACATCCCAGCCAACAGCACGGGAAAAAGAGCCTGCCCCCAGCAAGAGCCCAGCCAAAGGCTGGGAAGCGGTGGCTGTGTCCTCTGCCCTGTGTCCTTGGGACGTCCTGATAGGGATGCCTTTGCTGACCTGGGCCTTGGACCGTGCCCCATAGCCTGACAATGTGATTTACGGCGGAGGCTTCGGGTCACACGTGTGGAGGCTGGAGACTGCAGTTAGCCATGTGGGGAGTCAACGCAGCTGCCTGACGAAGCCCCAGTAAAGACACTGGACACTGAGGCTCAGAGAACTTCCTGGCTGGCAACACTCTGTGCGTGCTGTCACACGTGAATGCCGGGAGAAGCCAGCACTGGCCACACCTTCTCTGGGAGAGGACAGTTAGAAGCTCCATGTGGGGAACCTTCCTAGACTCTGCCCCCTGCACCTCTGTCCTTGGCTAACTGTCACCTGAATCCTTTGTTGTAATAAGCCATAATTGTATGACAGCTCAGTGAGCTCTGTGAATCCTTCTAGCAAATGGGGACCCCCAAGACTTTTTATTGGTGTCAGAAGGCGGGTCTTGGGAACTGCTCGTAAGGTCGGAGTGGTCTAACAACAGAAATATCTTCTGGGCAAGTTCTAGTGTACTAAAGCCTAACGGCAGAGAAAAAGCACCCCCGCCCCGTTTCAGCAGGCTACACGGGGAGCTGGTTCTCTACCCCCACCTGGCAGACACCCCACCGCACTGGCAGGCATCTGTGGAACTGAGCCGGGAGCTGGCCTCCCTTACCGCCTGTGGAAGCAGGCAGTGGGGTGCGTGCTCTGATCCCCTGCCCGGGTGAGCCCAGTGCGGTCCACGGGGAGTTGAGCCTCCACCCCCACGCCAACCCAGCCCCACTGGGATGGCCTGAGGAGGTAGGAGGTGGGGTTAGTTGACACTCGCTTCCTCCCCACCCACTCCCCAGGATGAAAACATTAGCCATGCGAACATTAATCAGAAGAGGTCACCTGGGGTCAACATGCTCATAGTCCCTGCCAGATCTACCAGCCAGGGTGTGACTCAGCTAAGTACTGTCTTCCGCTGGGCCCTCTGTCCCACAGGATCCAATACCCCAAGCCACCAGCACACTACCTGGTACACCCCGCCAGCACGAGACTGGGGTCTGGACTCAGAGACATGAACAGCGGGTTAGAAGGAGGGGTTGAAAATAAGAGCTTGACATTCAAACTGGGATCAGCGTTAAGCGGTCCACCTAGGTCAAACGGAATCAGCTACACAGGACGGAGAGAGACCTCCGAGTCGGATACGAGCAACTTAAAGGGATGCAGTGGACAAAGGAAATGAATGCGGGGCAAAGCTGCGGGGACGCCCAGGGAAGGCGGTCACTCGGCACTGCCAGTGCCTCCTGGAGTCGGGCACAGCCGTGTCCTAGTCACGCATCATCTATTTATTCTGCGTTCTAAAGGCAACGACCGCATCACAAAACTCACGGAAACAAACTCCTGCGGCCTGAGGTGAGACTTCCTGCCTGTGTCTCTCACAGCTGCTGCTGGCAGCTTGGCTGGGCCCCTCGGAGTGTGTTGTGGGTGTGAGCGGAACAAGGACAAGGACACAACAGCTTTTAATACCCTTTTAATGGTTAGAATCACACGATTTCACAGCCTGCTTTAAAAACCAGATCGTAAGTGGCCATGCCAGTAACATTTTCAAGACCATTCCTTCCCAACGGTGTTTAACAGCGAAGAGTTTCTTGAGATGAAGGCGGAACCATATCCAAAAATAAAAGGGGGTAACTGGGAAGTCGAACAACTTGAGAGGCTGGTTTCCTTTTTTTTTTTGGTTTCCAATTTTAAGATCAAGGCTAAAGAGCAGCATGAAGATGGAGGCGTCACAGTCACATCCGAGGACACGGGCATGAGAACTGACCACGGCCATGCCGTCACCCACGTTCCTAAAACGCGAGGAACCAGACAGGCCACGACCTAAATACCTTTGCTTATTTTTTAGCCAAGAAGTAGTAACTGCACATTAACAAATGCTAGTGCCTACGACCTTTTATAAAGACTCTGACGCACTTTACCAATACTTTGGTAAGACTTGCTTTAATTGTAAGGAACAGACATGGTCAAATATTTCAGAATAGCGACATGTAATTGATGAGACCTTTTTAATAGCAGCTGCCATTTAACAAGCCCTTAGTATGCGCAGGCAGTGAGGTGAGCATTTTTTATTACTTCACGGCCTCGCACACAACCTCCTACAACGCGACCCTCCCGTGGACGAGGAAACGGAGGCTCAGCGACGTCAGGCCGAGCTCCGAATTCAGGTCCGACCCCAAAGTCGAGCCGCTCGCACACGCCCTCGGCCGCCAGCGCGCTCTCGCCGAGCAGCTTCATGGAGGCACAGCCGACACGGCTGCGCAGAGGTCGGACGCGCGATCTGGTGAATGAGGACGTACGTGTGCACCGGGACACCATCGCCACAGTCGCGCAGGGAACACCTCCGTCACCTTCAAAACTCACCCACCGGTCCTGTCCCCTCCAGCAACTGCCGATCTGCTTTCTGCCATTATAAATCAGCGCAACTTTCTACTCAAAGTTCGACCCGGTCAACAGAGGGGCCTGGAAAGATGACGCCTCCTCGGAAGTTCAGACAATGACCTCCGTATCTGTCACCAAGGAACAAGGGTTTCCTGGCTTTTCTGACACGAGGGCATAGCGGCACTGGTCCCTGAGGCAAGGACACCTGACAGAGCACCCGCTCCAGCAGACAGGGCCCTGCTCAAAGGGAGGTCGGCGGGGAACCAGGCCTCACATCCTGTACCTGCCGGGGGCGCAACGGGCTCTCTGGACACTTCCTGACCATCTCGAGTGTGGTCCTCAAGTTCAAAGGAAGCGTGTGATCTTTAACGAGAGGGCGTTTAATTCAGTTAAAGCCACTATTTTTCCTTATTTGGCGTATTAGCACTGAACATTAGACTCTTTTAGTCTTTAATACATTTAATGCCTCAAGTTCTGTTCTTAATCAGTGGCCTTGGCCAAGGGCTCCAGGTGCGGAATCAGGAGCCCACGTTGGGGGTCTTCCGGTCACCCCCTCGCCCGGGCCCACAGCAGGTCACACAGGTCACCCAGGGCTCTTCCCTCATCGGCACAGGGTCTGCAGCTTTTCATAAACAGCGAGTCAATTAACTGACTCGTAACGAGACTCCTGACTTACATCACACAGACCAGAGCACTCGGTGTGAACGGTGCGGTCTCTTGCTGTGAGCAGCCGCAGGCGTGACAGGTTACAACAACTCGGTCACTTGCTGAGCACAGGCCCACACAGGCGGAAGAGAGCCCAGCTCCAAGAGAGTGCCAGTAAACGCCCCTGGACGGTGGGCGTTTGGGAGATTCTGACTGACTGCTTTATATACAGTCTCTGTATTTAAATTTGTTTTGTTTATGTTGAGCATTTATTCTTTCTCTCAGAAAAATGTTTCCTTTTAAAGAAGATGCACGACAAGATTAAGACGCTGACAACTTGGATTTCAGGCAAATGAAAAACTTTTGTGCATGAAAAGACACAGTCAAACAGAGCCAGAAGACTCCCATAGAATGGGAGAGAAGGTCTGTAAACCATCTATCTAAGAAGGGACTGACATCCAGAATATATGGAGAACTCATAAAACTCAACAACAAAAAAAATCAAACGACCTGACTGAAGAACGGGCAAAGGGCTCAAACAGACATTTCTCCAGAGAAGACACGCGGGTGGCTGGGGAGCGCCGGACAAGGTGCTCGACATCACTCCTCACCAGGGAAATGCAAATCAAAGCCACAAGGAGATGGCCCCTCACACCGTATGACGGTTCCTGTAAAACACACATGCACACGCAAAACAAAAAAACCGCGAGTACCAGGGCAGACGCGGAGAGTCCAGAGCCCTTCTGTGCTGTCAAGGGGGCTGTGACACGGTGTGGCCGCCGCGGAGACAGTGGAGGGCCCACGAGCAGTTAGTGACCCTGCAGCCCCACCCCTGGGTCTGCGCCCCAAAGAACTGGAAGCAGGGTCTCCAAGCCATAGCCGCACCCCCATGTTCACAGCAGCTCTGTTCAAACAGCTAAAAGACGGAAGCCACCCAAGCATCCCCTGAAGAACAAAGACAAGATGGGGCGGATGCATACAATGAAATGCCACTCAGCCTTCAAAAGGAAGGACATTCTGACACCTGTTACAACACAGACGGACCTGGAGGACAGTGTGCTTCGTGAGACAAGCCAGTCACAAAAGGCCACGCAATGTGATTCCGCCCATAGAAGACCGAGAGTAAGATTCAGAGACAGAGGCAGGGAGGGGGCCTGGGGCTGGGGAGGGGTGGGGGTTAGTGTTTAATGGGGACAGAGTCTCAGTTTTGGAAGATGGAAAGTTCTATAGATGGACAGTGGTGACGGTCACACAGCCATGTGAATGTGCCTAATGCCACTGAACTGGACACTTAAAAATGATTAAGATGGTACATTTTATGTTATCTGTTTTTTACCCTAAAAATCTTTGAGGAAAAATGAGGTCTTGCCCTCAGGACGGCCCAAACCCTGCGCGTCTATCCGGCACTGGGGCTGCCCCAGAACCCTTGCCCCGCCCTGGATCCTGACGCGGGGCCAGATTTGCTTCGGTGCCGCCCTTCCTGGCCTTTCCAAACCCAGGCGACCAGCGTCTAACACAGCGGAGGCAGCGCTCACCGATGAAGCCAAGGCCACGGTCCATTTTTAACATCAAGGAGAAGGGCGGCCTGTGTGTTGTCATCTCTAACCTCAGACACACCACATAAACAGCAGTTGTGGACACAAGGCGGCGAGTGTGTCCGATGGCCGGGGAGAGCGGTCCTCGGGAAGGAAAGGGCCGCGGCCACTTTAAAGTTCAGATACAACACCGAAGACACTACCCACGAATGGAAAGACTGGCCGCACCAAGATGCGTACGAGAATGTCCACTGCAGCTTTAGGCAAAGCAGCTACAAACTGAAAACCACCCAGAGGTCCATCCGCAAGCGAGTGAGTCAGCCGACGGGCGCGCTCAGCCAGCGGGAGCGCGCTCAGCGCTAAGAACAGCGAGCCCGGCACGCATCGGCACGCGCACGGGTGACTCTCACCGGGACCGCACTGAACAGAAGAACCCAGACGCAAACGAGGACACGCCGCACGGCTCCACTAGAGGACTCGTTTAAAAAGGGCAGAAATAATGACAGAGACCACAGGCTGCAGCAGACAGGAGGGAACTCTGGGCGATGAAAACTCTGTTATGCCGATTACGGTGGTCGTTACGCAGCTGCGTACACCTGTCTGTATTCTCTGAAATGTGTGCATTTTACCGTGTGTAAAATAAACCCCAATACATTTGATTTCGAGGGGGGAAACGTCAGTCTCATTAATGTCTAGGTGAAACTTTCCCCTTCAACATGAAGGCCATGAACGAGCCCTCACCAGTTTCCACAAAACAGAACAGAACACCAGCACCCACGTCCTCCACAGGCATTTAGAGGTCGCGAGGGAGCGAGCAGGAATTCTGAGGCCGGGCCCAGTCTCTGCTGAGCGCCTGGAACATCACCTGAAGTCTGAGTTTCAACTCTTGTTCTTCACAAACCCAGAACGACTGAGGCCTCTCTGCTAACCAGAGCCACTGAAAGCATGAAGATGAGAGACTATCAGCTAATGCTCTAGAATGGTAAAGCGCTTTCTCTAGACTAGACCGCGGGCCTTCATGGCCCTTCCGTGTTCATCGGGAGGCACCTGCCCTACCACAGCTGCAGCCTGGAGGCTGAGAACAGTGCCTGGCACGGGGCAGGCACTCAACAAGGAGTGGTTATGCTAACAAAAAACAGAGAAATACAATTGGCCCTGATTTCGTAACTTATGAAACCGGGTGACAGGTAAAACAGGGATCATAGTATTGTTCTCTCTACTTTTGGAAGTGCTTAAAAACGCTTTACGACAAGTTTTTTAAAAAAGCTAAAGGTTCCAGATCTCTGATATGTGACCACAGCCAGGAAACAGAGAACAATGACAATAAGGAAGAGGAAATAAGAACAAGTAAACTCTCTGATAAGAAGAGCTGGTGAGCGATCTGAGGAGCGCAGAGGCGAGGGCTCCTCTTTCATTAGACTCAGAAGCTCCCTGCGCCTCTGTCTTGATTTTTATCAAAGTTATGCACACATGTCCCCAATCCCCGGGCTGAGGTCCTGGCATGTTAGAAACCAGGCTGCACAGCAGGCGAGCGGCGGGAGCCAGCGAGGCTTCGTCTGCATCTGCAGCCGCGCCCAGCGCCGGCATCACCGCCTCAGCTCTGCCTCAGATCCTCAGGCGCTAGATTCTCATAGGAGCGCCGGGCCCTGGTGTGAAACCTGCTGGGGACCGCTGTGTTACAGGATCAAACCAGTCTCAAGAGTTCATTACAAAACACAGCAGCCCCTCTCCCATCATCCACCTCCACCCTTCTCCCTCATTCTTTCCAGCTGAATCTTCTGGCGCTCCCTCCCACCGCTAAGTAACAGTGCCAGGGCGGCTGCCAGACTGTCCGGTCTGGGCACGGGCTATTGACTTCCCACTCTGGCAGGTGGGCAAGCGGTCCGGTCTCTTTTCTCCCGTGGACAGCCGTGCCCTTCTCATCCCCACATCTTCTCCCGGCAGGCAGAGCAGCATTTCAATTCAGTGTCTACACAAATCATCAGCACTGTACGAAGGCTACGCACAGCTGAGCCTTGCAGTACACCCTAATTATTTTTCTTTTTCTGCACAAGTTTATTTTCCCTGGAACTAGTAAGTCTTGGTTCTTCATTTACTTTGTTTTTTATGTGCTTATCATCAATCCAGCCCCAACTCTGCCAGCTCCCTAAACCCCCTCCCCAGATGCCCCAGTGCATCAAGTGCCCTGTCCATTTCATCTCCCTCCGGCCAAATCTCCTAAAGAAGCCTCTGGCCCTCTCCGGTTGTGCATGTGGTGTCCACGCCTGGTGCCCAGCTGGCATCCAGCCTCTGCATCTCATCCAGTGACACTCTTCACCTTTCTCTGGAAGAAGATACTGTCTCCTCCAGCTTTCTAGATTCGCCATCTCATTTGGGGAGAGCACGTCTGCCAGTCCCTTCCTTAAAAGACATGAGGGAAATTTCTGAAGCATATTTGAAGATATCTTTATTCTACCCTCCATTTCCTGAGTACAGAGCTCAAGATCGAAAATATTTTCCTTCATAATCTTGAACGCCATGCTTTCTTGTCTTCCACCTTCCAATGTTGCTGCGGACAGGTCCCCAGGCCATTATGCTTCATGCTACGATGACCTGTTGGTGGCCCATTTTTATTCTTTCTCTAGAAGCTAGCAGTCTTCGCTGTTCCAGACTTCTGCAATCTAACAACAACGTGCTTTGGAGTGGGTGTGCACATCTCTCTCCATTATCCAAATTCTGGAACCGACAGCTGCAGAGGCACGTCCAAATAAACGCCTTGCTTCCCAAACTCATACTCGTCACTGTCGGAAACTTGGCAATCCCTCACTACCCAAACGTGCTCCCCACACCCTAAATATCCCAACTGAGGAGACTAGGAGAGTGAAGGGCACCTGCATTTCACTCACGGTGCGGGCCACTCAGCGCCCCTTCCAAGGCAGAGAGTTCTGGTTTTAGGAAATCATCTTTGATTTCATCTCATTTTTCTTTCTCACTGAAACTCTTGTTTTTTTCTTTTTTCTCTCATTTCCATCTCTCTGCTTTTCCATAAATCTTCGTCATCTTCCTAACTTCCTCACCCTTATCTTTCACCCAAGTTTTTTTTATTTCGGCCATTGTTTTTTTATATGAGTTTTTGTTCTTTTCTAGAATGCTTTTTTTTAAGAGCATTTTGTTCTGTGTCACACATGCGCTCTTTTCTCTTATACATGAGTGTACATGACTGACAGTTTGCTTTTTAAGTCTTCCTGCACACTCTCTACTGCCTCCAAGTGTGTGTTATGGTCTCCATCTTCCATATCAGAAGGTTTCTTCACAAGTTTTTGGTTATCTGTTCCTATTTAAGGGGTGAGACATTAAAAAAACTACTTGGAAGCTTTAAACCCTGGCAGGGGTTATTAATTATAAAGGTCCTAGGCCAGTGATCCAGCTGGGCCTCCTGCCTGGGGACCCCCGAGGTCACTATTTTTAGGCCTTTTCTCTTGGGCTACTTCCTCTTCCACTCTCCTGCCTGGAGGAGAACCAGCTGGGAGTGCTCCGGCTTGCCCTCCGGGTCTGTACAGCAGTGTGCTCCCTCTCCTCCGCTCAACCGCGCCTGGTGTTTCTCAGATACTTCTTCAGTGCTCTAAACAGTTACACAAAACCCCTGCCCCTTGGTTAACTGCAGGAAGTACTGAGTTACTGCGTCAGTTGTCATTAGGCCCGTCTGAAGGCAAGTGACTGGACAACCACCAGCTCTGGCTGCAGCCACAGAACCACCAAGTAGGTGTGAAACTAACTTGCTGAAGAGAAAGAGAAACAATTTTAAAACTTGAAACTGAAAAAAGTGTTTGTTTTTTTTTAAAATGACACACTAGCTGCATTTGTTTCTGTCGTATCGGAAACTAGTCTCTTCCAGGAATGGCATTTCAGCCTGGAGGCCTCACTGGAGGAGAAGCACCCGCAGCCTGGGCGGGTGTGCGGCATGGTAAACCGCATGTCCAGCGGTGGCCTCCAACACGCCGCTCTTCTGCCGCCCGAGCCTTCCACGCCGGCGTTCCCCCCGACTGCGCCCTCGGATACGCCCGCGCCACATGAGCAGACCTCATCCAGGACGGCCCACGAATACCGCCAGTTCTACAAGTCTAGCAATCAAAATGTGTTTGCCACTCCAGCACTCCCCGCAGCTACCAGCTCCGGCCTTCGGTCGTCACCCCAGCGAGAAATCTCGGTTCCTTGTTCCCGTTAACACCACTGACGGGCACCCTCTGTCTTCTGTCAACCTAACACCCCTCTCCACTCTCTTGGCCATTGTCTCGGCCCTCATGCCCTAAGGCTGTACCCAGCTCAGTCTCCACCTGCCTGTACCCTGGGTCCGTCCCCATTCTCCCTCGAGCTACTTCTCTGAAACACAGATCTATCACGCCCACCCCCCAACCCGAGACTAAGCCTCGCCAAGGGGATAAAAGCTGAAATGCCCTAGCACAGAAGTCAAGGCCCTTCCCAGGCAGAACCTCTCTGCAGCCTCAGCTTTCGCCCCAGTCCTCAAACCCCATCCCACAAGCAATGCAGGGACTCGATGCCCCTCAACGTCCATTCGCTTCCATGTCTCCCCATATCTTGCTGCCCCTTCCTGGAATGTTCTCCCAACCTTCACTCTTCCTGTGAGGCCCGATTCCCAAAGTTGTCTCCATCATGGAAAACTCCTCAATACCAAGAGATAAGCTTGGCTGCCCCTCTTTCTTCGCACTCCCTAAACACCTACGTGACAGCAACGACCACGCTGTGTCACGGCCGGGTAACCACACCAGCAGCAGCAGCACCGACCTGGCATCTCACAGATGATTAGAAGCTCCTGATCACCGGGGCGCACGCCGAGTAGCCCAGAACGCACCACTGGCCTGAAAACATCTGCCCAGAGTCCTATATGCTAATTTGCAAGAAAATAAACACCCCTGCAGTTCCGCGCAGGGACTGTAAGTTCACCGAATTGCTATTTCTCATAACAACTTCGTGATGTCCCCGTTTTCTCTCAGTTTTCACCCAGGCACCAGCCCTGACTCACATTCCCAACACCAGATGTTCAGAGATGGGCTAAACTGTGTCTGGTTTGGGGGCAGGCGAGGACCAGCTGAGCTGCTTCCCAGCCACCTTCAGCCTACACCCACACTTCCGGGGACGATGCCCATGGAGAAGCACTTGTACCGCTCTGCGGGCAAGTCACATTCTCATTCACCCCGGGGTCTGCTGAGTGAGTCTCTCCGGCGTGGAATTATAAAATAAATAATGCAATAATCACCGACACACTGTGGCTTGTTGTGCTCCGTGCCAGACAGAACCTCAGCTCCAGCCAACGGTCTGTCAGTGATGTCTTGGTGGCCGGGAGCCCAGCTAGAAGATATAAGTCCTACTGTTAGGACGAATACATGGCTTCCCTTCGCCCGAGAGGCAGACCTGAGCAAAGGGGCATTTGAGGGACACTCTGCCACGAACCCTTGTGTCCGCCGGGGCCGCGGTGACTGGTCTGTGGTCAGCGGGACGGGGAAGCCAAGTCCGGGCGACAGGGAAACGCGCACAGCCCGTGGGCCGGGCGCCGCGGTGCGGGGCCCCCTCCGCGAGGCGCGGGGCGGAGGGGCCCGTGCCGGGCGCGTCCGCCCCGCGGTCCCCAGGCAGCAGCACCGGTGGGCGCTGCGGCGCCTCCGTCGCTCGGAACAAGGACCGACTCTCCTTCCAGACTCCCAAGCGGCCGAAGAAGGAAACCGGTGGCGCGCCGGGACCCTCTGCCGGCCGCCGGCCCGCAGCAGCGCCGGGCGACAGCAGGGCGGGGCCCGGCCACCGCGGCGGCTCCCCGATCCCCGCCAGGGCCGCGGCTCAGAGAGGGTGCGAACCGGGCAAGGTCACACAGCGGCCGGAGCGGGCGCTCGGCCCCGGGCCGCGCCGGACCCGCCGGGCGGGCCGAGGGAGCGGGGACCCGCCCGGCCCGCCGGGACCCCAGCGCCGCGCCGCGCGCCCCGCACCTCGCACGCCCCTCACCTCACCTCGCGCCACCGCCGCCTCGCGACCCGCGGACCCTGCCGAGGCCGCCCCTCCGCTGGCCCCGCCCCCGCCCCCGCCCGGCTCCGGAGCCCCGCCTTCCCCCCTCTTCTCGCGAGAAGTCGCGGCCCCCGGAGGGGCCACGGAGACCGAGGGGCGCCCGCCCTCGACGCGCCTGCGCCCTCCGAGCGCCCGCGCGCTCCCCAGCCAGCGCCATGTGGCGCCATATTTACGACCCGGACGGCCCCGCCCCCGGCCGCCCCCTCGGCAGCCAATCCTGCTCTGCGGCCGGGGCCGCGGCTCCGCCCCCCGCGGGCGGGGCGCCGGGAGCTGCGGGCGGCCCCCTCGTGGTCCGCCGGCTGTCCGCGGTCCCCGGCCAGCGCGGCCAAGCGGCAGGTCCGGCCCCGCTAACCGACATTTGGGCAGCGCCCGCCGTCTGCCAACCTTGCAGGGAGTTAGTGAGATGGTGCCTGTAAGCAGTTAGCAAGATGCACTGGCGATCCTTTTTCCTAGTATCGATGATTTCTTTTAAATTATGGTGAAGTGCACATAACGTAAAAGTTCCCGTCTTAACCGTTTTTAGTGCGCAGTTCGGCGGCGTTAAGCACATTCACGCTGAGGCGCACCCAGTGTTGTTTCTCCATCAGTGGGTCTTGTGTGGTTCCTCCCGATGGACAGCCGAGCCTGCCTTCCGACGGAAAGCGGGCGATGTCTTCACTCACTTCTTCCCCAGCCGGAAAGCGGGCAGTGTCTTCACTCACTTCTTCCCCAGCCGTGGGTCACTGGAGGAGTTCCCGCCTGCCCGGCTCTGGAGATAGGGGAGTGGAGGAGACAGCAAGGCCCTGTCCTGGAGCTTCTATTCTAATGGGGGAGGTGACCAACAAACAAGTATACCAAACTTTCCTTTGTGTTGGATCCTCCCCAACAAGCATTAAATGCGGTCAGGCCCAATAGCCTTTACCCTGCTCCAGCTACCACCGTCTCACCTAAGCTCTCAAAGCCGGGAGCCCTCTTTCCAGGGCCTCCATTCCCTAAGTCCCACTTTTCTCCCTGGAAAGAGATTTCTCTCGCAGGCAGGCACCGGAACCCCAAAGCACAAGAGCGCTCAGGGAAATACAAAGATAGCGGTTACCCTTGAGTTGTTAAATTGGGTGGTAGGTGACAGATAACGTCCTTTTATTAATAGGGTTCAGAACTTACAGATGTATCACCTATGATGTTTTGTACGTGCATTCGCTTGCTAGATCTGCGGTAACCAAGTTCCACAGACTGGGTGGCCTAAGCGACAGAAGTTTAACCTCTCTGTTCTGGACGCTAGAAGTCCAAAGTCGCGGTGTCCACAGGGTCTGTCCCTTCTGAGGGTCTGAGGGCATCTGTCCCAGGCCTGTCTCCTTGGCTTGTTAAAGGCCGTCTTCTCTGCATCTCTTCACATTAACTTTCCGCTGTGTGTTTTTAAAAAATAGTCATACTGGATTAAGGCCCAGTTTAACTTGACTTCCTCTGTAAAGATCCTGTCTCCAAATAAAGTCAAGTTTGGAGGTGGGAGTTAAGGCTCCCACAGGTCTTTTTTTTTTTTTTTTTTTTTTTGAGGAGGAGGAGGAGGAGGAGGACACAATTCAGCCTATAATGGTATTTATAAAAAATTATGTAATAACCCCTTAAAATGTTATTTCCTATTAAAAATCTATGAGAATGGTTAAAATAACTTTTTAGATGCTGACTATACCAAGTGCTGGTGAGGGTGTGGGGCAGCTGGCAGCGATGCGAAATGGCACAGCCCTCTGGAAAGCACTTTTGGCAGTCCCTTAGGAAGCTCAACATGAATCTGCCATGCGACCCAGCATACCCACTCCTCGGTATCTGCCGAAGAGAAATGAAGACCTCCATTTGCACAAAAAACTGTATGTGAGTCTTTAGTGGCTTTATTCATAATTACCCCAAACTGGAAACAACCCCAAAATTCTTCAGCTGGCAGATGAATAGACAAACTGTGGCACATCCAAACACCAGAATCGTCTCAACAACAAAAAGAAAGTATCAACAGACGAGCCCCAGATGTGTCGTGCTGAGTAAAAGGAGCCAGTCTCACAGTAGTAGACGCTACGATGGCATTCTGGGACAGGCAAAGCTCCGGGGAGGGTCCCTTCCTTTCCCAGGACTGGGGCTGGGGGAGGGGCTGGAGGCATGAGGACGTGCGGGAGGGACGGGACTGTTTTCACCTTGATGGTGGTGGTGATGATTACATGACTGCAGGTGTTTGTCAAAACCCATAAAACTGGACACTTAGACGGATAAGTTTTGTCATATGTAAATAATACCTCCTTTGAAAATATCTTTTAAAATGTAACTTCCCCCGGGCGAGATTTTGCTGTTTCTGAAGAAGTGGTGTAGAGGAGACGCAGTGAGATCATGACCCAGCGGACCTGCATTCAGGGGTCTCAATTCCTGTTTCCGCTCGGCCAGGCTATCCCCTGCCTCGGATCGTTATAGGTTAGGGCCCCTTGATAAGGCAACAGGGTCCCCTGGTCAAATAAGAGCGGGACACGGGACACGACCTTCTGATGTTTAACTGTAGGCAGGCTGCCCAGCCCTTACCCAGGATAACACAGACTGCGAATTTCAAAGTTTCCCATGAGCTCCCTGCAGCAGGCGGGGCTGGGAGAGATGAGAAATCGGTGTGAATTACGGAGAGGCTCAGGTGCCCAGGAGCCAGAATCTCACCCTGCCAGAGCCTCCTTGGGAATTTGTGTAAATCGCCAGGACAGGCTCAGGAAGTGGCCCCAGCAGCGGAGAAGACCTGAAGCAGAGATAAAGACCAGCACTTCCCTGGGGGTGCGGGGAAGAAGAGAGGAAGCAATGGGGCCGTGGAGGTGGGTCCCCTTTGGGGGCTGAAATGTTTGGGAACTGGACAGAGGTGGTATTTGCACAATATTGTGAATGAGCTGTTCAGTTTAAAATGGTTGGCTATATCATATTTCGCCTCAATTAAAAAAGCACATTTCCTACATTCACAGCACGCCTTTACTTTTACTCATCCCCTCTGACATAGCCATCTAGTTCCTCCTTATTTACAGATCACAGCAAAGGCTCAGAGCAGTTAACCAAGTAGCCAACGGCACACAGCGTCTCAGTGACAGAGTCCAGAGCGGAAGCCACATTCGGGCTCCAGAGCCAGATGGCCACGGCACCCCAGTGATCTCCTTGACCACAGGGCACCTGCTGTGAGGGCTCTGGGAGCAGGCCAGCTCTGCCCTGGAGACGCCCCAATTGTGTCCCCATTGTGACTTTCATTTCCCCTCTCTCCTAGGCCACGGATGACTTCGAGCTGCTGGATCCTCACTGGCCGCCTCTCCCCACAGCAACTTCGTTGGCCGCAGCCCACCCTCAGGGACCCTGGGCCCTTGTGCAAAGGCCGCGGCTTCCCCAGGGCTGACCACAGCCTTGCTCAGTCTCTGCGTTTTACTTTGAGTTATTGCGATGCCTCCTGCTGACTACGGCTAATTCCGGTTTCATAACCAGCATTGCAACAGCAAAAAGAAGTAAAATGGCTTGGACCAGGGAACGTCAGGTCCATGGACATGGAGCCGGGAGGTTCTGGGTACCTCTGGGAGCTGGGATCAGTGCGAGCATCACGAGCATCAACAGGATAAGAGCTAAACAAAGCAGCAGCGGCCTGAGAGCTGCCAGTTCAACCCGCCTTCTCCACGGTGGTGAGAAAATGCAAGAAGGGCCAGCGGACCCTCCTGACTAACCCCAGCCCAGGCTGCCGGGGGTTTCTGTTCCCCATGTCATGGGGGTGCTGTGGGGTGGATGCAGGAGCGTAGCAGACTATCCCGGATGCTGGGGCCATTACCCGGCAGCTGTGTGACCTTGGTGGGCCTTTCAGCCCCTCTGAGCTCAGTTTCCTTATCTGTTCAATGTTTGAAGTGACGCCCCTACCTCCTAGGGTGCTTGTGCTCCCTGAGAGAGATGGTGGAGCTCAGGCTGGCCCCCAGCTTTGCTAAGAGGCACTGTCGCCTCCCCACGGGGACGATGGTGTCTCAGGCTCGGCCCCTGACAACCTCGTCAGCGAAGCTTTCCTTCTGTCAGGTGGACCACCCCTCCTTTGGTCTTGCTGGAGCCGGAGACCCCCAGCTGCCTTTAATCTAGCGAAGGCTAAGGATGCATTGAGCTCAGCAAAGTGACGCCATAGCCCTTCCTGGGATGGTGAGAAGTAATCACTGAGTCTTTGTGGAATCCAAATAACATGCCTTTGGCTCATTTCTTCCCTTTTCCACTTGGGAAAATGAGAGGCCATTCAACCTGGCCCTTCCCAGCTGTGAATGTCCTGCTCAGGAGTGCTAGTGCCAGGTCTAAACCTGTGACAAAAGGCACAAGTTATGTTCCTGTCCCAAGGGTCACGTTCCTTTGTCAATTCTTGCACAAAGCGCGACCTCTCGTAACACACATAAAGCTCTTAGCAGAGTCCCCTGGCCCAGTGTCCCCAGGAAGCACCAGGCTGTCCCCCTGTAGCAGGCGGTCCTACATGAAGCCCTCTCGCTTCAGCTCGGATGCAGACCCTGAGGTGGGGTGCAAGAGGTTCCTTTGGGAGCACAGTGAGGGAGCCAGGAGTGAGACCGGTGAGCGGGAAAGCCCTAAAGGCTGTGTTTAACCGGCAGGTTACTCTTGGGGGCGGCTGAGCCTCAGTCCTTGGGACTGTCCCCCGGAACTGAGGAGGCTGGCCCTCCCATGGCTCGGCGGAGAGGGCTGCCCCTGGGGGTGTGGAATTCATAGCTCTTCAGGGCTGCACTTCCTGCCGCCTTGCACAGGCACTGCACCTGGCCCACAGGTGTGCACGGAGAGGGGCCGGGGTGGGCAGGACCTCCAGGCACCTGGCCTGTCCTTCCTGGCCCCTGCCCACCTTTGTCCGGGACACAGGTGCCTCGTCCATACTGCATCCAATTTCTATTGCTGCTCTAACAAATGCCCACAAAACAACAGATGCTTCTGCCCTCCCAGTCTGGAGGCCGGAAGTCTGAAACCAAGGTGTCAGCAGGGCCTCGCTCCCTTTTAAACTCTGGGGCAGGACCCCTCCTGCCTCGTCCAGCTCCTGGTGGCCCTGGGCCTTCCTTGGCTCGTGGCCACATCACTCTAGTCCTTGCCTCTGCAGTCACACAGCCTCTCCCCTCAGTGTGCCCGTGTCTCCCCTTTTTCTCATGATGCGCTAGCTATGGGTTTGGGGCACACGTGACTGCATCCCAAGATCCTTAACTAGTTACATCTGCAAAGACCCTATTTCCAAATCAGGTCACATGCCAGGGCTCCAGTGGACACGCATTTGGCAGAGGAGGAGGAAGCTGACCCTCCAGGCCTTGGAGCCAGCCTTCCCGGAAGGGCAGCCTCACTAACGTCAAGGGCTGAACAAAGCCCTCTCCTCCCCGGGAGGGGCTCTTTGGGGTGGCCTGCTCCCCACCCAACACACACACACACGGGGACACTGGCACTCACACACAGGGACACAGATGCACACTCGCACACCAGACAAATGCACAGCCCTGACAAGGCTTTAACTGGGGGCCTCACCAGCTCTAGAAACTTAGGGAGAATCTTCTGCAGAACAAAGAATCCTTTTGGGGGAGATTCCCCACCCCTTCCTTAGGGGAGGGGGCTTTGGCTTTGCACGCACAGCACTGGCTTCCGTCCTCATGTCCTGGGGATTCTCCCAGGATTGGTGCTGACCATATTTGTGCCCGTCTACCCAGCTGTCGTCATTCAGACGTGAAATCACATCATGTGTGCTGCTGGGAACCTTTCTTTCTTTCACTTGATGGGTCTCAGAGAACTGCCCACACCAGCTTATAATAGAACTGTGGCTGTTTTAAAAATATTTTTTTACACGAGGTCACACGCAAACATGGTAAGAATCTAAATAGCTGGAAGGTACGTACAGTGAAAAGGGTGTCTCCCACCCGCTCCTCTCCCCGCCACCAAATCCCCACTGTGACCACTTTCTGGGGTGTCCCTCCAAAGCTGTTTCGTGCACGCACACAGGTAGGCATGGACATGCCCCTGCACCTCTGCATACATACACACGTGCACGCGCTCACAGGCATGTTAACATGGATTCTCGCCAGGCTTTCCTGACTTGCCCCCCACCACACACACATTTTTTTCCTATCTCGATGAAAAAAATGACAGAAGCTTCTGCAGCCCCAATACGATTGGAACCCAGACTTCCGGGCTCCAGGTAACACCGGCTTCGCACGCCTTGCCAGTGCAACCTCGCACCCAGCAGCTCCCTTTCTTCATGGCCGAGGCGTTGAATGTTAGAACGATGAGGGGCAGGTAAGTCACGGGTAGGATCCTGTGTACACATGGGGTGAGGACCGGAGTCACTCTGAAGACTGACAAAGGCGCAAATGTGATAGTTCATTTTATGCATCAACTTGGCTGGGCCATTGTACCCGGATCTGTGGTCACACACCAGTCTAGATGCTGCTGCGAAGCTGTTTTCTAGATGAGATTAATATTGAAATCAGAAAAGAGACTTTGAGTAAAGCAGCTTATCCCCCATATGTTCGCGGGCCTCGTCCTATCAACTGAAGGCTGTAAGAGAAAATGCTGAGGTCCCCTGAGGAAGACGAACCTCTGCCCCAGATGTCCTTCCCACTCGAGGCTGCAGCATCAGCTCTGCCCTGCAGAACTAGACTCTCCAGCCACAAAGTCTCCTGAGCCAGTTCCTTAAAGCCTCTCTCCTCTGACCTTTTGTGTGCACGCACGCACGCACGCACGCGCAGAGACATGCACCACACGTGTGCATGCACACACAGATGTGTGCAGACATGCACACAGATTGCACACATGTACATGCATACACAGACATGTACCATACAGAATGCACTCGTGCATGCACATGCACAGACATGCACACAGAGACACAGATGTACGGAGACATGAACACACATATCCACACATACAGATATACACACACATGCATGCGCATGCAGAGACATGCGTGCACACAGGTATGCAGACACACATGTACACACAGAGGTGTGTGTACACGTATGCACACACACGTACCCTAGTGCTTCTGCTTTCCTGGGGAGCCCAGACTAGTAAATGGACTTGGAATCAACCCTTCCCCTCCTCTTGACAGTGGCCGTTCAGTGTCCCCAGTGGCGCCCTTGGCCTGGGCCTAGGCTGGAGGCGATGGCCTGGTGTCCCAGCCCACAGGGAGCCTTGTCGGGAGCAGAAACCAGGCAGTGCAGGGCCCTGGGAAGAGCCGTGGTTGGGAGTCACCACAAGGGCCCGAGTGTCCCGCGAGGGGTCCTTGCAAGCGCTCCGACACTCTACAGGCGGCCCTCCTGAGCGTAGCCAGCAAGATGGGCTACAGGAAGCTGGGGTGAGCTGCCCCCAAAAGTGCCCCAGTCAGCCTCTCCGCCCTTCCCCTGGCTTCACCTGCCTCCGCCTGCGGCCATCCCCACCGACCACCGTCTTCACTTTGGTCTTCTGGGCTTCTTGGCACTGCCAAGCTGGTGCTTACGAGGGTTGCTGGGGGGCAGTGGGCTGTGGCGCCGGCCTCGGCTGTCTGCAGACCCTAGGGGCGAGGGTGGACTTCAGTCTGTGGTCAAGCAAAGCCAGAGTCCCAGCAGACGGGCTGGCCAGCTGCCCGCACGGTGTGACTGCCCGATGCTGGCCAATGCTGCCCGCCAGACCCGGGCCACACCCACATGGGGTCTCGCCCTCTTCCTTCCCCTTGCGTGCCATGGCCACCTCTGGGCCCTGTGGGACTCTGCCTCCCCAGCCTGGAACCATGCTCCCGAGTCCGCCTTGGCCCCTGGCACCCTAGAAGCGCACTTTCATGAACGGCTGGTGAATGGGAAAATTTAGTACCGCGTGCCTGGGAGCACTCTGGCCAGACGTTATTACAAATCGAAGCAAACAAGCAAATTTGGTTTTGGACGACAGAGCCGGGTGGTGTGGCTTTGGCCACATTCTGGACCTGTGCTGTCCAGTTAAGCAGCCACCAGCCATGTGTGGCTACTGAACGCAGACAAGGCGCGCCTAGCGAGTGGCCATGTCTGAGGCCGATGCGTGTGCTGCCCCTGCCCTGACTCATTCCCAGGGAGGTGGCATGGGCACTCGGGGGGGCGGGGGCCCAGGGCGGGGAGAGGCAGCACTGACCTCAGACGTCCTGGACGCCCCCGGGCAGGAGGGGAGCCCTGCTGGGGCTGGCGCTGCTCTGCCAGGCCGCGCTGGGGAAGCTGAGGCTGACCTCGGGCACGTGGGCCGAGCTCTCATCCAACAGTGAGGCCAGAGGGAGGAGAATGTGACAGCGGAGGGCCACCCAGTGAATCTCGGGAACAAGCCAGGTACGCAGAAGTCGACGCGGCAGATAGGGCACCTGCCACGTGCTGCGCGCTCACTGGTGACCTCGTCTGTACCCCACGGCCCGGCTAGGGGAACAGTTTCGACGTCAGCCCCTGGGCTCTTCTGGGCCTTTCCCTACCTCTGGCTTCTCCCTCCTCCGGCAACTATGCCCCTCCTGTCCCCCTTTCTTCCGTCCCTCCTAGCTCTTAGCTGGCCACTGCGTGGCATGAAAAGCGTGACGAATCCAACGATGTCATCAGAGGAGGACGCCGGGGAGGCATGCTGGCGAGACAGGTGGGTCTCTCCCCCGGAGGGGCCTCTGCTCCTTGTTCACCCCGCAGAGAGGCCCCCTGAGTGCCCGAGCGAGAATCACACTGTCCCCACCTTCCGTCCTCTCTGCCTGGCTTGTTCTCACCCACCACTTGCCATGACCGACACGCTGCAGATGGATCCGTCCATCTCCCCCAGTGAAAAGTCAGCTGCACAGGAGGAAGTTCTCGTTTGTGGAATGCCGTCTCTCAGGGGCCCAGGAGTATGCGCGCACGCAGTAGGTGCTCAGTGAATTCTCTCCGAGCGACTATGAAATGTACTCAGCAAGTCCCACAGTCCCCAGCACTGGACCCTGGGCCTCAGTGACAGGGAGACCACTCATTCATTCATCCGTCCGTCCGTCCACCCATCCACTCTCTGTTACTTACTGAGCATCAACTCTGTGACAGGTGCTGCTTGGAGCCCTGGGCACACAGTGGGACTTGGTGACTGGGACTAACAGAGGTCCCTGTTCATGGACCAGAAGCGGGGAAGGGGAGGGAAACGATGACCGGGATGGGAGTGCAGGGACATGTGCTGTGGCCGGGGCTGACGGGGGCCCTCGCCGACAAGCGTTGGCAACTGAGTCAGCTCTGGAGGCCGGGAGGGGGGCGGCCAGCGTCTCCAGGCTTCCTCCGGAGAAGCTGGACCTTTGCCGTTTCTGCACTGTCTGACTTGCCACATTATTTCGAAAGGTCAGCCGGACTGGGGCTGGCTTGGGTCTGGTCTGGGGGCTGCCAGTGTCCAATCTATGCTTCAGATACGAATGTTCTATTCTGCTCCAGATGTGAATGTGGTGGCTACTACTTCCTGGGGGGCGCCCCTCACTTCATGGAAGTCAACCCCCTTTCAGAGGATTCTGGAATGGTCTCACCTCCCGAAAGGAGATAGGGGAGCGCGGGGGCGGGCACAAAGCCGCAGGAGCTTTTGTGGAGACTCAAGTCGGCAGGCCTGCGCTGCCACCCACAGGCCCAGGGACCCTGGGCAGGCCCCTGTCTCTCCACCCCTCGTCTCTCGTTCTGTGAGGTGGGCGCCTGTCTGACACGGCTGTCGTGGGTGGTAAACGAGGCCGCACGTTGACTCCTGCACCCTGGCACACTGGCCTGCTCAGCAATGGCTGTGCCCCTCCTCTTGGAGGCCCCGGGGCAGCGCTCGAAACCACACATCCAGACAGGACACACGCCAGGGCATGCTGGTGGGCCCAGCAACACCACTGCGCGAAGCTGCGGGCCAGCAGCCAGGCTGAACTGCATGACCAGGGCCCAAGCGGCCTTTGGGGCCAGCCTCTGCAGATGCCTCAGGGCGCGACCCTGGGGCTCCCTGGGGCGTCTGTTTGCAGCACAGACTTGCCTGGCCCCCAGCCAGAGAAGGGGGACACCTGGTCCAGCCCAGTTACCTGCAGGCCCTCACTGCACACCTGCCAAGTATAGCTGTGTTCTTTCTCCAAGCAGGGGCAGCCGGTACCGTGGGAGGGACACGTGGTGCCGGCCATGTGCATAATGACCCCGGAGACGCTGCTTCCACGCTCCCGAATTCAGCTTACGCTTTCGGACCAGGGGTCTCCTGGTCTTGAAGGACCGTCGACTCTACTATGCTGTGACTGATAACACAGGGACACACAGTCGTAGAGGTGGGAGCCTCTGCCCCCGTGGGGACCCTCTGCAGACACAGTTGAGGGAAGAGGGTCCAGCCTTTTCCCGGAGCCCACAAAGGAGGGAGGGCTCAGAGCCTCCCACGGGCCAGGGCTCACCCCGGTTCCAGTGAAGACATGTGACCCTCTCTGGCCAACGGCAGGGGCCACTCCCAATCCATTCCTTTCATCTTAAAAAGGCTGATTTTTCTTGTACGTGACTGGGCATTAGATATTACGGACTTGCTCTTAGTTTTTCTAGCTATGCCACGTAAGCTGTTAGAGCTCCTGAAACGTTTGTGGGGGAAATGACATGGCATTTTTTTTTTTTGGAACAGCTCCACAGAAGCAAAAAAACAAACAAAATGGGCAGAGGGCCAATGGTGTAGGAGGGGGCGAGTGGCTGCCAGCTACCCTGAGCCACTCACGCTCCCCCTCCGCTTCTGTGCGTGTTGGGAATTTCAAAACAAAACGTCGGGGAATGCCAACTCCTTTCTCCGTCATCTGCACAGACATATTCCAAGGGGCTTATCACTAGAGGAGCTTCCGTGGCTGGGGCTGTGAGGGTGGTCAAGGAGGCTTGAGCCTTCCGGTGACGCAGTGGCAAGTCACCTCCTGAGCCGAGCGGTGGCCCCCGCACACCACAGCTATTTCCTAGGCACCTCAGGGCTCCCTACCCAGGATCTGGAGCCCGGCACTGAGGCCACCTGCCTGCCAGCAGGGAGGAGAGGTGCTAAGAACAAACCCAAGCCCTGTCCCCTGAAGCCCCCACCTCTAACGCTCTACGCTCTGTGTGACTGCTCGTTCTGCGAGCATGCAAACAGAAAAAATAAAAACTTTTGAAGCAGCAAATCCCAAGAGAATAAAGAACTCTTTAAGTGTTTTTTAAAGTGTGTTAAGTTTTTAAAGTTTCAATGCAGACCTACGTTATTCCGAGCAACTACAGTAGCTGAATTGAGAAATCACAAATAAATCTGAATTTTGTCCTCAAGATCAAGATTTCTGAAAGCTGTTGAAATCTTGCTAAGAGTAAGGTTGCGCCAAGGTGCACGCCCACCAGCAGGACAGCGATGGCTGTGTACACTGCTCCCGCTGTCCTGGAATGCACTTGACCTTCGGCCCACTGAGAATACATCCTCTAATGAAACCAGACGTGAAAGTACATCGGAAGTGGGTAAGAGCTAGGGACCTGGAGCCGACCTACCCGGCTCTGCCACTTGCAGCTGCGTGACCTTGGGCGAGTTCCTTAACCTCTCTATGCCTCAGTTTACTCACCTGTGTAACGGGGACAAGAGTCATTTCTTACCTCATGGAACTATCGTGAGGACACATGGATCGACAGCCTAGCATACAGTAAGTGCTAAATAAATGTGAGCTATTATTACATAGCCAGCGATACAGGCTAACGATCTCTACTATCTATGGTGAGGACTAGCTTGCTTGTCTGTTTTTCCCAGTCTATTGGACTGACACTTTTATAAATATAGCAAAAATACATCACTGGAAAGGCTAAACGAAAACTTTAAAACATACAGAATCCATGCCATTGATCAGAAGGTGTGGCACCGTCAAAGTGCCACAAGCCTTTCTAAACGCCTGGTCCCAACTTCTGTACCCCCACTGCAGGCAGGTTGCCGCTGGTGGCCACCCATGAGACCTACGCCTGACAGTCTCCTTTGACAACCATGATGAACTGTACACAACCCCAGTACCCTGCAACAGGCAGACACTCATGTCACTGGTCGTCCCTAGTGAGAAAGCCATCTTGCTGTGACTACATCGGGGGCGGGGGGGGGGATGGTGCACAAGTGTTTCTTTTCTATAACGTTACCTGTTTCCCAAAGTTTTCACAATGAGCATATATTATTTTTGTAAGAACAACAGCCACAGGAGCCAGGATTCAAAGCTATGCTGAAAGAAGCCATAAGGGTCAAGGCCGCCGACCGAGTGTGCACAGCTGTGGTCATTGTTCTAAACTCTGCTGCAGTGTCAGGCAGGCCAGAAGCAAAACTGTAAATGTCCCTCTTCATGAAGCCAGACGCTTTGGCCCACTCACTGCCCTACAAACCTGAAACTCACTCACCAAGGAGCAGACAACAGATGACAGCCCAAACTGTCACACTCTCCAAAGACTGACCATTGAGATGGGGCGGGGCAGAGTCCAAAGACCCAGGAAAACACCCAGCATGCAGTTTTCCTTTTCGATTCCCATACCTGCATGGAAAATGAGGCTGGGTTGTGTCTTGGAGGTGCCAGGGACAGCAGGAGAGCGCCTCCTTGCTGACGACTTTGACAGCTGACGGGGAGCGAGGGGTGTCTGGCTGTCATCCAGATGCCCCAGAGAGGGGGGCTGAAGTTTCTCAATTGCCTGCAGGGAAAAATCACAGAGCAGGGCAGGGTGTAGGGAGCAGGTAGGGAAGGAATGAAATGTTCAGGTCATTTTGAGCTGAAGTCAAGCACTGCTTGAATGCCTACTGCATACCAGACTGCTGTAGGCACACGGGGTATCACGGTGAACAAAACAGGCAGGATCAGTGGTAACATTCTCCCTGAACCCCGAAGATGAAGGAAGGAAGGAAGGAAGGAAGGAAGGAAGGAAGGAAGGAAGGAAGGAAGGAAGGAAGGAAGGAAGGGTGCTCTCTGGGCTTTCTGTCTCCACCGATCTCCCAGGGTGCAGTTCTCATGCACACCCACTGTGACAGTTCATATTTAAATACACTGATTGAGTAGAGCACACTGCCCTCCCTACTGTCCCAGCGCAGCTCCGATGGGCCCTGCGACCCTGCTGGGAAGGGGCACCACCCCGGAGCCAGGCCCTGGCTGGCACCGCTCACATCCACCTCCTGAGCTGGCGGGGTGGGCCTCATCTAATCAGTTGAAGGCCTGATTAGAACCCAAAGTGACCCTGCTGTGATTCCTGCCTGGGCTGCCTAGAACTGGGACATTGTTTTTTTCCTGTCTTTAGACTTGAACAGAAACATTGGCTCTCCCGGGTCTCCAGCTTGCCAACTACAGATCTGGGGTTTATCAGCCTCCAGAATCACGTGAGCCAATTCCTTATAATAAATTAATCTCTCTTTCCTCTCTCCCCTACCCTGCCCTACACTGACACATACACCCTATTGGTTCTGTTTCTCTGGAGAACCCCGACTACCGCACCACCTTCTGACCAGTGTCCTATCTTTAGCTCTGCTGTCGTCAATAGGGCACTTTCAGTTGAGTCGCGACCCCACGGTGCGACCAGCAGAGGCACGGCCTGGTCCTTAGCCGACAGCCAAGGGAGCAGCCTGCTCACTCCCCCTCAGTCTGGTTTGTGCAATCAGGCTCACAGGGAGAGGAAATCCCACAAAGTAAAGGCCACTCCACAGGGGCCCAGCCTGCGTGGAACCCGCTCCTGCCCAGGCAAACATAATCTTGACCACTGTGATCGATGCGACACTCTGCTGTGAGCTCTCTGATTTTTGATTAAATGTTGCTGAGACTTTTCCATAGGTCAACATTTTCCAATATCCCAAGAAAGTGACTCAGGATAAAAAATACTGAAGCATTATGTGTAACGGTCACAGAGCAAGGACAACCTACGTGGCCATTTAACGGGGAACAGAAAACCACAAAGTGGCCGTGAGCGGCGTCGTGTGTGGCTGGCTGTCCTCCGCAGATGCTCATGGGGGCCGGCGCGTGCCCGCCCGGTGCCAGTCGCAGCGGGAGGCGAAGCAGCTCGTGGTGGTTAGCGCTGAACAACCCGCCTCTCACGCAAGTGTCGTTCGCCTGAGGTGTTCCCAAACCAAGCAATGCCCCTTTCTGACGCAAGTACGAGAAAACGTGCGAGACAGTGTTGAGAGACGCGCCAGACCAGAAACCGCACCCACACCGCGACGCACCTGAGACAGACCAGCGAGGGGTGGGAAGCGGCCCGGGAGGGCCCTCCTCCGCCCCCTGGTGTCTAGGGCCCTCTGTCTGCCACGCCTTCCCTCTGCCACCTGCTGGACCCCTGGGACTGGACCACCAGGACCAACGTCCACCCACCTGCTGCAGGCTCTGCGTGAGGGCGGGTGAGCGCCCCATCCTGGCCTTCCTCTCCACGGAGCTCCCCCTGCTGCAGCTGGTGCAGGGCCACCCTCCGTCGGCTGGGCTCGGGCCCCTGCGCCCCTCGGGAGGGTGGTGGGGAGAGCGGTGGCTGCCCGCCTCACGGTCCTGTGCCTTGGAGCGCCGGGTGGCCGCAATGAGGGCAATGCTCTTGGTGCTCACGGCCATCTCCTTGAGGGCCTCTGCCGCCTGCCTCGGGCTGCCCAACTGCAGGCCAGCTGGGGAGCCCAGCTTGGAGAACAGGCCCTTCAGGCTCAGGGAGCTTGGCTCCTGCAGGAAACCAGCAGGCGGTCAGACATCCGGCTCCAGGCTGGGCCCCCAGGAGCAGACCAGGGACAGTGACTCAAGGCCGTAGCGTATCTGAAGGGAAAGGCTGCTTTGGGAGGGGGACAAGGGCCAGGAAAGGTGCGTGAAGCAGCCAGTCCCCAGCCTAGGATGTCCCGTGGGGCGGCGCCGTACTCAGGCCTCACTGAGGGGTCTGCATGCTTCTGCGCCAGCTCCAGCGTCATGGATGGGGGCTGCCCAGCACCTCAGCACGGGCAGGCCGTCGCCCACGGGCAGGGGTACCCTCGGCATCGTCACCCCGATGCTGATGGCCGTTGTGGTGGCTACCTAAGGAGAGTCCTCTTTCTAGAAGCTTCTGTCCCAGCACAGCTCCGATGGGCCCTGCGACCCTGTTGGGAAAGGGCACCACCCTGGAGCCAGGCCCTGGCTGGCACCGCTCACACCCACCTTCTGAGCTGGCGGCGTCAGCAGGATGCGGAGGGGTGGCGGCCGCAGGAGCAAATCCTCATTTCCTGGCTTTTTTGAGGGTGTGGCCTTCGATGACTTGTGACCCTCACTGTGGAGGAACATGGAGGCATCAGCAGAGCCACTGCAGGGCCTTTCGGTCTTCTGCTGTGGCCGGGGGATCCACAGCCAGAACCTGCAGCCGCTGCGGCCTGCGTCAGGGCGAGGGGCCTTCGACACGCCGCCGTGTTGGAGGCCAAGTTGGGTGCACACACCCCTCCCTCGTGCAGCCACCTGTCTGGGCCCGTTCTGAACCTGGAGCCAGGTGTGCGTCGGCTCATGGAGGACGGGGCCCTGCCTGGACCACACCTGCATTCCGATGGGGGAACACACCAAAGCAACACGCGGACGTGTGGCCGGCAGCACAGGCTGCGACACTCGCTGTGCAGGAAACAGGGCCGTGAGCAGATGGAGCCGGCCTTAAGCAGGGCGGTCGGGACAGATCGCGCTCTGGAGGTGTGACATCGGAAAGGCCATATCTTGTCTTTGTCCCCAGTCCTGGCCTTCCACCACCCTTGTGATATCCCGAGTGACAGAAATGTCTTTGCTATGCTGACGACTAGCGGTAGTGTCAGGGCCGGGCTGCTCCCGAGAAAGACCAACCAGGTGGTTAGAGGGCAGAACTTTGGGTCAGCCTGACCTCTGGGAGGGGACCCAAGGCCAGGCTGGAGACCAAGGCCAGTCACACGCCAGTGAAGTCGGCAATCACACCTGCGTAATGACACCCCGGCAAAATCTCTGGGTGCTGAGGCTCAGTGGAGCTTCCTGTTGGCAAAGTGCTCCTGGTGCCGACTGCCCACCCCCATGGGGAAAGGACAGAGAATCCGCCTCCCAGGCCCTTCCAGACCTGGTCCAACCCTGTGCTTTATAGTAAAAATGGAACCCCGAACACCACATTTTCGGTGAGCTGAGTCATCCGCGTGAACTCTCAAAGTCGTAGCCTCTGGACAGAGTGCGGATGGCCTGGGGGCTCCACTGGCAGCTGGCCCCTGGTGTGGCGGCAGCTTTGTGGACGACAGGCCCTAACTGCTGGGATCCGACGCCAGCTCTGGGTGTTAGAGGCAGAGCCGAAGGGCGGGACGCCCAGCCGGCCTTAGACCAGCTGGAGTGGAGACAGAGCAGGAGGGAACATCTAGGCTGAGGCGTGAAGAACGAGGTTGAAAGGGCCATGCCACACCCTGGGGGAAGAGCGTTCCAGGCAGGGCGGCGGCAGGTGGGAAGCCCCGGGCGGGGACCAGCCTGGCCCACGGAGGCGCAGCAAGGAGGTGGCGATGGGACAGAGCCACGTGAGTTTGCACCACGTGTGGAAGATGTTGGCTGTTGGAGGGGAAGGGGCTGCCGACCACTTCTTAGCTGTGACCGTCCACGGTCCCACTGATCTACTGTGAAGACAAGGCTGCCTCTCTAACAGCCTCCATCCGGTGAGGCCACCAGTGACAGTGAGGACAGAGCATCGGGTGTCAGACCCAGGCTCCCCGACGAGCAGCCTGGGGCTCGTCCCCTCTGCTCGAGAGCAACGACCTGCAGCAGCGGGGGGGGGGGGGGGGGGGGGGGCTGCTGGAGGCGCCAGGCCCCTGAGGTGCGTGAGCAAGCGCCGGCTGGCAAGGCCTCGGGCGCTGTCAGCGGGGCAGGGCCACGCGACGCCCGCAGGCGGAGGCTCCTGCCCTGAGCCCCGCGTGAACGAGAGGCAGGAACCGGCTTCCTTCCGCCACCCCTCGCCTTCGGGTTGTCGCTATGCATTGCTCTGTGTGCCACATCAGGCACTTGCAGCCCCACGGGGGAGGCACTGAATCGTGTCCCCCACCAAAGTTCATGTGTCGCAGCCCTAACCCCCAGGGTGACAGTGTCTGGAGACAGTCTCTAGGAGGTGAGTGTGGTTTAATGAGGTTGCGAGGGTGGGGCCCTAACCCGGTAGGACTGTGGCCTGTGAGAAGCGGAGGAAACTCTCTCTGCACCGTGCCAGCCGGGAGGAGAGGCCGCCCCAGAACTCACCCTGCCAGGGCCAGAGTCTGAAGGTCCAGCCCCCAGAACCGTGAGAAAATAAGTTTCTGTTGTCCAGGCCCCTGGTGCGTGGTGCTTTGTATAGCGGCCTGAGCCGATGCCGACGCTGACGCAAACGGGCAAAACGTGAGCTATTCAACCGAGGGCTGAGTGTGCGCGTGTTCGATTTACTTGTCTGAGCTTCGGCATGTTGGAAATACCAAAAGTAAACGAAAAGTACAACAGAGGAGCGATGGGGAGAGGGCGCCGAGGCGGGAGTCAAGCTGACAGGGAACAGGAGACACGCGCAGCGTGAAAATGCTCCCCCTCCACCGAACCCCCCAGCCCGGCTCCACGCAAGAAGCTCCTCCGCGGACGTGCTTATCCTTCCCAGAACATCCCTGCAAGGAAGGGGACACCGGACGTCCCTCACGAGCGGAGACGCAGGCGCTGAGGCCAGCCTCCAGCTCCCACAGCCTCACCCAGAACATGGCCCAGCGGTGTGTGGCCAGGACAGGGCGAGCCCCCTACCTGTCTGGCTCCAGCAGCATCGGCGGCAACTGGAAGTGGGCGCCCCACGGGAGGCCCTTCCTGTCGTCTGGCTGGTCTCGGCTGGGGTCCTCAGGTGGTGGACATATGTTCACAACACAGCCGTCCTGGGACCAGACAGAGATGCTGACGGGGGCTGCATGGACCGTGGACACAGGCAAGCTGTGTCCACAGTGTAGGTCCCTGGGGGACCACCAGCGAGTCCCTTTCCTCCTGGCCACCATGCGAACGAAGCTGCCCAGTGGGGAGGCTGCGCCTTCATCTCAGACAGAAAGGGGCTCTGGGCAAGGTGAGTGCCGAGGGCCGCAGGGCGGGCCTCGGCCCCTGAGCAAAGCGGGCACAGGGGAGCCGCCTGCTGTCAGAGCACCCTCACGGGCTGGCAGGTCCTCACAGAGTCAAACAGTCACCACATGTCCCAGCAGGTCCCCTCAGGGGTCTATGCCAGAAAGAAGTGACAGCAGCAGCTCAAACAGGTACGTGCACCCCACGCTCACACCTGCATTGGTCACAGTAGCCAAGGGGAGGAAGTCAGCCCGGTGTCCACTGACAGATGGATGATACGCAAAATATGTCACTCAGCCTCAGAAAGGGGACTCTGACACCTGCCACAGCGCGGGCGGGCCTGGAGGACTGTGCTGAGTGAACTAAGACAGTCACGAAAGGGCACACACTGTGATCCCACTTGCCCGAGGTCCCTAGAGGAGCCAGAGTCACAGAGACAGGAAGTGGAGGGAGGGCGCTCTGGGCTGGGTGAGGACGCGGGGTCAGTGTTCCATGGGGACAGAGCCCCAGTTTGCATGACAGCTTTTCTGAGTTCTGTGGGTCCTTCTGGCGAATTAACCTGCGGGTGTCTCAGGGACCCCGACACAAACTTTAGAAAAGGGGTCTTTTCAGGGCAGACACGCGTGGGAAAGAGCCGAGGAGGAACGCCCAGCAGCGACGCCACGAGCAGGGGAGCCACGGGCGAGGAGGCGAAGTCCCGGCGGTGGCAGAGGCCGCCCTCTGTCTGGACCACGCGGCCCGGCCTCCAGAGCACAGACAACGTCAGCACCTGGGGCCTCGTTACAGCGACCAGGTGCGCGTGGACCTGGCCCCTCAGAACACACCCTGGACACAGCCCCGCCCCTCTGGCTGACACCTCGAGGATTCTCCTTTCTTCTCCCAAGAAGGCTGGGGACACCAGGCCCCGTTGTGACGACAGCCTCTGTCTACATAATGGACACAGAGGCCTCCGTCCCGGCCTCCTTCCCTAGGGAGTCCCCAGAATGAGCCTCCGACGCCATCGGCACAGGAGCCTGGAGCCACCCGTGGAGAACCAACGAGACAAAGACAAGAGACTTAAAACTGCAGGTATTTGGCCGAGGGCTGCAGAAGACGCTTTTCCCGTCACCAAGGTCACGCTCAGGCTTCCCACCCCACGGGGAGTGAGTTTCAGCAGCGGCCAGGGCTCTGGCCATCACTCAGCCCAGCAGTGCCCTCCTCGGCCAAGCCCAGGGCCATGCTCAGCCGCCCAGCACGCGGGTGCGTCTGGCTCCTGGTTCGCGGGGCGCTGGGCCCCGGCTGGAGCCCGGAGGACTCACCTGCAGCGAGCTGGCCACGACGGAGTGCAGCAGCAGCAGGCGGTTCAGCGAGCCGCCGCCCAGCTCGCGCGAGTACAGGCCGTAGCACTCGTCCAGCGGGGCAGGCACCCGGATGCCGCTGTCTGCGGGAGCGGAGGGGAGAAAGGGGCAGGGTAAGGGCAGACTCCCCTGTCACCGCTGGAAGGCAAGTGCTGTGACCTGTACTTCTCTGGGGGGGCTCCTGTGGTCGCCCCTTTATGTTTCTCCCCAGCCGGTGACTGTGCTGTCACGTCACGTGTTGTCTTTTTGGCATAAAGCAGCACTAACCACCGACAGCATGAATAACATTAAGTTTAAAAGTTAAAGAAATATGTCTCAGGTCCACCCAAAAGAGCTGAAAACAGGTGTTCAAACAAAAGCGTGCCCAAAAGCGTATGCTCACAGCAGCTGTGCACAACGTCCCAAAGGCGGAACCAGCCCAGCCGCTGACAGCCGGTGAGTGGACACGAGGTGCGAGGTAGCGATGGGACAATACTCAGCCACGAAGAGGGGGGCACAGAAGAACCCCGAACACATCACGCTGAACCAGAGAAGCTGGTCACAGAAGGTCACATGTTGTGACCTTTCCCTGATTCCGTTTACATGAAAGGTCAGAACGAGAAGACCCTTAGCGACAGAGAGCCAATTAGTGGTCATCAAGGGCTGGACGGAGGGAAAGTGGGGTGCTCTGCGGGTTCCCAGAGCTCCTGTGGCGGTAGAGACGATGGCGGCAGCTCTGGGAAGGCACCGGGGTGCTCTTTACGATGGCTAAAACGCTGAATTTCGTTATGCAACTTTTACCTCAGTTTAAAAAACGTTAAGAAACTGAAAGATGGCATAATTACAGCTCTGGCGACACTTGACTGCGCATAGGCAGGGAGTGGAAAGGTAGCTGGGTTATAAGTAAACTGTTTTCTTTTCTAAAACATTCTGTAATGTTGTTATAGCTTTTTAAAAATGATATGCTTTTTTCATGATGAAAGGAACTGTGAGATGCCTCCTCAAGGAAAACTTTAATGAGTGTGGACGATAAAAATATGATGATGATGATCTGAGCACACCAAGCTCGGAAATGCTGTCACGCGTGTACAGACACGGGCACATGTGCTCACATGCAGACATGCACACACCTGGACTGAAGCCTCGGTCCATGTTACTGTCCGTGTTCGTGGAATAGAACACCCTTGTTTTAGCAAATATGCCCTGAAGCCCTAACGAGTATCAAAAAACGTTTCGAGAGAGACAGAAATGTGAAGCAAAAATGAAAAATGTTAACACTTGGAACCTGGAGGAATTCTTTGCAGTCCTGCAACTTTTCTATCAGCCTCAAACTCCGTCAGTCAGCACAGAGTGTCAGCACAGGAGGGGTCCGGGGCGGGAGCTGGGGGGAGGGGCGGGGCCTGCACGCTGCCCACGGCAGCGGGTGCCCGCTGTGCCCGGGGCCTGACAGACGGCGGGTCGTGGGACCATGAGGCTGCAGGAAACCTAAGCAGTCACCAGCGGAGATGGTTCACAGACTGGACTGCCTCTGCAGGTGTCACTGCACGCTCACAGAGCCCTTCCCGGGAGACACAGGTAAGTGAGAGAGGGCAAAGGACGGAACGGTGTGCGCGGCGCGCTCCTGTTAGTGGAAAACACGGTTAAGACCCAGGCTCGCGGGCCCGCAGGGTATGCCGGTGACTGGGAGCAGCGGGGCGGGAGGAGGGAGCAGGCTGGAGTGTCACAGGGACTGGGACTTTTTGACCCCTGCACTGCCCACTCCCTTCCCGGAGCCCACAGAAAGGACCCTTCCAGCCAAGGGGCGGGGGCGGGCCTCACCCTGAATCAGCTGCCGCTGGCCCCGGATGATGCGCTCGCCCAGCAGCCGGTGCTGGTGGAAGCCCTGGATGACGAAGTCCTTCTGGCACAGCAGGTTCTTCCTGCGCAGGCTGCTGGCCTGCAGCTCGGTGTTCTCCACCTCCAGCTCGTGCACCCTGCACAGCAGCCGCAGCACCTCCCTCTGGTCCTCGCTGATGGCCTGCGCGGGCAGCAGCTCCTCCAGCTGCGAGGCCTTCTTCTTGGCGCAGGCCAGGCGCTGCTCCAGCTCTGCCTAGCAGACAGGCCAGGAGCTCAGGGCAGAGGCCCGGGGTCTCTGCTCCCACGCCCACTCATTCCTACGGGCTCAGGTTTGCACACTGAACTCGCGGACACACGCGGTGATCGGCTCTGAGCACGTATGGCAGCACTCTGCATTCACCTAGCCTTTTCTTCTCTATGTTCTGGTGCCCAGGCATCTGGGCGCTGGGACTGCCCCTCCAGGGTCAGCCGAAGCCTCGAGACCGAACCGCTCGCCAGGAGCGCCCCTTTCAGACGCAAACCCCCTGCCGGAGCCTGCCCACCCCTCCTTGGTGGGCTCACAGCCCGGCCACTGGCCACCTGCCCTCTCACCTAGGGACCAGACGAGCAGGGCAGACCCAGGCCGCACAGCCCGCTGCAGCCGCCCACATCAGCGGGTCCTGAGCCTGCTCACCCTGCCTCGCCCGTTCCTCCCACGGTGAAGATTCATATCTGTTCCTGTCCCTGGTGCTCCCCCGTGTGGCTCTGAGTGGCATGGCGTGTCCCCTCCTCTTGTCAACTGTGAGGACAAACTGTCTTTTCTGTGAGTCATCTCCTATCTGTCGGCCTCACTACAGGAAAGCCTCGAATCTTCTACCAAAACACTATTTCGGACGTGATCCCAGGGCGCCCCATAGTGCGTCTGCCATGGGAAGCCAGCGCTGCCCGTGTCCACACTACAGAGACTTCACACGCCACTTCTGTCCCCACAGGGCACATCACAGACTCCTGTCTACAGCCGAGGCCCTGGCTCCACACCAAAAGCAGGAGCAGGAGACATGAGGCCCCACTTGTCCAGCTCCGTAGGGGGTTGCTCCTGCCACAGGAAGCCAGCTAGGAGCTCCGTGAGACCCGCCTGTGGCCTGCAACCTGCCCTGTGTGTCAGTCAGGGCTCCCGAGACAGAAGCAGTAGGAAAGAGTAACATATTCGTGCATATTTGCATATGTGTGTGCATGTGTGCACACACACGACACAAATACATGCATTAATGGACGTTTGTGCGTGTGCCTATACACATACATGCTCACAAAAAGATATACTTTAAAAAAATGGCTCACGGGACTATGGGCTGGCAAGTCAGAGGTCCGCAGGGCCGCCAGCAGGCTGGACACCCAGGCAGGGGCTGCCACTGCAGTCCTGAGGCAAAATTACTAGGAAACATGTTTTGCTGGTAAGCCTTTCAACTGATTGGTTGAGGCCCACCCACCATCTAGGTCATCTTTACTTACAGTGGAGTGACTGTAGATGTTAGCCACACCTACAGACCAGTGTTTGACTGAATCACCAGCCATGAGAGCCCAGCCAAGCTGACTGACACCAACTGACCACCACAGCACATGACTGCCTCCAGGCCCCCGTGGCGCTGCCCACAGCAGCCCAGCACGCTCGTCCCCGGGGCCGTGCCAGGCTCAGGTCAGCAGCCACAGGCACGCGCTCCAGCCTTCACGTCTCCACCCTCTGGGACCGAGAGGGGCCCACCTTGCTCCCCTCCTTCTGGCAGTCACCAGAGCGCAGCCCCTCATCCAGCTCCCCAAAAGCCAGTTCCTGCGTCTACACCAAGCTCCCACACTGAGCTGTAGTTGTGCTTGTGTTTTTCCATGGGTTGTGAGCCTGAGTCGCAGAGGCTCCTGTTCATCTTTCAGTCCCCAGGGCCCGACATTGAGCTGCACCCTTAAAATGTTGACTTGTTTTGAGTGATTGATTGATTGATTGATTGACTAATTAATAGACTCGCATTTACGTGCTACACTGCATCTCATCACCCACACTCGGCTCCTGCAGGTCACGCTCTCTGCCAGGGCACACTGTCTGTCTGAGCACAAGGCTGTTCCTCACATTGGAGGTGGGATCACATATCTCCAATCTGCGGCAGCAGAGGCGGCGGTACTAGGATCTTGGTTTGGCTTTTTTCCACGGCTTTTCCGGGAAATAAACGCTGCCTGCCTTCAGCAGCATGGCCTCCCCAAACGCTTTCTCCGCTTGCCTGCAGACATCTAACCAGTGCTCTGGGCGCAGCCCGCGGCCCAGCAGCTTCCCCGCAGTCCCCATGGGACCATTGTACGACTAGCTGTTACATAAACACCTCGCTCTTCTCAAGAGACGACAGTGTAAGAAGACGCCACTGTCCAGAGAGGACCCTGGAGTCGGCCATGTCCCTGTCCTCATGTCACACGCCCAAGACCAGACTCGCGGAACTAATGGAGACGTTGGTGGAAAGTGCCCGGCCGAGGGGCGGGCTTGCTCGCACGTGGCGGGTCACTGCCAAGGGCCTCTGCGAGCTGGAGCCTGGGCCGTCCAGGCAGAGGGGCCTGCTGCCCATCCACAGTGGACATAATGGTGCCACAGCCTCTGCCTCCTCTGTCCCCAGGGGTCTCTGCCCTGCACCGGCTCTGCAGCCCCGAGTGCAGCCACGACCCTAACATGCAGGGACGTGGACTCTGCAGTCAGACGCACCAGGGCCCAGGTCTGCTCCTGCTCCCGGGGACTTGGGACGTGTCCAATCCCCCCTGTGGCTCGGTCTCCCATCTAGGGAAGAGTGATTGGGCCTGTGGCGTGGGCTGTTGTGAGATGGCCCAGGGCCCCAGCAGTGATTGGTAAGCGCCAGTGACAGTCATCGCCGGTGTGTGACAGGGACATGCCCGTCGCTCTCCCCACCTTGAGGGCCACAGTTTTCCGCTGCTCGGCTAACAGCATGTTGACCTCCTCTCTGGCCAGGGCCACCTCGTGCGGCTCTGTGGACTTGCTCGTGTCCATGTCTGTGTCGGCCACCATCTGCTCCTCGTCCCCCTCGGGTGTCCTGTCCTGGGTATGGTGCTGGGTCTTCTCCCGCTCCCAACTGCAGCCATGACAGAGGGGTCAGGGGTCAGAGTGCAAGCTGTGCCCAGTCTTGGGGTCCTGGCACTTCCATCCCAGAGTCCCTACTGGTGCCAGCTGGTCTCCTTGCAGGCATGGGCATAAAAACGGGGCAGAACTGGGTCTTCTTTACGACCTCTTCTATATTTGTAAAAAACAAAAGGTATGAACAAAAACTGGAAGGAAATGAGGGAGGGGAGGGAGAGTGGGGGCGGGGGAGAACAGGCTGGAACCGCAGCACTGTGCGCCGGCCCCCCGCACGGGCGGTTGTGCCTTCCAGCTTGTCCGGGCAGCCGGTGGGGCCTGCTGTCCCAGTGGAGCTGACAGCCCTGCGGCCCTCACGCACATCCCCGTCTGGATGGCGAACCCGGTGGCCAGGCCCTCTGCACAGGGTCAGCCTGTTCACAGTGGGATGGACAGGGAGTGTGTGTGGAGCAGCGCAGGAGCCCTGGCCAGCGGAAGCACTGCCTCGGGCAAACCTGCGGCCCCTCGGAGCCTATGAGGGCGGTCCGAGGCACCTGGAGGCCTTCTCCCCTGGGTCCAGCCAAGCGGCAGGGGCGGGATTGGGCCAGAGGTCCTGCAGGCAACAGAGGGAGGCTGGACAGTAGCAAAAAAGGGAGCTCCCGCCACCGGCCCCACCGGTCCAGTGGTCCCCGTTGGTCGCCTGCCCCGTGAGGACGCACTCACTCTGCGATGGCCAGCAGGTGGCGAGATGCGTCGATATGCAGCTCCACGTTGGCATTCTCCAGCTCCACCAGGCTGCGCCTCATCTCCAGCTGCTCCTTGAAGGCCCCGACCAGCTCGGCCCGGATCCTGTCCATCTGCAGGTGGCTGTCCTCTTCTGTCTCCTGGGTGGGCATCGTGCCTGGGGGCAGCCAAAGAGCCAGCCGTACTGAGAGCAGAGCCACCTAAGCTGGGGCTGAGTTCCATGTTTGCCTGCCATAATGGCGTGTGGCCCAAGGAGGAGCTCCACACATGTGTGTGGGTGGGTGGTGATGGATGATGGATGGGTGGGAGAAAATATTTGCAAATCTTATATCTGCTAATATCCAAAGTGTCCAAGGAACTCATATAACTCAATAGAAAAAATAATAATAATCCAATGTAAAAAATGGACAAAGGACCTTAAGAGACATTTTCTAAAGAAGACATACAAATAAATGGCCAGCAAAGAAAGGTGCTCAACATCAAGGAAATGCAAGTCAAAACCACAATGAGATGCCTCCTCGCATCTGTCAGAGTGGCTGTCATCAAAAAGACAAGAGATGACAAGGGCGGTGGGACGTGGAGGGAGCCCGTGCACTGTGGCTGGGAGCGTCAGTGGTGCAGCCGCTGTGAGAACAGTATGGAGCTTCCTCAAAAAGTTAAAGATAGAGCTTGGTACGACCCAGCAGTTGGACTTCTGGGTATTTATCCAAGGGACTGAAATCGGTATTGAGGCGCTGTCCACTCCCCATGTTCATGCAGTGCTGTTCACAACAGCCAAGACATGGAAACGACCCAGGTGCCCACAGGTGGATGAGTGAAGAACATCGCACAGAATACACGACACGGACACCGCATGATGAAATGTTACTTGGCCCTGAGAAAGCCGAAGCCCTGCCACAGCGACAAATGGGTGGACAGGAAAAAGAGGGCGGGGAGGCCTGCGGGAGAAAAGACTTGAAAGATCTGTGGGCCACACGCCAGGCGCAGACCACGCCGGGACCCCCGTTCAGAAACGTCACAAGCGTCCGGGAGAGGTGCACGGTGCCGCTGAGGTTCTGGGAATTCGAACACTGACTGGCTGGCTGATGCCGTGAACAGATTACTGGTAGCATGTTTTTGGTGTGGAGCTGGACTGTAGTGACGTTTTTGTGAAAACTCGTTTTTGGAGGGATCGTGCCGACCTTTCTGCCTGGAGTGTGAGTCCGGCAGTAGGACTGGGGGGCGCGTGGGGGTGGGGGAGAGGGCATGGGGTCCCTCGCCAGCTGGCTATGCTGTTCTTTGTCCTTCCACAGATGTCTGCAGCCCCCCTTCACTTGGAGGTCACAGCTGACCACTGAAGTCTCCCTGGCCTCCCCCCTCAACGCCTCGACTCCTGTCATGTTCGTCAGGCGAACCCCGGCCAGGGAGAGCCCTTCGCCCACACATCAGCGGAGGGGAGACGAGCATGGAGCGGCCTCAGCCTCGCTCCCCTGACGGCCGACAGCCGCAGACCTCGAGGCGCTCCCGGCGCACGGGCCTCTGGTCACACTGGCCTCCCGTCACGACGGACCCATGCCCTGGCCGCCAACCCTCCAGCCTCCTTCCCCGCCACGGCCTCTCCATGCGCTAGCAAGGGGCCTGTCTGCTCCTGGCGCTCGCGGCCCCCGGCGGCCCCAGGCCCGCGCCGGGCTCTACCTCGTGTGTCCCGGACGCCAGGCTCTCTTTTCTTCTCCTGCTCCTGCCTCTCGATTTTGGACTTAAGGCGCTCGATCTTCCCACGCAGGTTGGAGATGACGTCCGTGTACTGGGCGATGTGGTAGGACACGCTCAGCAGGTTGCGCTTGACCTGCGTGGGCGGGACACGGGCCACGGTCAGGCCAGAGGGGCCGCCGCACAAGGACACGCCCGACAGCGACCTGGCTACACCAGAAACACCCAGACACCTGCCACGGAAATTCGAATTAGCACTAGTCAGCCTTAGAAAGGACGGATGGACCTGGGGACAGTGCGCTGAAGGAGATAACCGCTCACAGAAGGGCACGCACCGTGTGACTGCACGTGTATGAGGACCTAGAGGAGTGAGGTGCACACACAGGAAGGGAAGGGCAGATGCCCAGGGCTGAGGACGGGGTGGGGTTTGATGAGGACAGTCTCCGTTTGGGAAGATGGGACGTTCCGGAGGGGTGGTGGTGACGGCTGCACAGCAGCGTGGATGTGCTTGCTGCCCCTGAACCGTATGTGCTTAAACTGATGCATTGTACGTTGTACATATTTGGCCACAATAAAAAATTCGAACGACCCATCAAAGCTTTTTTGGTGTGGAGCTGGACTGTAGTGACGTTTTTGTGCTCCACCGTGGGTGCCCACCGCTGTGGTTCCGATGCAGGCCTGCCCGGCCCTTCACCATGTGGGTTTGTACGTGTATGTGCCCCCAGGCACACACGGGGAGCTCCTTCAGTGTGGGGTTGGCACTGGGGTTTTATGTAATTTATATCAGACTGTAGCTACTATTCTTGCATTTGCTTTTTCCCATCCGCCAGTGTATCTTGGGGGCTGGCCATCTGCACAGGAGGTTCCACCCCAATCTCTGTAGCAGCTGCATAGTGGTCCGTGGGAGGGACGGCCTGTGTGTCCATCCCCATTCGTGGCACTTCGGGGCTCTCCAGTGACACGACCTCCTTGAGCACAGGGGCCCATGTTTCTGGCAGATGTGGAGGTTCACACTGCTACACTGGGCGAAGTGCTCCTCTCATTGCTCGGGGCTTGCTTCCTAGCGCAGCCCGGTCCCCCTCAGCAGGAGGCCCTCTGGATTTGGTCATCTCAGCTGTCCTCTCTTCCAGCACCCTGTGGCCCTCATTCAGAGCACTTACTACAGCGGGAAATGGTGTATTTATTTGTGTGAGATCCAGTTTCATAGCTGCCTCTCCCCACTGCTAAGCTCAGGGTTTGGGGGAGAACAGAGGCTCCATCCTTTAAGTTTTACCATGGAGCCCAGCTCAGAGCTGGGCAATGCAGAGGGCTCGTCGCATTTGTGGACAGATGACAATAACAATAGAATAGCACTTGTCACATGTCGACCGCCAGTCACTGGCGTGCTAAGTGGCTGACGTGCAATTACTTCACCGAGTTCTCAGCCTCAAGAGAAGAAGGCTTCGACCGGGCCCAGTGGTGTAGACAGACCGGTGCAGCAGCCCTAGGTGTGCACGCCGGGCCCCCGAGCCCGCTCCGCTCTGGCTGCAGAAGGTTGGAGACGCTGCTTTCTCTCTGTGCCTGGTCTGTAAAATGGGGTGGTGGCTGGACCCACCTCCCGAGGAGAAGGTCGTTGAGAACGAAGTTCACTGTCACATGGAGAGTTTACAGCATGCCAGGCACAGAGATAGCCCATGTCCTAAAACCCTGGACCCTGTGGGTGGGGCCTTGTCTGGAGAAAGGGTCTTTGCAGATATGATGGAGGCTACGGAGACAAGGTCCTCCTGGACGAGGGGCTGGAGAGGGCGCTGAGCCCAATGCCAGCATCCTCATCAGGGAGAAAATAGGCACCGAGACACGAGCGAGCCCTGTAAGGAGGGAGGAGCCACAAGCCAAGGCATGCCAGGAAGGGACAAGCCAGGACCCTCCCGGACCAGCCGGAGGGAGCGCTGTGTGGGAGAGCACGTGCGGGGACGGGCGGGCGGCGCACCCTGGTCTTGATGTTCTTGGCTCTGTAGGCGTACAGCAGGGTGGTCCGTGACTCCTCGAAGTGCGTGCTGGCTGGGCTGATGTGGGCGACCATCACCGTCCGGCTGTTCCCTCCTAGGGCATCCTGTCAGTGGGGGGCACAAGCTGGGTGATGTGAATAGACCCCTACCTACCCGGTGCTGCCACCCATCGCCCACTGGCCAAACCCTGAGAAGAGACCAAGGGCTCAGTGCTCGGGGTGGGGACGCTCACGGAGGGGTGGGACCCCTTCCAGGCCCACCCGACCTGACTTCCGCTCTTATGTGGGCAGATTAGACCAAGAGGCCAAATGTGCAGGGACATTCCTTCCTTGCTTTGTTTATCAGAGCCTGCCCTGCTGTAGAAGAGAGGTGACAGCGCTCAGCCCAGTAGAAAGGGGCATCTCCTCAGTCAGACCATCTGCAGTGGGTGGGCAGCCTCGGTTAGGTAGTGAGCTCCCTGTCCTAGGAATATGCAAGCATGGGCTAGGCCACACTCAGAGGGATGGTGGGGGTAGTCAGGCAGTGACTAGCAATGGTTTCTACCATGATTTCTTCCTTCAGAAGTTCCTGAAAGGACCCTAAGGACCCAGGTCGGGGCCTCAAACCAGTCAGGTAAATCCTGAAGATGCAGCCAGCCACAGGAGCAGCACACACACACATGCACGTGTGCACACCCGCATGCACACACATGCACGTGTGCACACCCGCATGCACACATATGCACACATGCATGTGCTGTGCACGAAGCACACATGCATGCACACATGTACGCATATAGGATGCATTGCGCACGTGTGCAAGGCATACACATACATGCACCACAATGCATGGACGCACACTCACGCACACACTGCTTGTAATGCACGCACGCATGCGCACAACGCGTGCATACACACATGCACACACACTCACACCCGGCTCGGGGCTCGTACCTTCAGCAGGCGCGTGAGTTTGCTGTCCCGGAAGTTCACATACTGTGCCCGGCCGCCGCCCTTCTCGCTGAGCGCGTTGATGCAGTTGCCCAGGGCCAGTAGGGAGCGGTTGATGTGTGCGCCCTCCTGCATCCTCTTGCCGCGGTTCTGGGCCTGTGTGGGGAGAGGCCAGGCTGGAGGGAAGGTGGTCCTTCCCACCTGCCATCTGCCCACCCTGGGCCACCGGAGAGAGGACTGAGGCCCAGGTGCAACAACCCCGTCCCACTGGGTGCTCAGGCTCTGTGTGCACTGGCTGTTCCCTGAAGCACCAGGACAAGTGCTTCAGATAAAACTGAGTCAGAGAGGTCTGCAGAACAATCCCTCTGACAATAGGAATATGATGTGTGTGTTTACCTAATGTTTTCTCGTTCAGGACCTGGGTTTTAGAGCCAGTGTGGAGCACGGTTTGAGAGTGGCCTACACTGCTTCTCGAAAAGACCTCCCAGCCTGCCTCAGCACCCTCATTTGCAGAAAGGGACAGTGGTCCGACTCCACAGGGCTACAATGAGAGATGATGGGTCGCGTGCACAGCGCTGGGCCAACAGCAGTGAGTGTCAGCGGACGCTCTCGCTAGGCAGGAGCTGGTGCGGGATGGGAGCCAGGGCGCCTGCTCGAGTCACGTCTGTATCACAGACGTAGAGGGCTTTCTCTGAGACCTCCTGCCCTGGATAAAACTCTGTGATTTTCTGTGAGGAAGTGACAGCCCACAAGAGTCTAGCAGATCCTAAAGACAGCCCACTAGGCCTCCCAAGTATACAGCTAAAGACGCCAGGCCCAGAGGGGGCAGTGGTCTGCCCAAAGGCACACAGCAAGTTGTGGCAGGGTGAGAACGAGGGCCCAGGGCCTGGATCCTGTCTGGTGGCCTCTTCCAGAGGAAGCTGGTCTCTACCTTGCCTTCCAAGGACAAGCCCAGAGGGGACAGGCTAGAGCCCCGGGTCCTGCTCAGGGTCCCAGAGCGGTTTCCTCCACCACACTCGCTTCTTCCCTGTGAGCTTGTCTTCTCCCACATCTGCCTGCGTGTCAACCCTGTCTTGGAGTCTCTGCGTCCGATGCCCTGACATCTGCGACCCTGCTGCCCATGCGGGGACCGCCCCTCCAGGGTCACCCGGGGCTTAGAGAGTGAACCACTTACTAACCTCTCAGACGCAAACCCACCTGCCCCGAGCCCGCCCACCCCAGTCTGGCCACTGTGCACCTCTCACCCAGCGCTGGGTACCAGGCAATCGGGGACAGACCTGTGCCCAGAGCCCAGGGGAGTCACCCACCAGCCCAGCCGGGTCATCCCTCCTCGCCCATTCTTCCCGTAGAAATCACCATGAAGGGGCTCGTCCATGGTCCTCCCACTCCCGAGAGGCCCTGGCGCTCCCCGGGGGGTCCTGCCTAGCGTGGCGGGCCCCCTCCTCCTGGGAACTGTGAGTAAAAATGACCTCAACGGCCGGCGGCCCCCAATGTGCTGGCCTCATCGTCCATGCACACACCTCATTTTAACCAGTCAGACCTGAGCAGGCGCAGCTTGTCTCAGCAGCCCAAGCACCAGGCTGGGCCAGGCGCAGGGCAGGTGACCAAGTGAGTGACGCGACTCCACGATCAGCAGGCAGAACAGGCGACGCAAACTGGGGTGAAAGGCACAGATTTGCGCCTAGATCACCTAATGCTTCTGTGTATCTGGGAAGAAGGCTCGGCGCTGCCTACTCGCTCTGTGACAGGGACCGGGTGGATCCTGACGGCCGAGTGCCTGGCGTGCCAGAGGGACGTGAAAGGTGTCGCCGGTTGATGCTGTTATTCTGATACCACCTCTGTCAAGCGCCTCGTCTGACCCAGGCCCTGGGCTGGATCCTGCCCTCGTGGAATGCTCAGGCACAAGGGCAGCAGACAGCGGGCACAGCCTCCGCTCCCAGTGACAGGTACGGGTGAGCTGAGGGCTTGGGGGCCGGCAGGCGGGGCCCGGGGGGCGTGTCAGGCCAGCAGCCATGCTGGGTCACAGTAAGTGCACCATCCTCTCCGCAGGCACACTTCACACCCGCTGTCCCCTCTGCCTGATGTGCTCTCCCGTGCAGTCCACTGAGTTCCTCATGCCCCCTCAGGCTCAGCGCTGGACACCATTGCCACCTGCCCTCCTCTGGGCTCCCGCAGCCTCGAATCTCAAAGCACAGGCCTCCCCATCCTGTAGCTATCTGCTCACACGTCTGTCCCCCGACCCCTGCGGCTCTGAGCTCCCTGAGGGCGGGCCTGGGCCTCTAATTCCCAGGGCCCTGCCGCAGGAAGCCCTGTGTGAGCTCTGCTCGGTGGCTGTGCCACCCCAGGTTTGTTGAGGATTCATTCAATCAACAGGCGGCTAGCGGGAGCCTCTCCGAGCCAGGTGCTCTTGTAGGCGCTGGAGATGCTACTGGACACAGGTGGACAGGGTCCCGCCCCCCGACTGAAGGGCAGATGACACGAGGTGAGTGGTGGTGACAAGGGAGGAGGGGCAAGAGGCGTGTCGGGACGACACCTGGGACGCGCGCTCCGAGCCAGCCAGGTCCACCATGAACAGCCTCCCGACGCGCACTTCCTCTGCCAAGTCCGAGCCGCGACGCTGCTGGCGCACGGTGACCTGCAGCACGGCGTGGGAGCGTGACGACGTCTTGTTGGTGGCCGTGGGCTCCTGGGTGCGCTGCCGGTTGCCTCTGGTGAGGAGCTGCATGATCTGAGGACAGAGGCAGAAGCAGGCGATCAGGGCCAGGAACGGCCCCACGCTCCCTCCAGAGCACTGGGCGAAAGCGGGAGCCACACTCCTCTGAGTGGTCTCCCTTGGCCCCATGGCTGGGACACCGATGACAGAACCTCGTGCAGGGGAAGCGACTTCTGGTTTGCGGCATGAAGAGTCAACAAACCCAGCAGGAACGGCAGATTGCTGACATGTGTGTCGCACCTTCCCTGTCCTCTGCCTGTGGCAGACATCACCAAGGGATTACCCAACTCTTCCCCAGAGCCCGGGGCAGCTCCAGACAGTCGTATGGAGCTGGCGGGTGCCCCAAAACCCATTTGCAAGCAAGCAGCTGTGGGAACCAAGCCCACGAGCCTCTGTTGAGCACCTACTGTGTGCAGACTGTGCCAGTGGTAGCCTGACATGGTCCTTGTTAAAGACCAGGCAAGAAGGCTCCCCTTCCCCGCCCCAAACCCACAAAGGATGACGCTGAGGCCACCTGGACGCCATCCGCCAGCAGGGCTGGAGCACATGGTCATCACGGGGCGGGGGCCCAAGGGGTCCATGGTTCTGGGGACAACACGGAGGTTCCTGAGCGGGTGGGGAGGCCCCCCGAGGGCGGGGTGGAGTGTGGGTGGCACAGGGGGAGACCGGAGGTAAGAGAAGCCGCAGTGCCTGCAGAAGCGCTCACGCATCGCCCTGCTCTGGAGCAACACTCAGGGCTAAGCAGGGCCGGGGGCTGGCTCTGGCTGTGACCGCGGGAGTGCTGCACAGACAAGGGTTCCGAGCCTGCTCCCGGGCACAGAGGGACGAGTGTGACCGGCTCTTGATGTCTGCCCTGAGCGGCTGTGGGTGCAGATGTCTGCTGTCCCGAGCTGGGAAACGGCTCTGGGCCGTGTGTCTGGCTCCGCTCTGTGAACTTGAAAGGAGGGCCTCGTGAGCATGGCCGCCATGACCCTCACCTCCTGGGCGTTGGAGGTGGACACCTCTGTGATGCCTGCAATCTGGATGCTGCCCCTGGAATCTTCCCTCAGGTCCAGAAAGCCGGAGGACGGGTTCAGGAGGTCCCGGATCACTTCGTTGTAAATCTGGGACGAGACAGAAAAGCGGAAGCCTGGAAGCTTCGGTGGAAAACAAGCGCAGACTCACGAATCACTGCGGCTCTGCATCTTCCAAGAATCTCAGCCGCTCTGAGGTGGGAGGCCGCAAAGACCAGTGGGCATTCGAGGGGAGCACACCCGCGCTGCAGGCAAGGCCCCCGAGGCGGTGGGCAGCTCACCTCGAGGTACGACATGGACACGCTGTAGTCCATGTTGTCACGGGCCTCCTCGATGGCCCGGAAGAGGTCCGTGAGGGTGCGCAGGTAGATGCCCGGCTCCGCATCCATCCCCAGCATGGTGTGGGTCTTCCCCGCGCCTGTGGGAGTAGGCAGGGCTCCTGATGGCCCAGACCCTGCCCTGCCACGCCCGCCACCAGGCTGTGCAGACCCTGCCTTCCGCAGGACACCCCCCGCCCGCCCCCGATCCCCGGCAGCCCTGACACGCTCACTTTCCGTTTGAGAAACAAGGAAATGAGGTGTCTGGACAGTCCCGTGGCCGCTCTGTGGAAGAAAGCCTGGGCGGACACGGTGGGGGGTGAGCGTACTCAGGGTGTGTGGGGGCGGGGATGGGCCTGGCCGCTCTGCTGGCTCCAGATTCTTGTCGGGGTGTCCGTGCTGTTTTACAAGGAGAAATAATGCGCCACGCTTTTTAAGGAGTGTCTCTTCATGGGGGACACTGCGCTGGCCATTCCCTGTGTGCCTAGGGCCTGGCACATAGCAGGAGCTGGCTGACAGCTGCTGAGTGAGTGAAATAAGCAAGCTGTGGCTGAAGGCAAGCTACTTCCCAGTGCCTCAGTTTCTCCACTGGCACAGCGAGGCGCTCGGGCCCATCCGGCTCTGACCCTCTGTGATCCTAGTTTTCAAGAGGAGAGAGGCAGCTTAGCTTTGCAAACATTTGTCTATCTCAGCTTGAGACTGCAGAGAGGAATCTGGGCTTCTGGTGGGCGGCACAGTGTAGGCTGGGGGTTGGATTCCCTATTCAGCCCCACCAGCTGTGCAACCTGGGAGAGGCTGTGACCTGGGAGAGGCGCCGTGAGAAGGGACCCAATCCACCTGCCTTCTGGGGCTGCTGCTGGAAAGAGCCGACGGGCACAGAGCGGCCGGCGCAGGGTAGCTGGTGCTGCGAGCTGCGGGCGAGTCCGCTGCCGCCTGCCCCATTCCCTCCTCGGGATGCTGCCCCTGGCAGTACCTGAGGGGCCGTAGGCAAACACGGTCGCATTGTATCCAGAAATGACGCCTTCCACTAGGTGCTGGGTGGTGGCGCAGTACACATCTTCCTGTGGACAGACAGAGGGACAGACAGTTCAGTAGACAATCCTGCCGGAGTCGGGCACCTGGCTGTTTGGAGAGGAATGGTAGGTGGTGCCTGCCGACAGCTATCGTCTCTGCAGCTGGACAGGGACCTACGTGGAGGGGGCAGCTTAGACACGGCGTGGGCGTCGCCCATTCTGGCTCCGGCCCTCGGCCTTGGCCCTGTGTCTGTACTAGCTCCAGCATGCTTCCCCACCAGGCCAAGCCTCACGCTATGAGAGGGTGGCCGCGAGGGGGTGACTAGAGGATATATGTGACAGCTCCTACCATGAGGCCCGACGCAGGTGTGGTACTAAACACCTGTGAGTCCTTTCCAGGCTTCTGCAAGAACTGGGAGAAATCAGAGAATGCAAAGGGCTGGAAGACAGCAACAGGGCTTGGAAATCCATGAAGGGCACCATGACTCATCTTTACGGGACAAAACCAGAACCGAGAGTGAACGCTCTGGGCCAGCAGAATTAATTTAAGGCAGCAGCACGTCATGACAGGAGTGGGTGCGTAGCGAGCTCCCTGTTCTCTGGGGTATTTGGGAAGGGCTCCTCCGGGGCTGGTGCAGGATGGCGTGCAGCTTTGGCACAGGCCCTCAGGCGGCTGCAGCCCTCTCTCCCCATCATGTCGAAAACTACGTGGCCTGCCCGCCTGCTCCCTGGCGGCCCACAGAAACATGACAGATAGGGACGAGCAGTGGCTCTGGGGAGACTCGTGCAGCTGCAGTCGAGAACTAGGGGACAAGAAGTGCCCGTGGCTGCCTGGCCGCTGAAGCTATGGTGCGGAGTGCGGGGAGTCCCTGGGCCCACTTCGCGTGGGAAGGGGAGGTCCTCTGGGTACAGGGCTGGAGTTGACATGCGTCCCTCACTGGCCTTTGTCCTGGGGCCAAACAGCCCCCAGACGTCATCCGCCTGGTGATGTGACATTCCCGCATCAGGGGGCCTGGGCTGCAATCCCACCGTGCAGAGCTCAGGAGTGAGTGTCCTTTACTCTGTGTCACACTGCCCTGAGCTCCCCTCTGTAATGTGAGGTGAGGGACGGGTGACTTGCTGGACAGCCTTTTATCCTTGATCGAGTGTACTGGTGAGGAGTATGACCTGACACTGGGTCCAAGCGCCCAGTTCTGGCCTCACTGTGTGAGCTCGTGGAGCCTCAGGCTCTCCACCTCTGAGATGGGCATGTCGAAGCCTCCACCTGGCCCCTCTTTCCTCTGCTCTCACGGCTGGCTCGTTCTTCCTTCAGGTCTCAGCTGAAACGTCACTTCTACCCAGAAAGGCCTCCGCTCCCCACCACCTACCCCACCGTCTGCACAACACACTCAGACTAATATGTTTGCTTGGACCTGCTTATTACCGTCTGTCTCCCTCATTGGGACGTGAGCCCTGGGGGCACGGAGTGTGTTCTAGCTACAAGGCAGATGGGACACTGGCCAAGCTGACGACGGCGAGTGACGGGGTGACGACGTTCCAGAATGGACCAAGGGCATTTGCCGGACAGATGGATCAACAGACAAACTATTGGGCTTGGATGTAAGTGGGGACAGATGGAAGTTTATTTAAGATACAGATGGCGATTTGGGGTGATAGATGCAAGTGATGGACGGACGATTTTAACCCAATTTATCGATAGACGGCAGGCGTAAACGGCGGGCAGACAAGTGACTGGCGGATTTGACAAGTGATGGGCGGATGGACGATGGTGAGATGACAGGCAGTAAACAAACGAAGTCAATTGACGGTGACGGCGGCGCGGGGTGAGATGGACGAAGGACAAGTAGATGGGTGGACGGATGGGCAGGATGGATTTGGATTTGACAGATGGGGTGGATTGACGGACGGCAGACCTGGTGGGTAGATGGACGGACGGGTAGATGGTGATGACGGATGCAAGGATCCGGGCGACGATGACGAGTGTAGGTGGGGGGAATGGATGAGGGATGGATGGGTTGATGGACGGGTGGGCAGCTGCGTGGATGGATGAGAACTAGACGTGTGGGTGGGTGAAGGAGATGTGTAAAGCCCTGCCAACCTTCTTGAGCATAGAGAGGCCCCTATGAGAAGTCATAGATGAGCCCACCTGGCCACCAGGTCCTCCCAAGGGGGCTCTAGGGCTTGGTGAGGACACCCACGCAGCCTGGCCCAGCCAGGGACATGGTGGTGGTGGTGTGGAGGGTACCTGTGATGCATGCTGGTCGAAAACAACGTCGAAGATGAAGGTCTTCTCCCGGGACCGGTGTGTGCGCAGCGTGTCCTCGGAGTCCTCACTGGGGTCCATGAGCACCGCCATCTAGGAGCAGGGAGAGGGGGCTTCAGCAGGGGGCTGCCCACAGAGGCAGGGCAGGCTAGCTCCTCGCGACTGTGAGTAACGGCAAGGGGCTTTGTAAACTGGAGAGTGTGGCACACTCCCCACGCAGCCCTGAGCATGACTGTGACCCAGCTGCCTGCCTCTTGCTCAGGGGCTGTGCCACCCAATGGAGAGGGGAGAATGGAGAAGTCAGGGTGCCCGGGGCCTGGAGGAGGAAAGGGCCCTGAGCCCTGTAGCTGGTTCTGTGTTTGTCTGAGGCCTCGGTTGCCCCTCCAGGGCCCTCCCCTGTCTCCCACAAATGGGTAATTATGAAGCAAGGTGTGCAAGGGCCTCTGGGGCCCACATGGGAGGTTCAAAGGAGCCCTTCACAGGGGACTGGAGGGCGGGGCAGTTAGAGACCAACTGCTGTTTACTCCTGGGCTGGTGGGGGCAGAGGGCCGACCAGGAGCCCTGCCACCACCACCTGCCACCGCCGCCAGCCCCTCCCTTGGTCCACAGCTTTGGAAACAGGTCCCAGGAAGCGAGGGGTGCCCAGAGGTTCCTGGGGTGTCGGGCTGGCTGGGAGAAGCCCCCAGGCCGCCCTGGCTTTTGGCCAGCACTTTTTTCCATGACACAAGCCAACTCTCCTCTCCTTCCAGTGATGAAGGCTCAGTGGCAGTCCCCCACATGCTCGCTGCGGGCCAGGCCTGCGCGGCAGGGGACACTGGACACGTCCCTGCTGGAGGGGTCCCAACCCAGCCCCAGCAAGTGAGCCTGGTGGCTAAGAACTCGGGCTCCAGAGCCTGCCACCTCGCTCCCAGTCCTCACCAGTCTGCAGCCGGGAGGCCTGAGACAAGTTCCCTCGCCTCTCTGGGCCTCGGCTTCTTCATCCGTAAAATGGGTGTGATCATAGAACTCTCGCTCTGAAGGGTAAATGGCAGCACGTGCACAACGCTGAACAAAGCGTGTTCAAAAAGAGCCAGCTGCGTGGGGTCGTGGAACAGAAAAAGGGTTTTTTTCCTTTGGCTATAAATAACAGTATAGAGAGAAATCGGCAAAATTCGATACATCTGTAGATAAGATAATGCTGTATCGATATTAATTTCCTGACTAATCACTGTACTGGGCTCACAGAATGTTCCTGTTTTTAAGAAACACACCTTGGAATACTTGGGTGTGGAGGAGCGTCATGTCCCGTTCACTCTGAGTGGCCCCGTGAAGGGCATGTGTGAACAGAGGGAGCGAGGAGACGTGCGGGCACCTGGGCGCACGGTCCGGAGCTCTCTGCAGGGGACTTGCAGCTCTCTGATTAGTCTGAAGTTACTTCAGAATGAAAAGTTAAAAGAAAGTGCTTCAACATGGATGAGTCCCCGAAACGTGCTCAGGGAAATATGACAGAGGCAACTGTATGATTCCATTTGTGGGACACGCCCATGCAGGCAGGACGCGGCCACTGGGGGCTGGGGAATGGCGGGGGAGGCAACTGCTTAATGGGTGTGGGTCTCTTTTTGGGAGGATGAAAACATTTTGGAACCAGACAGAAGTGTGGTTGCACGACACTGCGAATGTGCTAAATGCCACTGAATTGTTCACTTTAAAATGGTGTATTTTAAATATTGTGAATTTCACCTCCAATTTTTAAAGAGTGGGCTGTCTTCTGCACGATGTACAGCAAGACAGCCTTTGGTTTGGGAGCCAGGCCTGAGGTGGGCTCTTGAGACACTCCTGCCCACACACACAGAGGAGAGACCAGACAGTGGCACAAGGGTCGGGGTGTAGCTGGAGGGGGTCCCAGGGCACCTGTAACCGTCCACTGTCACCCGCGCACACACACCCCACTGCACACTGACCACGTCCCAACAGTCCTCAGATTTCCAAAGGGCCCCAGCTGGGAACCGGATGCCGCAGCTTGTAAAATCGCTTCCCATCGCCGGCTTCATTTCAGCTCCCTCGGCCCACGCCCTTCCCGCCTCCCCTGCCCTCCAGAAGGGCCCTTCTATTTCCCTAAAGTCACCTGACTCCCAAAGCCAGCAAACAGGGAGCAATTCTCACTCTAAGCAGAAAGGCATCCTGAGCTTAAGAAATCACTGGCAACCTCGATGTCCACCGGGCCGCCCAGGATGAGGCCAGCGGGCCGCACACTGAGGCGACACTGTTTCAGGTGTGAGTTGGTTACTTTGCAGGTGTGTGACCAGCAAACAGCAGGAAGCAAGACAAAAGGGGCGTTGTGGCTCAACGTGGGTGTGGCCGAAGCCCCTGTCATAGCATAGGACCAGCACCCAGGGGCGACAGAGCTTCCTGAGAGGGGCTCGGCCCCCGCCATGGACGAAGCGCTAAGACTCAGGGACTAGTGACACTACTGTGAGAGCCGCCACCAATTTCAGCAGATCACTGTTAGCCCTGGAGGGGCTTCAGATGGCTCTGCCCCCCACCCCTCCCCACGGCATCTTCCCCAGTGAGGGAGACGTGCAGAGCATCGAGCCTTGTAAGCCTGCGTAGAGAACAGCCCGCCCTGCCCTGCGGCCCCAGCCCGAGGCTGACCCTTCGGGGTGTCTGCGCCCTGAGTCTTTGTCTGTCCCCCTCTGCAGCATCTGGAGGAGTCACTCCACGCTCTTGCCTCCCCGTGAGGCTCGGCCACGAATCCCGCCAGGCAGACTGTCTCCGCGCTGCGACTTGAGAACACTCTTCGCCGCCGAGCCAGCGCCTTCCTGCAAACCTGCGCCCCTCAACGTAACGACTGCCTTATTTTAACGCTTCATTGGCATAAGCTCGGCGCGAACCCACCCGGCCTCTCTGCCCACTCCGGGAGGCTGACACCCAGCCTTGCGTCCGCCCTGGGCCCCAGCATCTTGGGGCCTCTGCCTGAGTGCAGACGTGCTCTGAAGACCTACGAACCATTCCTCATGAGCACTGGCTTTCTCACGACAAACGGGAAACCAATTCACTTGACATCATATTGTTTTACCCCAAATTTGCCCTATGTTCTAGCAGATAACGACCGACATTTCTAAACTGCGCTGGGCTCAGCTTCTGAGCCTGTTCCCGAGGGGCAGGAACCCTTGGCACCACAGCAGCATGCTGGGTCCCCAGCCCGCGACCCTGCCGCCCAGTCACCTGGACCTTTTCAAAACCACAGGTGTAGCCCAGGCCGTGCCCTGACCTTAGCCGAGCCCCGTCCTGCGGGGTCAGGGCAGGAGCACGCCCCCCACTCTGTCTGCACCACCCTCTCCCAGGAGACTGCTGCGTGCTCCCAGCAACCCTCGGCGCCGTGCAATCGTCTCATTAGTGGCCTTCTGCGACCACCATTGCTCTGCTCTGTTCCTCTCTGTGGCACTGAACTCCCTGACATTACACATTTATCTGTTCATTGTTCAACCCCTAACTCCACCCACCTTTCTTAAAAAGGAAGCTTGGTGGGGGGTGGGCCCTCGTCTCCCTCAGTGTCTGGAGCAGTGCCCAGCCTCTGAGCACTCGATATTAACATTTCTTGAACGAACGAATGAACTAGTGAATGAGCAAATGAGTGAATGAATAAATGAGTCAGTGAACGAGTGAGTGAGTGACGTAGGTGAAGTACTCCGGGAAGGGTGATATTCTCTGTGCCCTCACAGCCTCACCTGGTCCCCTACTTTGTGGGCGATGACGGCGGCTCCTTCCTCCAGCTCTGTGTCGTTGAGTGGGCGTATCCGCAGTGCTACCTGTGGGCAGACATCACACAACTGCGTCCAGGGGCCTCGGTCCCCCATTCTTCCTCCCCTCCTCCCTCCCGTGTGCTCAGCTCTCAGTGGAGCAGTTAAGGGCCCTGAACCCCACACGCCCTGCCAGGCGTTAACTTCTCAAGGAATGGCAGGAACTCGTTCCTGTCCCACGGTGACACAGAGGCCCACTGTGATCGTGGTCACCCTCGCCAGCGGGGAGACCGAGACACCTGCCCAAGGCTGCACAGTGGCTATGTGGCCTAACCCCTCACCAGTCGCTACTGCTTCCTCACACCAGAAGGGACCGACCTTCTCACAGGCCACAGGAGGTGGCCACGGCCTGCTGTCCACCGCTCTGCCCGCCCCTGCCGCACGCTGGGGACCCCAGGCCCCAATCCTCCTTCATCAGCATCCCTATGAGCTGTGGGCCCAGCCAGCCTGCACGAGCCTCTGGGCTCTGCTTCCTCTCCCATAAGGCGGGCCAGTGCCTCCTGGAGAAGCAGAAGCTGTGGTTCTCCCTGAGGGCAGCCACAACAGGGTCCCTTTGTGGCCAGGCTATAGGTCACAGGCAAGGCCTTGGCCCCAGCTCACCCAGTGGTCAAATGGGCTGACAGGTTTTGCCAAGCCTTGTAGGGCCTGGGTGGAGTCACGGCGGGGGAGCCTACCACATCCCGTCCAGGGGTCCTGGTGCAGGCCCAGAGTTCCCTGGGAAGCCAGAGGGCAGGGGGATGTGGGCGTGTCTGGAAGCTTGAAGTGAGGAGGTGGGGGAGCAGAGGGTCACTTCCCTCACAAACAGGGAGGAGGCAGCCTCAGCGACACACAGACCGAAGGCCGCCAGGGACAAGAGGGACACTCACCATGAGCTGCTGGTCCTTGGGTTCCACCTCCCTCATGGCGGGGCTGCCCCGGGCTGGCGAGGGACCGGCAGTGGGGAGGGCAGGCATGCAGCTGGCTGGGGCTGTGCCTTGTTCCCTGCTATCCAAGCTACGGAGCACGTCAGTGCGTCAGCCCGGCCCCGCCCAGTGACATCAACAGGCCCTGGGGGCCCAGCTGGTCCCTAGTTCTCAGGGATGCTGGGACTGCTCATGTGGTTTGGGTGAGCCTCCTGTAGCTGGGTGGCCCAGGCCCCGGGAGGTAGTCTGGCTGCACACTGGGCACGCAGGGACAGGATCCAGACACTGGGCCACGCTTTTATATCTATGCTCTGCTCTGATGCCATGGGAACCCAAGGTGCCTCACCTGCTCTACAGGTGAGCCTGCCTGAGATCTGCACCAGCCATGGCCTTGGAGCTTTTCCACCAAAGGGGGACAGACACCACCAACAAACATTTAGTGAAATAATTTCAGCTGTGAATGCTTTTTCCCCAAAGATGCATTTCTAAAGCAACCTTGAAATGACCTTCTGGTCTGATGACTACAAAGTGATTTTTGGCCCCATGCCCACGTTGTCGTCTGCACCACGCCCAGGGCCTGAGCATATTTACTGTTCAATGCTGCACTCAATTATTCCACTGAGGTCTGCCTCCAGGGACCACACTGCACTGTCAACACAGCAAGGCTGCGCCTGCGGCTCTGGCAGCAGACCCGTGTGCCAAACACACGGTCCTGGGTGACAGCCTGCACTGGTGCAGACACAGGAAGTTGCTCCTGCACATTGATACAAGTCAGAAATCAGGTCATCAGGTCATGAAGTTCGGACCTGAAAACACAGCTGAATGACCCCAACTACAGAGCTGAAGAGCCAGCGCCACCCACACCAGCAGGGGTTGGGCTGGGGTCAAAACTTGTTCGAGGTCACCATGGCCCCCCAGGTCTGGCCAGCCCAGCAGCAATGAGCACGTACATGGTAGTTCAGTGGTCTACAGGCAGGGTCATGGCGGGTGCATCGACGCATTCTTCCAAGACAGCTCCGGCCTCTGACCCGCCATTACCCTGCTGGAGCCCAAGTCTCTGGATTCCGACCTGGGAGCTAAACCCACTCCCATCCCGACAGCCTCTGGAGACACAAACCGGGCCCATGCAGTGGCCGGAGCGAGCGCGTGGGACGACGTTCCACCCCACAGGGCGCGTCTGAGAAATCCTCCAGGAAGGGTGCAGCCTGGGAAACCCACTTCTACAGCAGAAGAGAGCGCGAGCACAGGAGTTTCAGAAATTCTTTTATTTACAAATTATGTAAAACAGTTACAACTAGTACGTTTAAAACTGTGAAAAGTTCACTTTTAAAGAGCTGTCAAAACTCTGTTGACATTTCCTTCCCGCTGGCGTGAAATTAGGAAACGCGAGTTGGAAGAGCGTGCACGGACACAAGAACGGCTACGCGACACGCACAGACAGGCCCGCGGGAAAGCTGGCCGGAAGGACGCGACGGCCGAGACCTGTGGGGACAGCACAGGGGGAGGGGAACTTAAGGCTCCGAGAAAGGAGAAATACACAGCGCCTGTGTCCCACCAGGGCACCCGGAGTTGGCCCGGGCCTTCGAGGGGACGCGCTCGTGGCGGGCAGCCCGCCCACTGCAGCAGTCACTGTGGAGTCAGCCCCACGGGCCGAGGATGCTGTCGGTGCCCGAGCTGCACGGGTGGGAGTCTGCTGGCTGCTCCTCCAATTCCAACACGTCGTCTGAGGTCTGCGCCTGTCACGACTGTGAATTCCAAGTGTGCCTGTCCCGTGCTTCAGTGATTTTTAAACTAAGCTTTGGGGTCCAGGAGATAAAAAGAGGTGGAAGAAACTGCAATCTGACAAGGCACCGATGGGTAGCAAGACGTTGCAAAAATAAGTGGGCTGAAATTACATGGATTTTACTCCCTTCCTAGTAGGCAAAAAGGGTGAAAGGTTCAGAGGACCACATAACAGTGGCTAAAGTGACAAGTCTCGACAGGCCTTCAGACTTGAATGACTCCAAGGAAAAGTCTAAAGGGTTCTTTCTCACCAGGTGAGGTGACAAGCATAGGCATAGAAAACAAATAAACCTGAAGAAACTGTTTTTGGACTGACTGGCTTCAATACAGAGCTCACCTGCAAACGCAGAAAACCACGAGGGGGGCGGGACCCTCCTGCCACGTCTGCCATGTGTGCCTGTGGCCGACGGACGGGGCCCCGGCGGCGGCTGTTACCGCCGGGGGAAGGGAAGAGGCACCAACTTTAAGGCCGCTAACTAGGTTTAAAGACAGGAGAAAGACAGCTTTTTCATACAGGTTTGCTTTTATTTCCACGTTCAGCCTGTTGAGAGAACCTGCCACAGCCTGAATGGCGGGGGGCCGCACGCTGCAGTGCCCCCCAGCACACCAGGACACAAGCGGTGCACTGCTCCTGTGCAGGTGTCCAGGACACAACCAACACCGGCCCACACGCACAGGACAGTGAGAGCCCTGGAGGGGGAGGCTCGGCTGTGGACGGTGCACCTCAGAAGTGCCAGCAGCAGAAGGGGACCTGCTGCGGCACGCGTCAGTCTGAGTGACAAATACTGGTGGTGAGAGAGTAAAAAACGCAAACGAGGAGAGACTTAAAGCAGTGCCTTAAAACCGCCCTGCTGTAGTCACCAGGGGCTGAAAGGCACGACTATGTGTGGAGACGGGGACTTCCAGCTGCAGCCAGTCCAGAGCGAGAAAGGCCCAGGAACTGTGTCAAGTTCAGGAACCGTGCAGGCTGTCTGCAAAGGACGACCCTGGCTCCAGCACAAGGTGGCGCTGCAACAAGGGAACAAGCATTTGCTCTTTGTCCTGCACCTATCAAGTGCTCCACGTCAGGAGTGGTCACTGACATCATCCTCCAGCTGAGAGGAGGCAAGCGTGAGCCCCACAATCTTAAGAAGCGGAAGCCAGCAGAAGGCCCGCTTCAGTGTGACACCTACGATGTGAACAGCAGCTGTCCCAGGAAACAACCTCGACGGTGGAGCATCAGGCCCAAAGACAGCCACAGTCACTTGCCCCGGCCCGGGGACAGCACGGACTGGACATCCACCACACACGAGGTCTGACTCCTCGCCCACACGCACCAGCCCCGAGGTGCAGAACCTCTGGATCCTTCCTCCATCCCTGTGGCACCTGACCGGCTTCTGAAGGTTCTGGGCTCAGACCAACCAAGGACTGACCAGAACTGGGCACCACAGTGGGCGGTGCTCCTGCCCCGCCGCCAGACCCGCAAGGCCTTCTCCCAGCGGACTCTGGGACAGGGTCGGGGGCTGGCCTCCCTCCTCCCCAGGGCCTGGCACGTGTGCCCAGCATCGGCCCTGGCCCTGCTCTCACCCAAGCGTAAACGCTGTGCCTGTGCCCGGAGCACTTTCTGACAAAAGGCTCAGCCCTGACATCTGGTGTGCATCGAGCTGGTCACAACCCACACGCAAGGGCTTTACAACCTTGAGAGCATGGCGCTGGGTTTCGCCCTCACCTTAAACAACGCGCTCCCTAACTGCAGGCTCTGGACAGAATGCCAGCCATCCTGCAGGAGAGGTCTTACCCTGGCGGTCTCAGATCACTCCTGACTCCCAAGAGGAATGATGTCTTCAGTGACAAAAAACTCGATGGTCTCTTCCTCCCAGTCATCCACGTTGCTGTCCAGCTCATCGGTGTCCACACCTAAGAGGACAGGGAGAGGCCACAGTGGGCTTGACCTTGGACCACACACGTGCCACACCCGCCCAGAGGCCAGAGTGGACACAGCACAGACTTTGGCAAGGATCAGCCTTGACTGCAGGTGGTGGGGAGCACGACTAACAATTTAAGAGCCGTCTCCCAATGCTAGCTGCTGACTGAGAAATCAGGCAGGATTAAGGCAGATGTAGGAGACAAATTTTAAGAAACACGTGCTTTAAAAAAACCTATCTCCGGCTCATAGCTACCTCCTCGCAGTTCTAGACGTTCGTTTTTCTGCTCCATGTAGAGTTCCTGGGCCATTTTCCGGTACTTCCGGAAATCTTCCATCATGGTTCGTCGTCTCTCCACCAGTTCCTGCACATGGCGGGCGGGGGGAGAGGGTCAAAGAGCTGACACTTAACGCACCATCACGGTTTTGCCTGACCAACGTGAAAACATGTCAACAGGAGCCAACTTCACCAGATGACGCAGGGCGATTTAAAGGGAAGCTCAGGACAGGAACGGTAGGGTGTGCTGGTCCCCATTCTCCTCCCTAACCGCCCCACCCTGCAACTTCTGTGTCTGAAGCTAGCCAGGGGGTTCCAGGGGCCCAGCAGCAAAGCTGCCCCCACCGGTCTGTGCACGTGCAGTAGCACAGTGAGCGTCTTCGATGGAGAAGCCACCCTCCCCAGTGGACACCACCTCCTAGCCTGACACTGGCCCTCCTCTGCCATGAAAGGATAGAGACCATTTCCCTCAGCTGGAGGAACAAGGCTGACCTTGGAGGCTTTGGACTGGCTCAAACGATCCTTCTGTTCAAAGATCTTGGAGTATTTCTTCAGATCTTTTTTAATTTGCTGAAACAAAAACAAGTCAGTCAGGGTTTAAACGTTCAAAGCAAAAACTGAAGACACAATCTTCTAAGTGGCTAACGTGGAACGACATCCGCAGTGACCCGTAAGACACGGCCCCCAGGGGCACCCAGTAACGTCTGCTCTGCAGTCGCCTTTCTTGGATCCCCACGCTCTCAGTTCAGCCCAATGCCATCAGCGCAGCTCTGCACAAGCCCGCCGGTTCGCGCAAACATCCTACAACGAACAGTACCGACGTGACATGCACGAGAAAGCTGAAAATCCAAGTTGACTGTCTCTAAACTATTCCTTTCCAACTGTTTCTTAGTGTTCCTGTACCTCTACAAAGGGTCCCCACAAGTGTCACGTTTCTATTCCTCACTCATAACCACCCTAACAGTAACGACAAAAGCTTTTTCTTTCGGTTCCACATTGCTTTCACATCCCCTTAATCTGATGGGAACACCAGACCTTTATCTGATCCTGGCTCAGGAGTGTTGGGGGCCGAGGTCTCCACAGCAGCTGGCAAAAGCGGTCTTTGTTATTCTTTTGCAGAAGACGTCCTTGGAAAGTCCACAGCCAGTAAGCGTTGTCCACCTGGCAGAGAGCAGAGGCCAAATGGAACCGCCATCCCACTGAGTCACACCGGGACACACGGGGACCCCATAATCTGTACTGGCTGCAGAACCAACAAAACCCACCATTCCCTTCCACAAATGTCTGCGGGCCAACAATGGGCCCAATAACGCCGTTGGTATTTGAGAGACACTGGTGAACAAAACTGAGACCCTGCCCTCCCCGAGCTTACGCTGGACAAGCAGGACAGCAAACCCCGTGCGCAGTCACAGTGCAGCACGCACGGTGCTCTTCCCAGGGCGAGGAGTCGCCACAAGCCTGGCACTACCCGGTTTCATGTGGTGCAAGGGTACACGGGTCCCCGTACCTTATGGCTCCACCAGGACACAGAGGTGACCACGTATCGCCCCGTCGGGTCCCACTCCACATCGGAGGCCATGTAGTGTTCTGCGATGTTCATGACTGTGCAGTCTGAGGTGTCCACAAATGCCAAAGCGCCGTTCATGCTGGGGAGACGGACAGCAGTCAGTCCTTGCCATGAGTGTGGCTCCCTCTGCTGTCCTCCTGGCATCCCTGCTCCTCCCAGAAACTCCAGAGCAGTCCCTGCCTGCCACCCCGGTAAGGCGGAAACAATGGAAGGAACGGTCTCCCAAGGAATCTGAGACACGAGAAGTGCCTCGGCCAGCACTGTGTCTGCTGCCACTATTTTTACAGGAAAGTCTACCTGAGGCCGAGCCTCAAAAAACACAGTAACATCTGCAACAGAGTAAGGGAAGCAAGTGGCTAGTGGGTGCTCTGACACGCGGGGGCCGCCGCAGTCTCTGCACGCGTCCCACGCGTTCTATTGGAACAGTGACTATGCAAAGAGCAGGAAGGACCAGGGTTTTGTTCTTGTCGTGCCGACCACAGCGGTGGGGACAGGCTCGTGGCCAATTAAGCGTTCCTCCCACGAGAAGACATGGACTTTCCACCAGGGTGACTGGACTGCAGGGAGAACCCCCACTGCCCCACGAAGGAATCACAGCATGCAGACACGTCTTCCGGGGCACACAACAAACGCATCTGCGAGTGACTGCTGCAGCCTGCCGGGTCCGGGCCCAGGGAGCACGCCTGAGACACTGCCTGACAGTGATCGGCAACACTGACTGAGGTGGGGTGACCCGATCACGCAAGGACACTCAGGCTCTGGGGTGACCACTGAGAAGTGTGAGACACGGCCCTAGAGTCGGGGTCCCCGCACTGGCCCGAGCACTGCTCTGTGAGCAGATGGCAGACACCTACCTCCTCAGACCCGCCAACACTACGAACTGTCCTTGGGGACTCCAGAAGATGGTATTGGCCTGCTGCTTGTCAAACATTTCTGAAAGGAAAGAAAAAAGTCTTTCAAAGTCTTCGTAAAGACTCCAGGGCCAGCGTGCATCTAAGACCAAAGGGCCGGTGTGGGGTTCACTCTGTCCCCGTGGGTGAGCTCACCAGGTGGGCTTTTAGCCACAACTCTGCACACACCTGCGCAAACCATCAGGAGACCCGCCGTTTTGGAACACCCTCAGTTGCGAGCGACACAGAGAAGACAGGCACGGAGCGTTCTGAACTGCGATGCTATTTTTAATGATGTTTTATGTGTGAAACAATTTACCTCAAGAGGGAACTGGACAAAGGAGCTCCGTTTACAGTAGACGCTATCACAGGGGCTCCAGGAGGGCGAGGGATCCGGTCCCCACCAAATCTCCGGAAGAGGCGCGCACAACCCCAAAGAGCCTAAAATCTCTTCTTCCTGTCCTCACACGTCATTTTAAGCTGCGTGCCTGCAAATACTTTTTAGATCCATCACCCCTCCAAGTGCCCTAACTGCCCACTTCCTGCAAGGACCTGGCAGGGCCAGCAGAGCTGTGAGTTCCAACTCAGTCTTGACCTGGGGTCTCTTCACCGGGGCAGGCAGTCGGCTGCCTGGGGCACCTTTACCTCGGCCTGAAGTTGACTCAAAACAGTAAGAGTGGAGTGGGGAGAGGGGTGGGAGAGTCAAGCCAGACCCGTGTGACGGGGCACGACTGGGAAACCAAAAACAAAGGAAAAATAGAAAAGCAGATGCCCTCCACAGCGGAGCACGCGACCGTCCCAACGCTGACACCGAACCTTCGAGGAAAGGTGCACGACACAGGTGCTCACAGGGCAGAGGCACCCGCCCTGTTCCGCAGCGAGGACGACAGACGTCCTCTCGCAGTCAGCAGGTGCCCTCGTTTCCTCTCACGACCAAGAGAAATGTGATGTAATCAATTCTGTGAGACAGACAGCTGATGCTACCACAAATACTGCTAGGCTTCAGGAAGTGAAAACTAAATTCTTCATAAAATTATCGCAGGAGGAGCTGTCCCCAGGGCACATGAATGAACCTGTCTTCACGGTGAGGAAGCCCTACATGGCATCCTGGGGAGCATGGCCTGAGCACAACACGCCCCTCTAAAGCGGGGGCCAGAGGTCTCTACTACCTCAGTCACGGCACAAAAACAAACACTATGAAGCAACAAGCGATACTTCGAAACCAGTGTTGACTGAGGACCTACTGTGTGCTCAGCACTATGGACACAAGGGTGAGAGCTCCATCTGGGTGAGGACAAGTCAGCAGCCATGATTCCAGCCCGATACTGCCGGTGCTGCAGGGGAAGGACAGCACGGCTGGGGGCAGGGTGGGGACCAGGGCATGCAGGTGGAGAAGTGGCATGTGACCCCCCCCCACACACAGAGACAAGAGCTTCGCCCACTCGAAGAGCAGCTGACGTGCAAGGGAGCTCACTGCACCCGAGTCTCCGCGCACGTGACGCGTCCCCGTCAGCACCCGCGTGTGAACCACAGGGACCCACAGTGGACCCGCCTGGCTGCGGGTTCAGGCCTGTACTCACTGGGACGGTGACACTCTCCCGCCCCTGCAAGACAGGCAAGGCTACTTACTGATGAGCTCGATCTTCCCGTTGCTCTTCACGTGGTAGAAGGAAACCGAAATCCGAGGAGCCTCCCCGTGCAGCACCGCGAACTTGCTGCCATTGGGCTCCCAGGCAAAGGCTATGATGGTTTCTGTTACCGAAAAGAGGGTGAGACCCCTTTGGGCACTGAAGGAAACATTCCCGATCGATTACGTTTCCCCAGACTCTTAAATCCATCGAAAAGGCCCCCGAGAGGCATGGGAACGAGGAGCGCGCCACACTGAGTCTCACGAGCAGCACACTTTTAAGTCCTGCGAGATGCCTTGGGTGACAGTGTCCTGGCCAAGCGGGAACGCTGCCTTTCCCCACAGCCTGTCCACAGTGCGGCCATGTGGAGCCTGGTGCCAGTGCGGCCCGGACACCTCCTGTCCCACACTACCAGGGTACTTAGCAGAAGCCCACAGCCTACGAAGGCTTCTGTGTCTCCGTATCCAGGCAGGGGCCGGGTTTCACTCCGTTTCCTGCCTGTCCTTTCCCTTCCCTTTCTCCTTCCCTCTCCAGCAAAACAGAAAACAAAACCGAAGCGAGAAATCAACCAAACAAAAGACACAGGCTCTTTCCCACCTGAAGACAAACACGTCACTTAAACAGTTGTCACGAGCTCAAAAACGCTGTGAAACCACCTGTGCGACACGAGCAGCTCTGCGGCCACCTGTGGCCGCGTATGGCACGAAGACCCGCCCCCCGCACCGTCCTGCGCGCAAACGGCTGGAAGCCTTGTGCTCACCCGCTCCCCGAGAGGTCAGTGTACGGGGGGTGGGCAGCTTCCCCTGGCAACTGAAAAGAGGCTGAACTTGGAAAGGACAAAAACCCTAAACTTATAAACATATGTCCTGTAACTCAGAGACACACGGCCGTTCATGAGCTGGAGCTCAGAGTCTTGGCCCTTTTGTCCAGGCAGGGAATTCACGCCCCAATTTTAAAGGCCGAGTGTAAAACAGCACAGAAGGCCCTTCAGCTACAAAACAACTGCGATGAGACTTGCCTTTCATTTCCACCACGTCCACAGGTACCTGTTTTTCCCTCATTCGGAAAATTTCAAAATTCGTGACAACACCCTGTCGATAAAAGAAAAAATAAAGGGTGATTACTGTGGAAACAAAGTATAAGACTTACAGGACAACTTGAGAATTTAATGGAAGATTACACATCTGATAAAGACACGAATACCTAAAGCGATTAACACTACAGCCATCACGATGAAACAAGAACTTGCTAATGCTGATGGGAGTGCGCATGGGGCAGTCTCTGAGGAGAGCAGCGAGAGGCACACACATACTCAGGCCCAGGTTCCACTTCGAAGAACTGCCCTAAGGTCACAGTCACACACACAGTTCAAGGGTCCACACTACAGCTTGTCTGCAAAGCTTCTGTAGCGCCTTATAGGTCCAGCACCAGAGACTGATTCAATACTGCTAAACAGTGGCTATCCTGCAGCCTCGCTTCAAGACACGCTCGTGTGAAAACCAGGGTGTGCCACCATCCGGAACAGCCACGAGGTGGAGACAGCCCACGCATCTATCAAGGGATGACTGGGCCAACGTGGTGTGGCCCAGCCACACAGTGCTAAAAAGCAAAGAGGTACTGGCACACGCCACCAGCTGGATGAGCCTTGAAGATGTGCTCAGAGAAGGAAGCCAGACACAGAGGCCACACGCACAGCACGAGCCCATTCACACGAAATGTGCAGAACAGGGGAATCCAGACAGAAAGCAGAAAGTGGATCGGTGGGTATCAGGAGCTAGCGGGATAGGGAGGTGTGGAAGTGGGGGTGTCTGCTCGTGTTGTGGAGTTTCTTTCTGAGGTAATTCAAGTGTTCTGGGATTAAGATAGTGGTGACTGTGTTGCACAACTGTGTAAGAGTGAACAGTATAGTGTGTAAATTATATCTCAACAAAAAGTGTTTAAACAAAAAAGAGGAAAACTTCCACTACAAGAGAAAATCAAGCAACTTTCTGGATAAATATTAAATGATGCAAACGAAAAAAACTGGGTGCAGAGCTGTGTCAAACACGCTACTCTTTGTGTTTAATTAAAGAGAAAATGACACATTCATTCTACTCCACAGAAAGAAGAGTGGGTGCCTGAAAAGATTTCACTATAAAGTTGACCCCTGAACATGGAGGTCGGGGTGTCAAACCCCCACGCAAAGATCCACATGAAACTTGTGACTCCCTCGAAACAGAACTGCGTCATCCCTCAGCATCCACAGGGGCTGGTTCCAGGCCCCCTCCCCGCCCACTAAAATCCACCATGCTCGAGTCCCTCACACACAAGTGTGGACCAGCTGGCCCTCTACAGATGCCCAACACTGCTTCTCGGTCGAGTCGGCAGGTGTGAGACCAGGGGACACAGAGGGCCGGCTGTACATGAATTGAAAAAATCCACATAAGTGGACCACGCAGTTCAAACCTGTGTTGTTCAAGGGTCAACTGTATCCCCGTTACCTCTGAACTATGTAAATGTACTGCCCACTCCCTTTCACGGAAAAATATCACACTCCTCAGCTAGACTGTAACAAGAGCTCTGGCTAGGACGTGCCAACTACTTTTGATATCAGGTGGGTCTGAAAATAATCTACAAAATTCAAACCAAAAATCTATTAACATCGTCCAAACATAACACAGGCTAGTTTGCAGCCACACAGAAAGAACATTCTGCTCACTGGCATCCACTTACCTGGGTACCTTTCGGAGTCCTATCTACTTTAACACACAAGTAATCGCCATTTTTTTGCCAATGTAGTTTGCAATCCACAACATTAAATAGATTCCTAACTCTGATCTCTTGTCTGGTGGGAAGTTGCATCAGGGTGACCCTGGCTGGGATATCTTTGTCCTCAGGCACCCAAAAGGCTATTATGTTCCCACCTGGAGACCAAGAAAAGTCTCTGCAGAACAAAGAAAATACAATGTTATCAGAGGAGCTGCCAAGGTGAAAGCATGCGAAGAGCTCACATGCTGCACGAACTCGCACTGGCACAGCCGCCACCAGGAACGCAGCTAATGCCCAGCTGGGGACTTAAGGAAGGCGCTGTTCTAGGGACTTCACGCAGCTCCCTTCCCTCCCCTGACAACGCTAGGCACTGTTAAACTCGCCCTTCCTAGGAGGACAGAGAGACACTAATAACGCTACCCACTATCACACAGTAGATTCGTCATGATCCAAACCCCGACTCTTTACCACCATTTCCTGCTAATGGGGAAAACTCCACATCGACAAGCGTTAGAGGCTTCGGGAGAATAGGGCATTGCCTGGTGCCATGTAAACTAACCCGGAGGACAGGCAGAGTAACGAACAATCATGAGTTCACAGCCGTGAAAAGTATCTTTACTTCTGCATTTACTGAGAGCCAATTCCTGGTTTAATTTTAATTATAAACCTTAATTTTGCCCAAGAATGTAAAAATAAAAGGAATAAGAAACGTGACTGTCCTTGTACTGTTGGTCCTTCACTACTGAGACATCGACCAACCCCAGAGACTAGAGAAATAAACGAGGGGCAATTCACTGAAGGTCACCCAAACCCCACTGCACAGATAACCAGAGTAACACGGAAGACCTGTCACTAAGTGGAGTCCCCCCTCATGAAAGGCTGCAGCCCAGAGCTCTGGCTCCCAGGGACAAGCAGCCCAGTGGAACAGGCACCAGAACGACAGGCAGTGCTCCGTCCGGGCGTGAGAGCCTATGCTGGCGGTGGCAGACAGGGGCAGCCTGCGGTGCTGGTGGTGGCAGACAGGGGAAGTCTAGGGTGCCGGCAGGGGCAGAGAGGGGCAGCCTAGGAGTGCTCACTCACTTTATGCCGGAGATCTTCAAGCTCCTCTTGTCCAAGAGGCCCATAGACTGCCGGGAAAAAGAAGGTTACGACCGAGTCAAGCCACGCTGTGTCTCACAATATAACTTTTTATGCAAAGGCAGCGCGAGGTTCTGACGTGAGCTTGCCGAGGGAACGGCGTGAGCAGAGTGAAACGGAGCGTTTCCAAGCCACACCCCCCATCCCTCGCCTCGTCCCTGCAGCACAGAAGCGGGCTGGCAGATGCAAAATCAGAACCCAGGCCAGCACTAGCATCGTCTGCATCCCACATAGACGCTCCACCTCCCCGACTAGCACGGGAGGGGGAGCACTGCAGCCGGGGGCTACTGGGCCAACAGGCAGCTCATGTGCCAGAGAACTGACTCACTCACAGGAGTTTCGTAGATGCTGAGGGTATCGAGTGTCATTCTGGCAAAGAATTTACCATCATGGCTCCACCTAAGAGGAAAAAGAAAGGTGCCAGGCTGCCAACGAGAACACACGGAGGCCAGCGTGGCCGCCATGAGTCTACAGAGAAGTGCCAGGCTGTGCCCACGAGAAGGCAGAGGCCAGTGCGGCCAGCAAGGGCTGACTACTTACTTGAAAATAGGCCAGTGGGCCGAGCTTTCACAGTGAAAGCCTCTCTTCTTCTGCCCAGTAAGGATGTCCCAGATGATGATGGCCTGAGGGTCGTCCTGAGTGTCCATCAGGGGGCTGAAAGTCACCAGGTATCTGTAACAGAGAGGACTCGTGTTCCAATCTCCTCTCACCAAAGCTCACATCAGTGTGGACGCAGCAGGTACTGGCACCTTGCTGCAGGGGGGAACGGCCAAAGTGAGCAGCTGAGGCTCAAGCAACCAGCACCCCTACCCCAAACTCCCCTAACATCTGCTCTCGGTAAGGTGACCCACCCAGAACACGGGGCAGAACCACATCCAGGGCACAAAGCACTGTCATTCCTGACACCAAGGTGCTCCAAGGGTCACCTCGAAATGTTTCTCCACTGAAATCAGGACAAGGAAAGCCCCGAAAGATTCCATAGAAAGTCTGCCGCGTGCTCTAGTGGGAGGACTGGCGTGGTTACCATGCTGTCTTCACTGACACTTCAGATAATAGACAGGCACGTGCGGTTCCGAAGCACGGACAGCCTGACGGGGGGACTTCGGTGTCCGGGCATCTCCCAGCAGTCACCCACCTGAGTGCTGGCTGGTCAACACCATGGCACCTTGTCACTAGGCTCACACGAAGTGTGACTACACCAGCTGCTCTCTCAAGGGGGTGCGAGCAGGGAAGGCAGCCACACACACGCATGCACAAGGGCAGGAGTCAGCCCCTGCTGGCTCCACAGCGGCACCTCCAATGACTGTCCCTCTCCCAGGAAGGGTGACACCTGACTCAACAGAATAATAACGCTGTCTTCAGTCGCCCTTCCCACAGTTATCAAATCCCCTGCACCCTACACCCCGGCAAAGAATACAAGACAAAACTACCCCGGAACCACAAAACCTGTTTATGCATTTAACGACAAAATAGACTTTCCACAGTGTAACCTGTATGACCAAAGCACGCACGCGTGAACTCCTTCGTTCACTCAACATTCCCAAATAAGGTCCTTTCAGAGTGCCAGGGACGTGATGAGGAAGAGAAGATCCAGTCTCTGTCCTTCAGTGGATGGATATACGCAGATAAATTATGACTGAAGGTGGTTAAGTCTAGCACATAAATGTCTGAGAATGCAGGTGGCATTAACCGCCTGAGGACTGACAAGGATCCCAGGAGACGAAGAGTGGCAGGAAGCTTCTTAGTCCTGCGTGTCATCCTGGCTCAGAGACCAGGCTCTCGATGCAGACCCACTAACAGACGCTGCTGGAAGACGTGGCAACTACTTTGCACCGGAAATGTGCAAAGCGGCTGTAAATTGATGAGTATCCCAAGAACACATTACACGAAAGCTGCTTTACCAAAATTACGAAATACTCATCAGATAGAACTTATGGCTTAGAGAAAATATAAGGATGAAAAGAATAAATTAAACAATGCCTCAAAAAAGTAATCAGTCGAATCCAGCAGATAAGACAGTTCACAGGTCACTTGGTCCTGTCTTCTTAAGTCAGTATCAAAACACAGGGCAGGACGCACTGCTCCAGATGAAAGAGACCTGTGACACAAGGACTAAACACCCTGCGTGCCTCTGACTGGGCCAGGGGTGGGACAAGCTCACTGTAAGTAAGAGCCATTTGGGGACCCGGGGAAAAGCTGAGTACTGTTCAGCATCAGATACTAGGAACAGCTAGCAGGTGTCGTTAGCGTGATGAACTATGGTACGTGACGTCTGTACTCTGCAGCGATGCACGCTTGTGCGGAGACTCTACCGTTTACCTCAAACTACGCAAAACATTTGTGAAGCAATTACAGCAAAAGAAAACATCATTAAATCTAAGTCACTAGTACAAGAATGTCACTATAGTTAGTTTTCCGTGTGTTAGTGAGTGTTCATGCTAAACAGTTCACAGGCCCAAGCAGGTGCAGTAGGACCACCTATCAGGAGCCCCACAACGAGCACAGGCTGCATAGCGAGACGCTGAACTGAAGTACAGGCGGCATCCACAGAGGGACACGTGGTGACACTGACTGTGTGAGCAACACAGGGAAGCTTCAGACGAGCCCTGAGCAGGGGCGCCGAGAGCGGGTGAGAGGGCGCCCCGGGCTGGGAGCCGTGCGCCTTCAAGCTGTTCGTGTCCCACCCCACACAGGGCTGTGCTGCACGGACCACCTCACACAAGAAAGTCACTCGTAAGAACATCCTCTGCAAAAAAAATCATCTTGGACTAGATCTTGAACCGAAGAAAAAAACTTTTACAAAGGACATTATTAGATCAAGTGAAAAATTAGAATATTAAATTAACGCCAAACTTCCTGAAGTTTATAACTGCACTCAGGTCATGTAAGAGAAGTTCCTATTCTTTGGAAATGCACAACTGGGGTAAAGGGACATGATATTTCAACGTACTTTCAAATGGCTCACAAAAAAATTACGTCCATATGTTTAGAGAAAAAACAGTAAAGCAAATGCAAATGTGAACTGGTAACCCACTGAAGAGCTCACGGGGTTCACTGTACTCCTGTAATTTCTCTGAATTTGAAATCACTGTAAAATTAAAAGGCGTCGAGGTTATCTGTAGATGTTGGCAAGAAGTGAGAGGAACAGAGTCCACCCGCATTTCTGAGGGCTTACCTTTCACAAGGTGAGAAGTCAATGAGCTGAACCCCCTGGTGGCTGAATCTCTGAATCTGTTTGAATTTCTCTCCCCCCCAGAGCGCGATGCCTCGCTGATGAAAGGTCGCCAAGTAGGTGCCCTTAGGAGACCACCGCACGTATGTCTCTGTCCACCGCTGTGGAGAAAGCCAGTGCCAACATGAACGCAAGCAGCAGCCAAGCACAAAGACCCCTCCCTTACATCAGGGACTGGCTCCTCAGACTAGTAACTGAAACCATGAGAAGCCTGTTCATGTCTCCTGACTTACTTCAAAGCTGGAAGAAGGCTAACAGAAGCTGTTCTCAGAGATGGACTCTCAAGAAACATGTCACCTGACCTTGTGCCCTAGTCCTGTTAAGAAAATACAGAGCAAGTCCCTACCTGGCGGAAAATACCCACCGCTCTCTCCTCAATCGAGACAGGGTCCTTCACGTCGTTCCAGAATATGGAAGTGCGGTCTCCACTCTCGAAGATCACACTGTACTGATCTCTGCACTCTGCCTCCTCCAGCCAGTAACGTAAATTCCCCTGGAAAAAGAACCATAGGCAAAGGGCAAGATACACTTCATTCACTTGAACCAAAGTAAACTCATCTAATTAATTGCTCTTAGAGGTGTGACAAATTTGGCCAGTATTTCTAACTCCCAAAGAATTCCCCACCTCAAGCCAAGAGGCTAGCCAGCATTCTTTCAACTACTTAGATAACAGAGTGTACAAAACGTACCAAGTCTTTGAAAGGCTGTTTCTCTGGAATATCCCATTCATCACTGATTGTCATGTACCTGGGAAGAGAAATCACTGTTTAGGAACACCCATTAACGACTAGAACAAGGGTGAGTGGTCCCTACGTGGATGGTCGCAGCCACAGGCAGTGCGCTCAGTCCTCACATAGTACTGGCTAAGTGACGTGAACAGGAGGTAGGTGCTGAATGCATCTCACCTTCGAGAACCTGCTGTCTTGCACCCCTGCCTGCCCGCCCCCCAGGGCAGGGAAAAAAAAATGTGTTTTTATTGGTAACAACAGGTGAGGGGACGCTGGTGGTGAGGGGGTGCTACTGGCCAGAGTGTGAAGGGCCGGGGCGCGGAGGGGGACATGGTCCTGCAGCAGTCTAACTGGAGGATGAACTGCCTCGAAGCCGCAAAAACCTAGGCCGTTCAGCAAGGTGAATGTCCAGGTTCTCAGGGCCTGAGTCTGAACTCACTTGTCAAAGTCGGTGAAGAGATTGACTCTGAACGTGTGTTGCTTGTCAAGCTTGTAGCCGTCGGCATTTTTCACAGCATCCAAAGCATGGGCAGGAGATGCATACTCCAGGAAAATGTACCTGAGGCGAGAAAGGCTCTAGGATCAGGCAGGTCACGCTCAGTACACACCAGCCCCTCCACACGAGTCACAGCACTGCACGCTGGGACCCGTACTCTTGCCACGTCCGAGGCAGTGAAATAGCTGACGGTCGTTCCCTCAATGTGAACAAAGTCATAACAGAAGACCCAAGTCTCTAACTCCATAATCGTAAGTTACAGAAAAGCTCATTAATCAAAATGTCCATATTCTGACTGCGGTAATGGTTTCAAGGATGTATATATGTCAAAATTTATGAAACAGTACACTTTTAAACTATGCGAGTGTACTGTATATCAATTACCTCGATAAGGCTGTTAAAAGTCTAAAAACGTGGACATTGTGTAATGTGTCTTACAGGTAAAGTTACGAAGGCTCTCAAAGGGTGTTTCATCATAGGAAAAACACAAAACGAGGTTACTCTTCCACTTAGTTCCAAAAAAGAAAATGTCAGGAGCATTACCTGTATTTGATCATTTTTTTATGAATTAAAACCATTCCAAGTAGTTTCCAAAATCTGAATTAAAACAAACTTTATCACTTTCTCGTTCCTGTCCTAGAAAAGATGATTTTGCTGTGCTCTCAAAGGCTGACATTCACACAAAACTGCAGTGCAGACAGTCTGACAAGACTGTGGAACAGGCAGAACAGTTCAGTGCTGCTGGGCCGACCGGCAACCGCCTTGGTCATGAGTCAATGTTGCCCAGTGGCCCTGAAGGTGACTTCATGACCCCTGCAGTTCCACTCCCAGGTATGCAGCAAGGGAGTTCTCACGCTTGCTCGGAAAGGGGTGAGTGCAAGACTGTAACTGCGAAACACTAAATTTCAGTTGACGGGAAACAGATGAGCTGCCGCGATACAATAGCACGGCATTTAAAACGAAGAAACCAGCATTACATTTATCAACACAGGAGACATAAAAAGCTGAATTTTAAAAGCAAACTATAAGACATACCTTATGCTACCGCTTTTAAAAGATGCACTGTTTTAGGTAACATTAGAAAAAATGTCGTTAATTAAGCAATGACACAGTGCTGTCACCTACAGTGTCAGTATCTCCATTTCGGAGATGTTAGAATGTATGTGTGGCGGGGGGGAACAGGGAAGCACATCTTAGAATCAATAAAATACCACATGCAAAATTCTCCTGAAATTCTACTAGCTTCCAGATCTATTGGTCCCTTTACCCAACGTGTATCTTACATCAATCGCTGTTCTGATGGCAGATTTAAATATCAAGCTCTGATGTTTTAAGGTTTTAGCACCCAGCTTACAATAACCTAATTTGAGAACCACACATCAGTGTCCTTCCCCCTGTGACTAGCCCAGGACCAAATCGCTGCTCTGCAGAGCTTCCGCTGAGGCACGCACTGCTGTCACAGGGAACTCCTGCAACACATGGTGATCATCGAGGGGTGTCTGATACCCAGAAAAATACAAATAACGCTCATCATGGAAAATGCAACTCACCCCTTTGTCTTTCCATCCTCCTCTGGATAAAAATCATTTGTGATTTTCCCAAACTTAGAAAAGATCTTATGGATGACATTTTTTAGTTTTTCCAGACGGTCTGGTCCCACCTGAGGAACATTGTCAACCACGATCACCGAATCAATTCCATCTGCTTCCTGTGGCCGATCTTTGAGTATGTCTCCCAATAATTCTGTGTGAGCGAAAGAGATTTATCAGATGACTCTTTTTGACCAAGCAACACATTAATACATTAGCTTAGCACATTAAACAAATTTCTATGAAGCAAAAAAAATGAATACTCTAAATGCTTTTGTTATGAACAAAAGAAGTCATGGCCCGGGCTTGCTTCAAATATTAAACTTGAAAGAATTAAGAAGACTTTAATTCTTCAAACTCCCTTTGACAGTGAAGACAGGTCAACTAATTTCTGGCAATAATGAAAGATTTTTAAATAAATTTTTAAAAAGACTTTTAATAATGCTGAATGCAAACAAAGAGGAAGGCCTTTCACCAGGAATCAAAAAAAGCCCAGAGTGGGCCACAGACTGCCTGTGGGAAGCCTTCCCTGACTCACCTCAATGCAAACCCACCACCAAGCACTTTCTTCCCAACCAGTTTAAAACAAAACTACTTGTTCCCCAGTATTCTTTACGTTTGAAGACTACATGAGTCTGAAATCAGCATTTAAACAAGGGCTGGAGAATATACAAGCTCAAGAGAGCATGCGCCGAAACAATGCCTCTGACAACCGGCAGTGTCTCTGATTCTATGAACATCTCACGGGTTGTTGGGGGACACATCAGCCACGTAGAGACGTTATATCTGTAAACCCTTAGGACAGTGCTTGGAACACAGTAAGCAATATGTGGTAACTATTACTTTCATAAATACACTCAAAAACAAGATGCCTTATGTTCATGTTTTTAAAGTTAGGATCACAGACCCAATCTTAGTACTCAAACTTTTTAGATTTGCTTCATTTCCATAAAATGGTCACCTAGAATAAGAAAGAGAAGAAAAGATAGGTGTAAAACGGACTAGAAAAGCTGAGAAATCACAAGGCATGCTGGTTAGGAGCGAGGACAGACACTTTCTAGAGCTGCCATCACAGCACTCATGAGACTGCACCAGTCTGTCATCCAGCATGAGAGCATAGATTATCTTAAACCATAGCTGGCGAACACCGGCTTGTTACTCACACGTCTGTCTAGGTGTTCCCGAACCCGACTGTCAAGAATTTCAACACGCTAAATAGCACACAAAATATTCTTTGCTGCATTTCATTCTCAAAAGTTAAGATGAATGCTCTCTGCTTTTGTGTTTGAAATATTCCATACTAAGAAGTTGAGAAAGTCTTTCAAAAGGAATCCTTTAATTGCAAGAAGCATGCCCTTGAAATCGCTATAAACGATTTCTCATTAATTTCAATCCTTTGTGAATGATATTGAAAATGTTACCTTAAAAACAGAACTGCCACTTAAATTTCAAAGAAGCTAAAACTGAGACCAAGCAGAGAGAAAACAGGGAGGCAGGTTAGTCACAGCAATGGAGATATCATCCCTAGAGAGATGCCCGCGTCCTTGGTACTTCTCAAGCTCACTCACCACACAATTAAGTGGCCTGTTAAGCCTGATCTAAAGTTACAGGGTTTACAATAAAGAAGTTCAGCTTTTATATAAACTGTGGACTCCTTCCCACGATGTTAAAGTTTTTTATAGGAATAAGAATTTTTTATAAGAACCTGCCTACACACAGTAAAGGAACGAATATAGTAATTACACATGAAGAAACACATTCCCTTCGTCAGTACCAGCCTACACATCTGATCACTCTCAGCTCAGCTCATGGATTCCAAATCTGGCTCCAGGAGAAACAGAAAGAAGCAATTCTCAAAACTAAATAGCAAAAGTAAACATAAGTAATATTGAACGAGCCCAAAAGAAGACATTGAGAGTTAAAACTTTTATCATATTTGGCCAAACACCAAAAGCAACTGAAAAATTAAAGTAAAAGGCAGGCTGTAATTAAGATGCACTGTGCAACAAGGCCAGTATCTCCGAGAGAGAGGAGGCAAGACGGATGCCAGTGAGGGGCTCTTTAAGACTCTGTCCACTTTCAAAAGAAACGGTACCTTTACTTTCTGCTCCCTACAGGATGTTCTTCTCAGGAAACACAAAACAGACTTGAGCCGCTGACCACAACCAAGTGGCCTCAAGAAAACTGAAGGCCTGCTAGGTTTTAGTTCCTTAGGACCAGGGGCCTCACAGGTTACTCTGGCAAAACGTAAAGATCACATGGGCTCTGAAGGCCTGCCCAGCTGTCACCTATCCTGGCTCATGTTAGCATCCTCTGTCACATACCGCAATGTGGAAATAATTAACATTAAAAACTTGTGTGAATTAGGTGTGCTCAAACAATGCTTTAAAAAAAGGCAATTGCAGAGTAAATACTGAAGAGCTCAAAACGGACTTTAAAATCAAAGCTTCGACTTTCAAATGTAACAAAAATAGATGTGGTAAAAACGGGGGTCCGGGCATGAGGGGTCCCAGCAACACTGTCTGCCTAGGAATTCCCGGAAACCTACCTGGTGGTTAGGGATATATTTCTTTTTCAACTCTTCACTAGCGCATGGAGACTTTCCTGCTAAAATGTCTTCTATCTTATGACATAAAGTATAAAACACATCATAACAATAACAGGAAACCCTTTCAAATCATGTTTAAAAGTTCACAACTCCATGTTGGTTTTGTAAACTTTTTCAATTGACTTGAATTTCTTTATGGTTCTGAGTCAACCTCAGTGTGATCCAAGCATCCAAAAAAATTCTATTTTAACATGGTAACATCTTATTTTCTTGTATCACAACCTACTTCAGTGGTGTTTCTTTTACTTTCCCCATTTTACTATAACTAAGTCCAGACAGAGAAGAATTCAGTGATGTTCTTCAAGCGTGTGGTGTTAATATGGCCACAGCCAAAACACAGGTAAACAACACAACACCAGCTATCAACCAAAGGCACTTTAGAAGACCGGGTCTCAGGCGGGAAGCAGAAATAATGTCTGTAACTCTAATCACGGCAGATAAAGAAGGAGTGTGGGGGCGGCGGGGGGGAGGCAAAGCAAGCTGTAACCAACAATGCTTAAACCCAGAAAACTATCTGCCCACGGAGGCCGGTGGCCCGCCTCCTCAGCTCACAAAGGGACCAAACAGGACCGGGCTGAGCGCGCCCGGCTCTGCCACAGCCTGCTCCGAGGGTCGGCATCAGACCTCTGACAAGCGTGGCTGGTCCCTCCGGCCACCAGAGACCGCGCGGCACGTGCAGTGTCAGGCTCTGCTGGACCCTCAGTGCCACAGCGCTGCACACACGGCCCCAGCTGCGTGCACGCCGTCCGCCCTCGACCACTCTCCAAGACCGAGCGGCTGCCTCCAGGTTGTCTCCACACTGCCCCCGTTTATGGAGAGACGGAGGAGGTCCAGGCTCTCAGAAAACCTTCCCCACGTGCGGCACGGCAGGTGGCGGATCGGGACCCCACCCCGCGCTGACTCCGGGGCTGACGGCGCCCCCGCCCGCAGCGGGGCCCTGCCGCCTCACCTTCTTCGCTCACGTCGTCCACGAAATCCTCGGGGTCGCTGAAGGAAGGCTCGTCCGCGCCGCCGACCTCAGCCGCGCCGCCCGGCTCCCCACCCGCCCCGTCGGACCGAGCCTCGGCTGCCGCGTCCCGGGCCTGCTCCCCTGGGGCCTCGCTCGCGGCCAGGGGCTCCTCGGGCGGCGGCGGGGACGGGGCTGGGGTCGCGCCTGCCGCCTCCTCCCCGTCGGCCACGGGCTCGGCCGTCACTTCAGGCCTGAGCCCGTCCTCCGCCTCAGCCTCCGCGTCCTCGCCGCCCGCCGCCTCCTGCACGCCGGGCCCCGCGGACCGCGGCGGCCCCTCCCCCGGCGGCGGCTCGGCGTCCGGCTGCTGCTGTCCGGGCTCGGCCCGCTCCTCGGCCGCCTCGGGCGCCGCCACGTTCTCCGCGTCCTGCATGGGCCCGCTGCTGCCGCCTCGCCCGGCCTAGCCGCGCTTCCGACTCTCCCAGGCCGCACCGCGCCGACCGCCGGGCCATGTGCGTGCGGCGGGGCGTCCCACGAGTTTCGGGGGGGTGCGCCGGCGCCCTAATGCCTCGCGGCGTGGCCGGAGGAACTCAGGGGGCAGAAGTGTGCCTACTAGTGATTACAGTCGCGCTCCCATGACTAGTACGCACTCGATGCCAATCACCACCGCTCCTTGCATCAATCTACAAACTCATTGGAAACTACAACTACCCTCTTTTGGTAAAGGATGGTTTTGCCCAATATGGCAGCCACTCCTTTGCTTTTCCCGTCGGGCGCTACGGTGAAGGACTAAACTATTTGTGACGCCGCAGGGGGATACCAGAAGTCAGCTTAGTATTCAGAACTGTATGAAAACGTAGCTTAACTCCACAACTTATACTAGCAAAAACTGTAAGTTCAAAAAACTATTGTGGTTGTGATATCTCAGCCTTCCGCCAGACAGCTTCGCTTACGTTACTAAGTTCCCCCTTGACGCGTCGGTTTTTAGACTCGTCTACTGACTGGGCACAAGAATGGACGATTCCAAAACATAAAAGGAGTGTCTGGTGAGCCAAAGATGGCCGATACTGCTAAGAAAACACGTTCCTGGGGCGACACAAAAATAAGTAACAGTCGCTTTAATCAGCTACGCCCGAGCCCAGCGCGGCAGCGGCAATGCCACCCTTCCCCATCCTCCTGGTCACCGTGGTTCCGCCGGCAGACGTCTCCGCCCACAGACGCGGGAGCAAGCGCGGGTCACGTGAGCCAGGGCGGGGCCTGCCGCGGGGCTGCTGAGCCGGTCGCGCCGTGTTGGTGGCATGTGGCCGGATTCGCCAGGAGGAGTCCGCCTCCGGCGTTCCCGGCTCAGGAAGGGTATTGTGTATTTGTATCTGGTACTTCCGTCTTGCCAGGCTCTTGCGGGTGTTTTAATCACCCCCCAGAGAAGGCTGTGGCTGCCGGGGGAGGGCTGGGAGGAGGGGGAGTTGTTTGACGGGGACAATTTCAGTTTGGGAAGATGGAAAAGTTCCTGAGATAGGTGTTGGTGATGAAGGCACTACAGTGTGCATGCGTTTAATGTCACTGAATTGCACAGTGAAAACGGCTAAAATGGCAAATTTAATGTAATGTATATTTTACCTCAGTTGAATGGAAAACAAAAGAGAACCAGGTTCTTGGGTTGCTTAATATTAAGTTTGAACCCTCTCTGTCTTACCTTAAGCTATACCTCTGGGCAGATCACTGGACTTCCCGGCCTCAGTTTCCCCGTCTGTAATGTGAGAAGCCACCTGGTTCATGTGCGTGGCCTATGGTCTGCTTTCATCAGTGCAAACGGATTCTCTTGGAGGTCAAAGTTCTGATTTCTTGTTTCATCTGCAGTTTTCATAGATCGCTGGGCTCCGCCAGCCCCTTTCTTCTAGAAAGTGGCAAATCAATGATGGAGAAACATATTTACAGAAAAGCTTGGAGACAGCTGAAGGTTTGGCAGCTGCGTATCTCAGGGAAGACCTGTGACATGCACACAGAGTTGCCATGCATTGCTGTTTCCCAGTTGAGGGACATGTCACGTCCTTTAATGCACAAAGATTGTTCATGTGCTCATGAAAGAAAAAAGCGTGTATTTTGAAAGTGTATTTCCTTGTATTGACCATCAGCAGTTCCACCGCCCTGAAAAGCCAGAGAACTGCGGCTGATGCTGTGGTCGTGTGAGTGCCACTGGGAGGCGCCCTGTTGCGCTTTGCAGATTTACAAATTGAAGCTTTGTGGCAACCCTGCGTGGAGCAAGTCTATCGGTAATGGTTTTCCAGCTGGCTCTGATGATGGTTACCTTTTTTTAAGCACTATAGTCTTTTTAAATTAAGATATGTACATTGCTCTTTTAGACAGTGCTATTGATCACTAAATAGACTACAGAATCGTGTGAACATGCACTGGGAAACCAAAAAGTTTGCGTGACTCCCTTTATTGTAGTATTCGCTTTATGGCCCTGGTCTGGAACTGAACTTGCAGTATCTCTGAGGTCTGCCTGTGGAGGGTGAGTTAAAAATTTGATTCTTGCCATCTTAGAATTATAGTGTGACAAGGAGCAGCATTCATGAATCAAGACATCACAAAAGTGAGTGTAAGAGCGCATTTGTAATAGCGATGCATGACGGAGCAAACTTCCCCAAGTAGGCGGAAGACCAAACCCTGCACCAAGAGAAGGAGAGGGTCCTTTGACGGAGAGTGTGGAAAGAATTCAACACACATGCCAAAGTTTGAAAAGTAAAGTTTAATAGAAAAGATATCACTCCACAGAGTATGGTGTCTGCTCAGACGCAGGGAGACAGTGACAATAGAGACAGTAAAGGTACTGAGAGGAACCCCGGGTGTTAGGGGGATTCCGTTCATATATCGCAGTTCCTGGGAGTTATAGGTTAAAAGACTTTGTCAACCCATTTCCTTTGATATGAACATACAGTGAGGAAGGGGAATAGTATGTATGTGAAAAGCTACGAAAATGTAGCATGAAAGGCCTGTTGGCAGTTCCCAGCCTTTAATCCATAGGCCCCCCGTAGTTTTAGCCGAAGGGAATGAAGGTCTCTTGGTTCCTGTTTCCCCTTTACTGGTGTGGGGAATGGGTTGTTAGCAATTTCAGTAGAAATCTTCCTTTGTTCTAAAGGTGCCCTGGCGGCCTGATTGCAGAGCTGATCAGCACATTGCAGTCTCTGATTGTGGCTCAATTAACATTCTAATTCTCTGCGCTTTCCTACATTAATAGGTCCATTGATCATTCAGCACTCTTCCTTTCAAAGGGGAAACCAAACCCCACCCCGAAGTGCGAGTGGACGTGGTCACTCACTTCTAATGAATTGCATGTGGAGAAGTGATGCTATGTGCTTCCAGACCTGGGGCCTGAAAATGATCAGCTTCCACCTGGCTTGCTCCCTCTTGGATCACTGGCTCTGAAAGAAACTAGCCACCATGTCCTAGGGACACTCACCTACTCTGGAGAGGCCTGGGTGTGGGGTTGCTGAGCTCCCCAGCACCAAGTTGCCAGATGTGGGAAATGGGAGCTGACCCTCAGGCCACCATTAAGCCTCTGGTAGGCAGCAGCCCCAGCCCATGTATTGGGAGGGGCCTCAGGGGAAACCAATGCTACTGCTACCTTGCGCTTGGACTTCCAAGCCTCCACAAGTGAGACGTAAATATCTGTTGCCTAAGACACCCGGTCTGTGGTGTTTTGTGACAGCCTTAGAACACTAATACACTGGGTGAGTTTGTAAGTAAAATACATAGAAAAAGGCCTAGAAGGGTACACGTTAAACTGAAAACAGGGTTTGATAAAGGTAAGTAGTATTGGCGATATTCATCAGAGAAAAATGTTAACTGTAGGGTCTAGGTGGTAGCTTTATAACTTCACTGTACAATTCTTTCAACTTTTCTGTATGTTTGAAAATTTTTATAATAAATGGGGGGGAAGGACTTTAAGAGGCCCCCCACTGCAACATTTGGAGCCTCAAAAAGAATTAAAAACTGGGCCATTGTCTCATTCTGAAAAGAATTAAAAGACTGAAGCAAAAAATAATCTTGCCTTTTTAATCTTATCCTTAATTTTTCAAGGTAATCAAGTAGCTGGTGAGGGAAGGTTCTTGATGGGAGAATCCCAGCCAGTAGATGCGTGGAGATCTGTTTGATGGCCAAGAATGTGGTCTGCGTTGGTGAATGTTCCTTGTGCACTTGGAGCGTGTATGCTGCTATTGGGCGGCGTATTCAGTCTAGGCCTGCTAGGTCAGCTGGGTCGATGGCGTGGTTCAAATCTAATATACCTCTCTGCTTTTCTGTTCACTTATTTTGTCAGTTGCCGAGAGAAAAACCTTGAGAACTCCGATTCTGATGATGGGCTTGTCCGTTTCTCCTTTCAGTTCGGTCGCTTCTTTCATGTACCTTGAAGTCCTGTAATAGGTGCATACACATTAAGGATTTTTATGTATTTGGTGCACAGTGATAAGTCCGTGGTCATCTAAACCGTTTTGCTCTATGTCATGTGGCATTTTGAGGGGAAGTTGACCCTGTTCCGATTATGTAATGCTCTCCTTTACTCCAGTCACCTTCCTTGTTCCGAAGTCTAACGTATCTGCTGGTAATATAGCCACTCCAGCTTCCTTTTTTTTTTTTTAAAGGCAAGGCAACCCTTGGTTGACTTGGACCTTGTCAAGTTACAATCCCAAGGACCTTGTCAACTTACAATCCCTTATTTTTTATTGCACCTGCAGCACCCGGTCTTCCTAGGTGGTCTCCCATCCAAGTACTCACCAGGCCCGACCCTGTTTAGCTTCTGAGATCAGACGGGATCGGGCTCGTTCAGGGTGGCGTGGCCGTAGACTCTCGCTGCTTTTGATTAGTGTTTGCATGTTAAGTACTTTTCCCCATCTTTTCACTTCTAATCTACCCATGTACTTAGAGTGAGGTTTTTTAAGACAAAATAGTTGGGTCTTGTGTTTTGTTCCTTTATTTGTTTTTATCTGGTATAAGAAACTGACTTTTAAATGGTATATTTAGACCGTTTACATTTATGTAATTATTATAATAATGTAATTATTGACATGATGGGGTTAAGTATGATATTGTCGTTTCCTGCTTGTCCCTTTGTATTTTGTTCCTCCCCCCTCTTCTGCCTCCTTTTGGGTTATTTGAATATTTTTTGGTATTCCATTTTAATTTAATGATTGGTGTTTTGATTCTATGTTTTATTTTTTAGTGTGTGCTTGCTTTAGAGTATGATGTATATTACTAACATTTTACATTCTGCTTAAAGCAAATATTTTACAACTTTATGTAAAACGTAGGAACCTTACAACCTCTCAGGTCTCTGTATCACATATATTCCATCTACATACGTCGAAAACCCCCACGACAATGTGACCAGTTTTGCTTCTAACAGACATATGTATTTTAAAGAATTTGAGAGGAGAGAAAGCGTCTCCCATATAAGCACTGTTTCTGTCGCAAGTCATTGTTGAATTTCCAGGTTTCTCTCTGGCATCATTTTCCTTCAGCCCAAAGAACTTCTTGTACCATTTTTCAGCAGGTCTGATATTGATGAGTTCTCTTAGTTTTCCCTCTGCGATATCTTTATTTTCACTCGTCAAAGGTATTTTTCTAGATGTAGGATTCTGGGTTGACAGCCTCCCCCCCAGCACTGTCAAGATGTCCCGTTGTTTCTGGCCTCTTTAATTTCTGACGAGAAGTCTGTATAATTCAGATTGTTAACCTTGCATGTAATTTATCATTTTTCTCTAGCTTCTTTCAGGATGTTTTCTTTATCTTTGGTTTTCAGCACTTTGAGTCTGATGTGTAAAGGCGTGGCTTTAAAATTTTTTTATGTTATCCTGTTTGGTGTCCACTGAGCTTCTTGGGAAATTTTCAACTATTATTTCTGCAAGCACATTTTTCCGCATCCCTCTTTTTCTCGTCCCCGCTGGGGCTCCTGTGACCCATGTGAGAACTGTCCGTGTTGTCCACGGATACCTAAGCATTGCTCATTTTTTTCAATATTTTTTCCCCTGTTCATTACTTTACTGACCTGTCTTTAAGTTCGCGTATTCTCTCTTATTATCTTCATTCTGGTATTAGTCCCCCTTAGGGAAGTTTTTATTTAGGGCAATGTAGAATTTTTTCAATCCTAAAATTTCCATTTGGTCCTTTTAACTTTTTTTATGTCTCTCTCTGTAGGAAACATTTCTCTTCGCATTCATTTCGAGTCCATGTGTTTTTGTGTGGCAGAGCTTAGTCTAAGCTGCTTCGAAGTCTGATCATTCCAACAGCTGGGTTACCTGGGTTACATCTGTGGGCTGTCTTTTGAGTATTGCTCAGTTTCCCTGATTCTTCGTGTGTTGGGTAATTTTAGCTTGTATCCTGGGCATTTGGGGTATTGTATGATTTAGGCCTGGGTCCTGTCGGAGTCCTCTGGAACATACTGAATTTTTGGCTGTTTTCGCGGGCCACCACCATGGGATGGAGGCCCTGATTCAGACTGCACATCCTGCTTGGCCTCGGAGGACGGTTGTCTCAGTGTCCCTTGTGCTTTCAGGCTTGGCGGTGCTGATTTGGGCCTGGGCCGCGTGGTGTGCAGACGAGCCGGGAGCCCAGGCCCGGCGTGGATTCGTGTCCAGAATCAGGGCATCACTCACCAGCTCACTCCTTTCTAGGGCCCTCTCCACACTCCGAGACCCACACAGGCCTCTGTCCTGGTGCTCTGGCCAGACCATGGGTCTCGGCGTTAGCTGCCTACACTGCCTCCGAACAGCCCTGCGACTGGAGTACCCTTGAGGCACAGCCCGGAGAGGAAAGTGGGTGTCCCCCGCACACACTCTTCAGACCTCAGGGGCTTACTTCCCAGGCCCCCCGCCCAGCGAGACCGCTTCTGTGGGAGTCCGGCCTGCAGCGCGCCCCCGTGGCTCTTTGCACAGGCCGCTCGCAACGCCCTGGTCCTGGGTTCCCGGTCCCCGATCCTCGCAGCGCCGCAGGCCCTTGGGCTTCGTACACCTGCGACTCGGGTTCTCAGACGTGGAGCTGTCAGGGATGGCGATGCATTTCATGTGTGTCACACCTTTGTCTTTATAACTCTATGGATTTGTGTTTTGCTGCATATACAGCATTTAACCTACATATAGGTTTTTATACATAAGTAAGAAAATTATATGACATTTTACATATGTGTTAGAGCATTTAAAATATAAAACAATACCACATGCATAAAATACTAGTATTAAATATATAAACATATAGTTGAATATGTATGGGTAAATATAGAGTAAATGTATATAGGTGAAACTAGGTTAAATGTCTATATTATAATAAATTTGTGTATAATATAAATTACATGTGGTACATGGTATGAAATACTATATATAGTAAAATAAATCTATAAAAATCAAAGGCACAATAAAAATGTACAGTGAAAATTTACATTTAGTGTATATATGTACACATATAAGAAAATATATAACAACACATATCACCAAACACCATAATGTATTTTCATGAACTTTATTTATATGTATTATTCTGAAATTTGCACTTTTTTCATCATGTTTATGAGATTCATTTTCAAGTACAAAGCTACAGCTCACATTTTCACTGCCAAATAGCATTTCGTTGTAGACTGCACCCTAGTGTCTTGATTCATTCTCTGGTGGAAATGTGGGTGGTTTCAGTTTTTTGGTGTTGCAAACGGCGCTGTGAGGAGCGTTCACTCACACGTGCAGGTGTCTGAAGCATACGCACACCAGGGCTGGAATGGCTGCTTCCAGGGAGGGGCATCTCCAGTAAAATAATGTCGGATTATTTCCAAAGTAGTTGTGTCAGCAGGTCAGCTTATTCCCGTAGTGACTTCAGAAGAAAGCTAATGATGTCACTGCATACATTTGCAATTCTTAAAATGACATCACTGTTAAGAGGCTGTAGGTCAGTACTAGACATTTACAAGAGTTTAGAACCCTAAAGCTGACCAGCTATGTTGCTGACCGTGTGTCGCTGAGCCGGTTCCTTCACATCCTTGACTGTCTTAGGCCAACTTCCCAGAAGCAGCTGGGATGGGGGTCTTTGTGCAGGTGATTAATGAGGGTGTGCTCTTGGGGATGGTGTCGGGGGCAGGGGAGGGAGTCGAGCTGAGCTCTAGCTTCCTCTGGTCCCTGGAGCTTGGAGCATGAATGGCACGGGGAGGCAGCGGGCAGACTGTGCCCATAGTGGCCAGCTCTGGCTTAAGGTTGCCAGGAGGGCTTGGGTGTGGGCTGGGAACAGTTTTCTGAGAAAGTGCGACTGGGATGCACCGGGGACCTGGGTGGGGGGTGTCAGCTTCGCCTGCTGCACCTGTAAAACGGTGGCGATTGTGCTCTGTTCTGCCTCACAGGATGGTTATGACACAGTCTACACAAATAGTTTCATAATTACTTCTTTTCGCTTAATACTATCAATATCTTTTCCACATTTTTATGTAATATTTTTAATTTCCGTTCTAAAAAATCATTGAGTAAATACAATGCGGTACTCTGGGTTGTATCCTGGAACAGAAATAGGGCGTCAATGGAAACATGGGTGAAATCTAATGTTTGGAGTTTAGTTACTAGTAATGCACTAATGTTAATTTCTTAGTTGTGACAAATGTGCCATGGCCATGTAAGATGTTAACATTAGGTTTATGAGAAATCTCTGAACTACCTTTGCAACATTTTTGTAAATTTGAAATCATTCCAAAATAAAAAGTTCATTAAAAATTATTGAGACTCAGATATTTACACATCCATATTCATAACATTATTCACAAAAACCAGAAGGCTGAAGCAACGCAAGTGTCCACTGATGGATGAATGGATGAACACAGTGGGGCCCATACACAATGGGATATTATTCAGCCTTGGAAAGGAAGGGAATTCTCACACCTGCTACAGCATGGATGGACCTTGGGGTCTTTATGCAGAGTGAAATGACCAGACACAAAAGAACAAAGCCTGTGTGATTCTGCTCCTAGGAGGACCCCCGAGTAAAATTCAGAGACAGGAAGTAGGTGAGAGGGTTAGGTTAGCGTTTAATGGGGACAGTCTGGGTCTGGGAGGATGGTAAGTTGCAGAGATGGTGGTGGTGACAGCTGCACAACAGTGTGAATGTGCTTAAAGCCACTTACGGTAAATTTTATCTTGTGTATACTTTACCATAGTATTTTAAAAAGAAAAAAGTAATAATTGAAAGTCATTATTTGTGGTGGTCGTCTTCTTGCCGGCGGCTGGGTGACCTTGAGCTCTTGGTGACAGGGCTGTGCGCTGTCTTGGGTACATTGCCCTCAGGGGCTCGGGAACTTGTTGGGAACCTGTTAGGAACGGCACGTGCGGAGACGGCGCCGGCCTGGCCGCCAGGAGGCGCTGCGGCCCCTCGTCAGTGCGACGCTGGCTCGTCCCCGACGTTCCCCAGGCGGGGGCGCCCAGAACCTGGGCCCGGTCACTTCTCGGGAGCTCCTGTCTGCACGAGCCTGTCGCTGAGCCGGCGAGCAGGGAGCAAGGGAAGGCGGTGGATGGACTCCGAGGGTCAGATGCAATCCAAGTCCTGCAGCCGCTTCCCCAGTGACTGAGCCCGCCCACGGTCCCTCGGATGCGGGCGTGGTCAGGGGCCCGGGGCAAGCTCTCTCCTCGAGCCTGTGTGTGTCCTCGATGCCACGCGTCAGTGCCACTGCATGAAAGAAGCTCGCGGGGTCCGTGCCCTGGGAGGCCTCCGCCTCGGGCCTCCCAGGGCTCGGTCCCGGGCGGCCACCGCGCCCTTGGTGAAGACGGCAAGGCCTGGGGAGCACAGTTGTGCCCAGGTCCCGGCAGCAGGAGGGGAGGGGACGCGCCGCGCTTAACAAAACGGACCTTGTGGAGCTGCGCTACTGCCGATGGCCTCGGGGACCGTTGTGGCGGGTTGGGCGGCTCCTGCACCTGCTCCGGCCACTCACCGCTGTGCTTAGAGTCTGCCCTCGTTTTATCTTTCTGGGGCTTTAACCCGAAGCAAAGTAAAGAGTAGATGCAAGCACCCACTGACCTACATCCAGGTTTTTAAATGTTTACATTTTACCACACCTGCCTCAGACTTTCTAATGAAAAAAAAAAAAGGATCCGAAGGCCCCTTCCTCTCCCCTAAATTCCATTTCCTCCCTGCTCCTCAGAAGAAGCCATCATGTGTCCATAAGTAACATAGACATTGTTTGGGCATTTTGATTTTTACTTTGTTTGTTTACAGCAGAAAAAGAATAGCTTTATTCGAAGGGAAAATAAAGCAACAGGACACTTCTAGACATGAAAGCAGCCGAGGAAGAGAAAGGTGACTCAAAAGGCTCAAGGGCTCAAGGGGCCTGTTTGGCATTTTTAAATGAAATTTTTAATGATTTAATTGTAGTCGCACAGGCAGTTGTAAGAAATAATCCTCTTTGGTCAGGTTCCTTGAATGACGCAGAGCTGTTGTGTAATGTTGCAACCAGGATGCTGACATCGGTGGGACCCGCAGACCGCACTCAGCTTCATCAGTTTTCCTGAGCTCATCCGTGTTTTGTGGTGATGGACGTAAGTAGGATGTAATGCCCAGCTTCTCACGGTGCCCTCCCCCGAACGATGTCCTCGAGGTCTGCCCATCTCGGTACATGGCATTCCGCTCACCCATTGTATTAATACCCTGCGATTTATTTCTCATCCCACATTGACATCACAATGGGTTGGCTCGGGGTTTGGAGATTATGAACAGTACTACAATGCAGTCTTGTATTTGTCTCCGTGAGCTGCAGAGAACATGACCAGAAGTGGAATTTCTGGTCGTAGGATGTCTGCCTTCCAATTCTCTTCGATATTAACAAATTGTCCTCCAGAGAATCAAAACCCACTTTCACTCCCTCTAGCAGCCTAGGAATATTTCTGTTTCTCCTCACCGTGTGTGCCTATCTCTTGTTTGTGTTTGCATTTCCTTGATGTCAGCAGATGTCTGATTTAAGCAGCAGAGGAAATTATTAAAAGCAATGGAATCTCCAGCAGAGCTGGGAACCCAGGCTCAGAGCGAAGCAGACAGAAATTTGCAGCTCATGCCAAGAACTGGCCAGAAGACATCTGTCCCATCGCCAAGTCCCAGGGATCAGCTCACACCCGTCACCACGGTCAGTAGCCCCTGGATGTTGGTGGAGGCCCACAGCCTCTGCCTCTACATGTGGGGAGCAGGTACTGCCACAGCCGTGAGTTGTCACCATCGCGGAGGCCTTCTGTTCCCTGACCCCAGGTCCCTTCCCATGTGAACCTGGCTGGGTGCTGCTGACATTTCACCTTCTACATGGGAAGAGACTTTCTTGGAGGAGGGGAATTCTTCAAATGTAGAAAGAAAGGTTTAGATTCCGAATGGTCAAAGAAGAATAGTAAGCATCCACTACACCTAACTAAGGTCGAACGTCCTGCATGTGTTTATTGGCCTCTCAGATGTCCTTCTCAGTGAATTACGCATACACAGCCTCTGCTTCTTTTGGGTGGTTCCTCTTTTTCACATGGACGTGGATGAGTTCTTTATAAATTCCAGATTATAACCTTGAAACCCATTATATGTGTTAAAGTACATTCTTCCAGTCTGTGGCTTATCTTTTCACTTGTCATGATGTCTTGCTGGCACTTAAATTGTCAATATTTTTCTTTATCGTGTGTGTTCTGCGTGACTCCCTGGTTTGAGAACGTGGCTAGATGGGTTATTTGCATTAACTCTTATGCTGAAAACAACTAAAATGCTGGATAAAATGTAAAACCCACCTTATTCAAATCATTGAAGAGCTGACAAGAAAATAAAAATCACTATAAATAAAGAACTATAGTTACTCTACATAAAGAATTAAAATCCGAGGGAAAGCAGGAAGAATACCAAGGGCCTCTACCAACCTGGGTGAACTTGGACTTCAGCTAATAGCCTCGCCATACATGGAGAAGTTAAAGACCAGGGTCTCCAAGGCGTAGGGAGCATAATAGAAAATGTATTGTCCTTTTGAAGTGGGACCACCAAAGGCTATGTGTTCCTAATATATATCTCCCCTCAGGGGAGGAGGAAGCGATGTTAAACCTGCACTTCCTGACCACAATAGGGATTGTAAGGGATGTCGACCTGATACAGGATAGACCTAGGGAGCGGGGAGCTTATTTTTAAGAAGCTGTAACCATCAGCCAGCCCTCACATAGATCTGTAGCCCAAACTGGGAGTCCCCAAAACCATGAGCTTCAAAAGCAAAGTGGTCTCAGACTGGTACCAAGTACCTAGGAGAAGCAAATGCAAAATCTTAATTTTTTAAGTAATAAAGGGGTTTATTTTCCTGACATCTAGAGATGATCCCTTAGCTAATTAATTTTCAACCTTTCATGTTTTCTCATGTGTGCATATGAGTATATATTTCTCTTTGAACATTGCTTCGTCTGTTTCTCGAGTTCTGATAAGCAGTACTTTCATTGTCAATTCCACATTGTATTTCATTATGAACTATTTCACATTTCCACATACGTAGGAGATTTTTGGTTAGCAGTTTATTGGTACTTTTTATTGAGATGCAGTTTACTTAAGGGCACCTATCTTAAGTATCAGAGATCAAGCGCTTTGACAAACGGGTATGCTAGTGTAACTGACAGCTCATCTCTCACTCAGGCCACAGAGTTCCCCCATGTGACCGCCATCCTGATTTGTTTCGCTACACTTTAGCTTTCCTTTTTCTGGATCATCATATAGTTGTGCCTGTTCTAGAATTTTAGATAAATGGCAAAATAGGTTTACTCTGTGTCTGGCTTCTTCAACTCAGCAGTGTTTTGGAGATTCGTTCATGTTGCTGCGTGTCTGAGCAGTTTGTTCCTTTTTGTTGCTGAGTCGTGTTCGTTGTATGACTACATGACAACTTGCTTATCTGTTTTGCTCCTAACGAACACCCGAGTTGTCTCCAGTCTCTGGTGACTGTAAATGAAGTTGCTGTGGACATACTTGTGCAAATCTTTTTGTGTGACTGTGTTTTCTCTTGGGTGTCAAATACATAAGAATAGAATTGCTGGTTCATAGGTGAAGGGTATGTTTACCTTCAATAGACGCCGCCAACGTCTTCCCGAATCAATGGGCCATTTAGCGTTCCTACCGACAGCACGTGAGGATTCCGGTGGGCTCACGTCCTCTTCAACGTTTGGTTTTGTCGTCCTTAGTTTGAATGATTCTGGTCAGTATGGAGTGGTAGCTCACTGAGGTTTTCATTTGCATTTTCCCAATGTGGCATTAAACACATTTTTCAAGTGCTGATTGGTGATTTGTATGTCTTTTGTGAAGTTTCGTTTAAGTCTTTGGTCCAGTTTTTTATTGGGTTGTCTTCTGGATGTGTGTCTTTCATTAGGTGTATGTCTGACATAGATTTTTCTCATAGTCTGTGGCTTGCATTGTAATTTTCTCTTTGGGGTCTTTGGAAACCCAGAAGTTTTGAAGTTTCTCTGAAATCCAATGGTTTTTTTTCCCCCCCTCTTGGGCTTTTGCTTTTTGTGCCCTTCTGAGAAGACTGTGCCTATCCCAAGGTTTTTCTTCTTTTTTTTCACTAGAACCTGAATTTAAGTTTTACATTTAGATCCATGATCTGTTTTGAGTTAGTTTTTGTCTACACCATGAGAGAAGAGATGAGGTTCATTTATTTTTCCAAATGGACAGTCCATCGTTCAATAAAATTAGTTTAAGAGACTGTCCTTTCCTTCACTGGGTTACCTTGGCAGCTTTCCTGAAAGTCAAGTGACCACATATGAGCGGGTTAATTTTCGGGCTCTCTGCTCTGTTCCATTGACCTGTTCGTGTTTCCGTATGAATACCACATCGTCCAGATTACTTCAGCTTTATAAATACCTTGAAATCAGGTAGCGAGCGTCCTCAAACTTTGTTCTTTTTTAAGATCATGTTGATTATGCTAAATACTTTGCTGTTCCGTATAAATTTTATAATTAGCATATACCATTCTAGGAAAAAAGCATGCTAGCATTATAATGAGAACTTCATTGAGGCTGCAGATTAATTTAGGAAGAATTGACATCCTAACAATATGTTAATATGAATATTTTTGTCTTCTTTAATTATTCTCAACAATGTTTTGTAATTTTCATTGTAAGAGTTTTACCCACAGCTTTTAAAAATTATCCCTAAATATCTCCTTTTTTATACTTTCGGTATTTTTTTAAAGTTCTTCTAATTGTACATTGTTAGTACACAGAAATAGAATAGATATTTAGATTTGATGTTATCTTTTCAACCTTGCTAAATTTATTTACCAGTTTTAATAGTCTTTCAGGATTTTATAGTATTTAATATATTTTTCTCCAATGGCTTTCCTCTCCTGTCTGTGTGCATTTTGCCCTGTTTCTTGCTTCCCCGGGTCTCGGCCAGGCCTCCAGTGCGATGATGAGCATGAGCGATGACTGAGCACCGTGCTGGCCTTCTTCCCAAGCATTCAATGTTTGATCATCGTGGCCCAGACGCCTAGCTCATGAATGGATGCTGAATTCTTCAAACACTTTTTATGCATCTATTGAAATGATCTTACAGAATTTTCTCTTGTGTTCTATCAATATGGTGTTATGGGTTGAACTGTGTCCCCACAAAAGATAGGTTGAAGTCCTAGCCCTCAGTACCTAGGAATGCGACCTTATGTGGAAATGGGTCTTTGCAGATATAATCAAGTCATGATCAGGTCGTTAGGTGGGCCCTAATCCAATCACTGGTGTCCTCATAAGAAAAATTGCCTTGTGAAGATGGGGACACACAGGGAGAAGACAGCCCTGTGACGACAGAGGCAGGTACTGGAGCAGTGTGTCTGTAGGCCTGGGAACACCACGGGCTGCCAACAAGCCCCAGGAGCTCACAGAAGGCTTCTCCAGATTGAGTGAGCTCCGGGGGCGGTGGCCCGCCAGCCCCGTTATTTCAGACCCACAGCCTGCGGAAGCCTGACGATGCATTTCTGTTGTTTTAAGCCACCCAGTGGTGCTTTGATATGCGGCCCTTGGAAACTAACGCAGTGGTGAGTCACCTTGATGGGGTCTGCAGCATTCACACTGGATTCCACATCGCCCTGTTTTATCTGTCCATATGTCTCGCTGGACTGGATTTGCATATGTGTTGTTAGGGGTTTTGTGTCTGTGTTAGCGAGGACTGTTATCTGTAGTTTTCTTGTAATGTATTTGCCTGATTTTGTTACCAAGGTAATTTTCTTCTGACAAAAAGAGTTGGGGAAATAGGGGTTTTTTTTTAAGACCCTTTTTTTTTTTTTTTTTTTAAGTGCAGTTTAATGTTCCCGACAAAATTAGGAAGGGGAGGATGGAGTTTTCCCAATCTTCCTGCACCCGCGCAGACACAGCTTCCCCCATTTGGTCAGCTTCGCTCTCCAGAAGGGCGCACCTGTCGTCAAGGGCGCACTACATTAACCTCTCGTCGTCCCCCAAAGTCCGCAGTTTACCTTAGGGTTCACTCTTAATGTACATTCCATGAGTTTGGACAAATTGGGGACATGATTTTGTTTTTGAATTTCATTTTCCATTTGTTTGTTGCTGCTACATGAAAATACAATTGGTTTTTGATATCGGTCTTGAATCCTGCAACCTTGGTAAGTCCACTTATTCTAAGTTTAGTTGAGTGTTTGTTTTGTGTTTTAGATTTCTGAGAATTTTCTATATTCTTCTATATACACCTTCCTGTCTCATCTACATGCCTTTCCTCTTCTTGCCTATTCCACGGGCCACGACCGCCAGTCAACGCTGAGTGGAAGAGAGTGAACATCTTGCCTCATTGCTCACTTAGGGGAAATGTAAAGTCTTTCACTATTACGTGCAAAGTCAGCTTTAACAGGTGCTCTTTATCAGACTGAAGAAAACTCCTTATAGTCTTAGTTTGCAGAGAGGTGTAATCTTGAATGGGTGTTGAAATTTGTCAAATCTCTCTGCATTTTGTTTTGCATTGTTAGTATTATTTTTTCCTGCATTTTACATTTTCTGCATATGAAATGATCGTATGGTTCTTCTGTTAACACAGTGAGTGACACTGATTTTTCAAATAATGAAACCAACATTACATTTCTGGAAGAAGCCGTACTTGTGTAAGATTGCTATTACTTTTTTAGAACTTCAGTAGAATTCACAGTGAAGCCATCTGAACCAGTTTTGTTTGTAAGGAAGTTTTTTGCTGGTTTTTAAATTACGGTAAAACACACATAACATAAAATCTACCACCTTGACCATTTTTTAAGTGTGCAGTTCGTGGCATTAAATACTACAAAAATGTATTGTCTTACATTTCTGGAGGTGCCAAGTCTGAGATGAGTCTCACAGGCTTAAAACCTCGGTGTCGATGGGGTGGTTCCTTTCGGAGGCTCCGGCAGAGAGCCGTTCCTTGCCTCTTCCGGCGTCGAGGCTGCTGGCCTTCCCGGGCTAGGTCTGCATCCCTGCGGTCTCTGCCTCTAGCATCGCCCGGTCTTCTCCCCAGCTCTCACAGCCTCCTCCCCTCTGACACGCACCCTCGTGATTGTATCGGAGCTATCTGGGGAGTTCAGGTAGACTCTTCCTGTCTCAAGACTTAACTTCACACACCTGCAAAGCCCCCTTGTCCATGTAAGGTTCTGGGGATTCGAACCTCTTCGAGGGGCCATTATATATCCTGTCCACCACAACCCACACACTGGCTCCCGAAGAATCACATCGTCCAATGTGCAAAACACACCGGTCCCTCCTGACATCCAAAATCGCATTTAAATCCCAATCACCTCACGGTGCCAGACCTCCCGTCTAAGTGACGTAAGTGAGCTCTGAGTGAGGCTCTGTACTGTTCATCCCAAGGCAGAATTCCTTTCCATCTGCGTCGTAGGCACAGGATAATAGTTACAGACGTTCCCCTTCAAGAAGGGAGAAGATGGGAGCGAAAAGGAATGTGGGTCCCAAGCCATTCTGAGATCCAGAGGAGCAACCACAGGTAGGTTTCAGGGCCTGGGAGTTACGCCCGGGGCCCGGGGCTCCGCCCGAAGAGCCGCCCTTCCTTTTTCACGCTTAGCTTGTCAGCCTGTTTCCTGCCTGTGGAATTCCGGGCTCGTTTCCTTCTGGGCGCCCCCGGAAGTGCCTTTACTGCCCGTGTGTCCCCTGCCGGTCTGTGCACGACTGCCGAGGCGCAGGTCTTCGGCACCAGGCCCTCGTTCTCTTGAGGCCACCAGCAGCCTCCGCTAGGCTTTCCTCTTGGGCGTCTCAGAAGTTTTCATTGCCCAATTCCAAAGCCAGTTCCACACTCCGAGGGGTGTTCGGGCAGTATCCAGCTCCCCCGTGGGCCCAGCGTGTTGCAGGGTTCACAGCCGTGTGGATTCGCAGTGTGACTGCACAGCAGGCCGTTCGTCCCGCCTGTTAATAGGCAGCGGGGCTATTTCCGGTTTGGAGCTGTTCGAGGCTCCTCAGAATGAGCCTTCCCGGTGGCCGTGCGCTTTCCTTCCTCTCGGGTAACTCTCTAGGCATGGGAGTGCCTCAGGGTTATTCCAGTGTGGACGGGCAGCTTACGGCTGCTTCTAAGGCTGGCAGGGTATCCCTTCACCATTCCTGATTTTATCTGGGAAGTTCGGCTCCATTTCCCACCCTTGCTGGGACCTAAGCCTTCGTCTCCTGTTGCCTTAACCCGGGTCCCTAAGACCTTTGTGATTGCTGGTAGCTCTGTGAGTTGTTTGGCTCAGCTTTAAGTTATGTTCATCAGCATCACTTAAAGTTTGCCCTCTGTCTGGCCCCGTCTTGCTGTTGACTCCAGCGGTGTATTAAAAACATTTGGGGTGGAATTTTAGCTAGTACTCTCTGCTTGGAGGAGGGGAGTGTAGTCCCGCGCCAGCTTGAACCATCACGGGAAGTCTCTGAGTAAAACCCTGGCCTCTGAGGAGCAGCTTCTTGGAGTAAGTCATGCTGACACATACGTTTCACACACAAGCAAACTGGAGCTGAGGGAAGTTGCGTTTGTGTCCAAAGTCCAGTTGGGGCAGCTGGCACTTTAAAGACTTCTAAACCTTCTTGGGGCTCTTGGGGTTTGTGAGCAAATCTTCACTCCGGCTAGGAATTTTAGACGAAATCCTTGAGAGGCAGTGCCTGAGAAGGTGTCTCATAGTGTCACAGAGGGGTTTTCGATTTCCTGACCTTCACAGGGTCAAGCGAAATGACACTGGTTCGGTCCCTAGCACAGTGCCTGCCACGCAGTAGCCATTGCAGTGTTCGGGGCTGTTGATACGACTAATGAGAGTGTGAAGATTTTCTCTTTTAGAGTCTGTCCCCCACCCCCAGCGAGACTGAGAGAGCTTTGGCGGCTTCCGCATCCAGCCTCCTAAGACAAGGGGTTCCAGGCGACGGCATTTCCTGACGGAGACTGGGGGAGTGACAGCCAGCTCCACGGCCCGGCATGCCGCAGGGCTTGCACGGGCGGCCTCAGGTCCTGCAGTCCTTCTGTTGAGTGGCTGGGACCTTAGTGACCAGCCCTTTGGCTTTGGTTTTCTGCAAAGTGGACATGACTGTACATCTCTCTTGTAGGTCTCCTGTGAGGAGCAGATGAACTCCAAACAGAAAGTGCCTAAAGAGTGCTCAGCACCGAGTAGGTGCTCGGTAAGCGTTCACTTAGTGTGGTTGCTGCGTGGCACTGTCCACCAAGGAGCCCTGGCTTTCTGTCTCCCAGGCACATGGCAGTGTCGCGCTTCTGAGTCTCTCGTGGTGGGCAGAGCCAGGTCACCAGTGCTGGCCCGTGAGCTGTGAGTAGAAGTGTGTGTGTGACTTCCAAGCCAGAGCCTCCAACTGCCCTCCTGTGGTCATGGCGGCAGAAATTCAAGATGGTGGCTGCTCTGTTACCCTGGGTTTCTGAGTGACGACGATGAGTGTGACCCTTTGCAATTTCAGGCCACTGAGATTTGAGATTGTTAGCGCAGCATGACACAGCTGTCCTAATACGTGAACTGTTGTTCATATTTCTAGGACATACTCCTCAGGGCATTTTAGTGGCTCTTTGGAAAGATCCCCAGCAGGACTGGGAAGCCCTCGCATTTTCCTCGGCTGACTGCAGCTAGCCCCTTTCGGCACGCCCACCTGCGTGGGGAAGCCCCCGCCTCGGTGTTCGCGCTCGGAGTTGTCCGTTTGCGCAGATGGCTCTCATTTTCCAAAATGGAAAGCAATGCACTCAAAAACAGATGAACAGTTGGATTCTTGCCATGAATCAAAAAGCCTTTAAAATCAGAAATTCCATTTTCTCTGTGCTGTTCCTTGAAGGAAACAAACTGTTAGAATTAGGCTCCTTTTCTGAGAACCTGTAACTAAGAAGAAGCAGGCAGATGTATTTCAGGACACCTCCCAACGCTTTCTAGCTGTTGGAGATACTGGGCGATGGAACCCACACTGGTAAGGGCCGAACCCCCTTCTGGAGACATTTAGAACCATCGGCTCGTCCACCCTTCCTGCCAGAACACCCGCATTTCCATCTCTATCGCTCACTTCGCTGTGTGGAGTGAGAATCCTGCGGTGTTCGTGCCCCAATACTGTCAGGGACCCAGAGGTCGGGGACCTCACCTGGTTGTCCCCGTGTGCCTCCCTCACCTTCCTCCCCTGCTGCCACACAAATCCAGTGCCTAGCACACGCTCAGGAAATGTTTGAGGACAGAACACACTTTCCCACTTAGAGCAGAGGTCTTCCACCTGGCTGCACATTAGAATCAACCCAGGGAGATTATTTTACAAATCCAAGTCCAGGCCACACCCAGACCAATTAAATGAGAACTTCTGGGGCGGCTTCCAGGCAGAGTATATCTGAATGCTCCCTAGATGATTAGAAAGTGCAGCCAAGATCCAGAACCACTGAAATCAAGGCTGTGTGACCGTGTGTCACAGGTGTTCAAATAAAATACTCATATGTTCTCCTTGAATGATGTCTAATTTTAAACTTGTGTAATGCTTTACAGTTTCCAAAGTGCAAAGAACTTTTAAACATTTAAGAAAGATCTTATAATCTACTGAGGGATAGAGATATGTAGCAAATAATATCAGGAAGTTAGCTCTGTGTGTGTGTGTGTGTGTGTGTGTGTGTGTGTGTGCGTGTGCAGTGGGGAAGCGGGGAGACCTTGAGGTGGGGAAAGTGCTGAGCACACCATTTGATGCAACAGCAGCTGAAGGGAAACCCACGGTGGTGGAAGGAAGCAAAATGAGATGAGTGTGTGTGTCACAGGCCCCTGCAAGTGTTCCACTGTGACGGGAAAACTGCTCTATGCCCATCTGGCGAAGGGGGCAGCACTTCTTGGGTTATGGCTGGGGGATGTCAGATCACATAGATGCCCTCAGTGTGGTGACCTGGAACTGAGGCAGGGTTCAGTGGCCTTAGCCAGGGGCACTAACTACTCACGGAGCCCTCTTAGGACCCAGGCAGGGGGCCAGCTCTTGAATGCTGAGACAACCCCTGGCGTCGGTTGGCATCAGTATCGAGAGGTCTGGACCCTCACAAGGCCCTACCAGCAGCTCCAACTTCCTCTTCTTCCATTGCCCGCCGGCCCTCCCCACCAACACTTAGCTCCAGGAAGACCACCGCATTTGCAGGTGCTGGCACCTGTGCCTTCCTCCTCATTCATACGGCTTCGGCTCAGGCTCTACCCCATCCAGGGTCCCTTCACCCCGCAGGGCCAGGGCCCCTCATATGCGGTGCTCCCCTGCAGCCTTGTTTGGGAACAGCCAGGACACTTCCTCCACTCTGGTCCCACGTCCGTCGTCCATCTCGGGGAAGGTACCCATGCGTCTTCGTACTGCCAGCACCCAGCACGGGCCTGCCTCACCTGCGGGCGGCAGCCGGGAGACTGGAGTGTGAGCGAGTGGAAAGCAAACGAATGAGTGAGGGTGAGTAAATGCGCTGATGATGACGGAGTGAGCTGGTGAATGGGCAAGCGAGTGCGGGACAGGGGCGCGCGTGCGTGGGTAGACGAATGAGGAAGTGGCGAGGAAGCGGGCGATGGGGTGAGCGTGTGAATGAGTGAGTGGGTGGGTGACTAATGAGGCCGGGTGGGGAGCGAACCAGTGGGCGACCGGCGCGGGCAGAGAACCCGTGGGAGCGCGGGCGGGAGCGCACTCCTGTCCTCCCCGCGGCCGCGTGGCGGGGGCGGGCCGGGGCGGGCCGTGGGCGTGGCGCGGCGCGGCGTGGGCGTGGCGCGGCCGGGCCCGGCAGAGGCGCGGAGGGCGGGCGCGGAGGAAGTCACGTGGCGCGCGCTCACATGACTGGCGGTGCGATGGACCGGCTGCCGGCGGCAGCAGTCGCGGCGGCAACTGAGGCGGAGGCAGCGGAGGAGCAGGACCCACTGGCGGCAGGTAGGGCGGTCCGGCGGGCTGGCGGCCCACCTGGGCCCGCGCCGCCCGTGACCCCGCGGCCCTCGGCTCACCCCTTGCCCCGGACGCCCGGCGCCCTCCCCGCCCCCCCGGGTCCCCTCTCCCCTCACACTCCCCGGAGCGCTCGTGGCCCCGTGCGCTGGGCTGCGTCTTCCCGGGACTGCCCGGACCCCTCTGGTCAGCGGGCCCGCCGGCCCCACGCGTCCTGCGGTGTCGCCCTGTCCGGCCGCCTGGGGCTCAGCCCCTGGACCTGCGCGGGCGCGGCAAGCCCTTTGGCCTCATCTGTAAACCGGCCATATTTCTCTCTAAGCGCTTTTCTTAATGGATGAGCACAAACGCCAGATAGCATGCTTAACTTTTCTAGGGTGCCCCTATTTAAATGTCCCCCCAGCCCTCTACCTGCTGAATAGGTGGATGTTGGTGTGGCTTACTGTTTCTTCTTGGAAAGGGGGAACAAAGTTGGGGGACTCCGCCTGAGGGGTCTGGCAAGCTGTCCCTGAGGAGGCTACGCTTCAAGTGAGTTTTGGAGGGCTCTTGGTTTATTCATTCCGGAGAAAAGGGGAGCCGGAGTGGCGGTAAAGCTGCTGGGCTTGGGGGACCACTGCACTGGATTAGCCTGCCGGATGGAAAGACCCCGGGGGAGTCCGAGTGTAGACAGTCCCCGCCATTGGTCTTTAGTTGTTTTCCTTTCACTGGGTGCTGTGTAGGGGAAACATGTGATGGCTGTCGCTGTTGCTTAGAACATTGTGTTCATGAAGTCATATGTTTGAGCCCAGCGTGGGCCACTCTGCCCCACCTATACCCGGGCCCCAGACTGGAGCCTTTGGCTGGGTCACACTTGGAAATGGGGGTTTGTGATTGAGTGAGAATTCTCCTTCCCCCTGGATTATCAAGCATTTCAGAGTCGCTGGATGTGGTCTCTGTAGGCGAAGGGACTTTTACCTAGGTGTTTCATGGAGGACTTCCCCACTGGCTGCTGTTTTGGTGTCATTTAAGTGAGGAAGAGCTCTCTGATACTGCCCCGGGGGACTTCCCAGGCAGTTGGCCTTCCTTGGGCCTCGGTGGTTTTATTGGGCATGTTTGTAGTATGGACAGTGTGGCACATCTCACTTTACAGAGCGCTTTCCTATAGTTGGGAGAAGTCCCAAGCGGGGTTCAGAACCAGTGGACAGCGCGTCACCTCATTCCATTCTATCTCAAACCTTCACCCGTCCTGTGAGGCAGGCGAAGTGGTGGAGCAAACCTTTTCCACACGGGCAAAATCCATATTGCCCCACATGGGCAGCTTGAAGGGGTGTGTTGGGAGCGAAGTTGGGTGGGCTCGAGTTGGGAATCCTGGAGTCAGAATGCACTTTGTCCATGGACAATATGTGTCTATCTCACCCCTTCGCAAAGGTTGATTTTCGACTCGTCGAAGCACGGATGTGCAATGAATCTCCTCTGGTGTTGCGTCTGCACAGCCAGCGCCCCCATTAGTATTAGCTGTGGGGACGGTGAGGTCTAGGTCTTTGTGATACCTTTGGAAGTGTCAGAAAAAAACGCTGTGTTCACTGCAGCCTCCAGCACTGAGTCTTCTACTCTAATTCTATGAGGCGTAAGCTGTGAATGGTAACTCCCTTCCTAGGAATTTAGCTTTCAGTTATAAGATACATGGACGAACACACTTTCTTTTTTTTTTTTTTTAAAGACCATTATAGTCACCCCTCTTTACCAGAGGAGACCACTGTTATCAGTTTGCATTGGACCCTCTCAGTTCCATTTTTATATTTTGTACTCTGTACTCAGAAAACATGCACCTCCTTGTGCATGCCGCCCGTGGTTCCCTAGGGTGGCGTATTAGTCGTCTTCTGCTGCTGTAACAAATCGCCACTTTTAGTGGCTTGAGCAGCTCAAATTTATCACCTCACAGTTCTGGAGGTGAGTAGCTGAAAATAGGTGTCTCTGCTAAAATCCAGGTGTGTTCAGGGCTGCACCCTTAGTGGAGGCCCCTGGGGGAGACGTGCCTCCTGGGCTTTTCCCCCCTTCAGGGGCCTCTGGCGCTCCTTGGCTGAGGGTGCCCTTTCTCCAGCAGCTCTGAGCCAAATCCTTCCTGAGCTGTCATCCCTCTGGTTCTTCCTGTCTTTCCCCACTTGTAGGGACCCCTGGGGTTACATTGGGTCCACCTGCAAAATCCACAACTTTCCCCTGGTTTTAGGTCAGGTGATTAGCAACCTGAATTTCCTCCGTAGCTCTCATCATCACCCTTTGCTTTGCAACCTGTCAGAGTCACAGGTCAGAGGTTAGGACGTGGACATCTTTGCGGGGCATTATCCTGACGACCACTAGTAGATATGCTACGAGCAGGATTGCTGGGCCATAGGGCTTGGCACACTCCGTCCTAGTGGATACTGACACGTTATCCTCTTTGGTGACCGTTGCCAGTTTAAACTTACAATAGCAATGTATTAAAAGCACTCTTTCCCCATAACCTCGTCAACACAAAATATCATTTTTAAAACTCCCTTCAGACTTAGGAAAATTAAGAAAGTGTTTCATTTTTGTTTTAATTTGCATATTCTTGATTATTAAGGAGGTTTAGTTTCTTGTAGTATTTTCACCTGGGATGACCTCTCTGAACTGACTTGATATCTTTTGCCCATTTTCATATGGGATTGTTTTTTTCTTTCTGATTTGTAGCAGTTCTTTTTGTGGTTTGGACATAAACTGTTTGTGGATTTTAAATTGAAGTTATAACTATCAAAATAGATGATTGACCAGAACATTCTGTTCCTTGACTGTGGAGAATGAGGGTTTATTTCAGGGCCTGTTTTGAGGTTATAAAAAGCTCAATGATTGTGACTTAAAATAATGGCAAAGAATGATCCCAGATAAGAAGCTGGAGGAGTTCATCACCACCAAATCAGTATCACAAGAGATGGTAAAGGGACTTCTATAAGAAGGAGAAAAATAAATAAATAAATAATATGACTAAGAAAATATCGCAAAGAAAAAAATTCTCATTGACAAAGGCAAACGCATAATAACAGTGGATCAGCCAATGCTAGAGGTAGCACAGTGGAATATTCCTCGGCCATTAAAAAAGGAATGAAGTCTTGCCATTCGTGACAGCATAGATGGACCAAGAGGATGTTATGCTAAATGAAATAAATCCGAGAAAGACAAATACTACACTACATGATTTCACTTATATGTGGAATCTAAAAAAAACAAACAGGCAAGACAAGCAAACTCATAGATGCAGAGAAAAAACTGATGTTGCCAGCTGGGAGGGGGCTGGGGGCTGGGTGAAAAAGGCAACGGGATTGAGAAGTGCAGCACTATCACGGGGCGCGAAGTACGGTGTAGGGAATGTAGTCAGTGTTACTGTAATAACTAGTTATGGTGCCAGGTGGGAACTAGACTAATTGGGGGATCACTTTTAAGTGACATAAACATCTAACCACCATGCTGTACACCTGAAACTAATATGAAATTGAATGTCGAGAGTAATTGAAAAATAAAGGTTAAAAAAAAGAAGGGCAAAGAGTGTGTGCTTGTCTGATCGGACTCGTGAGGGTTGCGTCAGGCGCGGTGGGGGTGTGTGCAGGCTGCCACCGCCTCCTGCAGTCTCATGCACCCCGCCCTTAGAACAGGCTTCTGCTTCGCGTCTGTTACCGCTCGTTCTGTGGCATTCCGTTCATTCCATCCGGTGAGGAAGCCCCGAGCCATTTGTCTTTGCAAACCCTCCTGATGCTTCCTGGTTGTGTGTGTGGGGTCAGGTCTGAACTCTGCCCGCCATCTGCTCCCCCCCGCCCCCCGCCCCGCCGTCTGCATGCCTGGGCGATTTCCGTGCCCTCTGTGCTCCAGTCACCCCCTCTAGCCTGCTTCTCTGCCTGCACACATGTCAGAATTCACTGCGCTGTCACTTAAGATGTATGCGTTGGACTGTGATTAAATTACACCTCAAGGTACTGTTTGTGTCCATCCTTCTCTGTCCATGACACATGTTTCCAGTGCCAGCTCCTCACGGGCAGAAACTGTTACTTTCTTCACATCCCAGTATCTAGAATGATCTCTGCTATGGCGAAGGGGCTCAGATGTTGGAATAGAATTACGTTTTTATCATAAGGTTTTCAGGGTAGTATCTCATTTTGCTTTGGTTACAGTGGTAGCTATGTGAATATTATTTAAGTTTGTGTAATGGGTTTTTAAACTCTTTCTGCCCCCGCCCCCCGCCTCCCACAATTTGCAAGGTAAAATGTATCCATTTGAAGAAAGAGGAACCAACCAAAGCACTATTATGTAGAACTGATTTTGGCAGAATTTGTGGTTAGCAAGAAAGTGGTGTGTTCCGGGCAGGGGAATTCTGTTTGGGTGTTATTTTTCCTTCCTAAGAAAAATGCAGCACAAAAATGCTACTTTGCTCATCGCATTTGCTGGGGTGATTGGAAGCAGCTGAGCGTGGGCAGGGTGGCCTGCACAGCAGCGCAGGGCCTCGGCGTGGTAAGGGGGCCGATCCCGGGATGAAAGCCTTAGAGGTGCAGGCGGGGGGCCCACACCCCACTGGAGGCGAGGGTGACGTTGCCCTCTGAAGAGCTGCAGTGTTTTTGCCCTTCGCACTTTCTTCTTACAGAACCATTAAGAAATCATAAGCAGACTTAAGGAGCGTTTAGATGCTCTTTGGGAAAATGTCAGTATTAAAATATCGCGTAGGGCGGGGGCGTCAGGAGGGCCCGAGCCAGGTGTTCTGTTAGCTGAGCTCGGAGGGCCGAGGCCCCACTTCCTGCTATTCTCACGGGCAGGAGTGCAGGCGAGCACGTGGCTGGTGGGAGGGGTGTGTGTGTGGAGCAGGCGTGGGGTGGCGGGGCGTCTCGGCGCTCTTCACCGATCTGGAGTCTGTACGCTCAGCAAGCGTAAACACGTCCTGGGGCCTGGAGAGGGTCGTGGGTAGGCACGGGCTCCGAGAGGTTGTCTGAGACGTTCCCAGGAATGTCTGATCGTGTTGGTGAGGTTGTCTTCTAAGAAGCCCTATGAACAAGTTGTCACCGGACCAGACCTTTTCGCGTTGGGTGTGAACTGGCGCTCTGGGGAGCGTGTGGTCGCACAGTGACAGAACCGTACGCACCCTCGGCCCAGGGAACCCTCCGTGATCCCATCGCTTTGCGCGGCCACTGTGTCGCGCGTGGCCCCCTTTCCTGCGTGTGTGCCTCTCAGCCTTCGCCGCAGTGTCCTTTTCCCGTGATGTTGCTTTGCACTGATGAAAACCGTTTTCATAACCTTCTTTTTAATATCTGCCTAATAATGCATCAGAGAACATGATGTTTGTACTTCCAAAGTGTTAATGTCATAAACTTCAAGTTAAAGAATCTCTTACCATGTTTTCCAGAAACTGAATCACTATTGCAAACTGTCCTGACACTTGCATTTGGTAAACAGTCCCTCTCCCGCCAAGCTAGTTCCCCAGCCTAGAGGTAGCCACTGTCACCAGCTGCGCACGTTGGATCCGAGTTTTAGGAAGCTCACTTGTTAGGCTTTAGGAGCCAGGCAGGTATCCTTGGGTGTCCATGTGATGTCCCATTCAGTGGCTTTTTGCAAATATAAGAAGCGAGTCTCTTCGCCTTCTGCCGAGGATGTCGAAAGAAGCCAGACAGCAGCTGACCCCCGATTTACATAAAGTTCAAAACCATGCGGATGACACGTGTGATGAGACTGTATGTGAAGAGCGGGAGACACTGTGATAAGCTGTGGTCCCTTCTGGTGGGGGGTGGGGTTCGATCCACAGGGCGTACAGGACAGGGGGGCTTTCAATTTTTGACTCAGGTGCGGTTCCACGTGTGCTCGTCATACACAGGTTTGTTAGGCCGTCTGTAGACATTTAATCCCATTGTTTATTTGCGTTACCTCTTTCACAGTAGAAAATGTTGGGGGAGACCCGACACCCTAGGACGTTAATTGGACTTGCCAACAACATGCGGCTTGGTCAGCAAAGGTGGGCGCGAAGGATCTTGTTTTAAAATAGTCTTGTAGGAATTTGGGGCCCTTAACTTTGCACCCCAGTTATTATCGGAGGGTGTTTCAGTGAGTTTTGTGTGTTATTGTGTTAGCATGCCCCCGATGGAGAGCGCTGCAGCTCACCGCAGCGGACCCCCTGCTTCTGCTGTGTCCGACGTCCGCGTCTGAGTGTCGTTGGCACTGGCCCAGGGTGCTGGTGTGCCCAGCTGTTTCAGGGGCCACTGGCACCTGCAGCGTGGCAGGGGGGATGTCTGGGAGCCTCATCTGCTTCTAAAAGTATCTCTTTGCACAGGCCATCTGCTGCAGAGGAAAGGCAGGTGATACCCATGACTTAGCACAGTTAGTTATCTTCAGGACCGTAATTTCAACTCGCAGCGCCTGAGAACTTCCAGTCAAGGTTGGCGGTGGGTCCTCTTTCCCAGAACTGGCCACTCGGTGCTGGCGTTGCGTGGCACCGCGTGTTCAGCTCCTGCAACGCTCAGCAAGGTCCGAGTGTGTGCCGGCTCATGCCTGCTAGTCCTCCTTCTCTGAGAGACAGCGAATGGGGACTCCCAGGGGAGTCTGCAGAAATCTGAAGTCAGCTGAGTCGCGTGCGGCGGCGTGCTTCCCCTGAGACGGCGTGGTAGCGAGTGGCAGGTGTCCCCGCCTCTGCCTCCCTGGTGGACATTTCGTTCGGGGTGAGCTCTGCGGAAAGGCCGGTGGTGTGGCTGTGCTGGTAATGAGCCCCCCAGACAGCGTGCTGTGTGCCGGGCGCTCCACCAGCGCCCCGCGTGGAAAGCGGCCCAGCCCTCACGGTGGCCCGGGAGGGATGCGGTCTCATCACCACCACTTTACAGATGGGGAACGTGGGTCACCAGCGGTCCTGTCCACACAGCTAGTAAACAGTGGAGCTGGTTCACACGCAGGCGTCAGGCGCCAGTTAGTGGGGCTGGTGGTGTCCCCCTGCTGCAGTCACTTAGGTGGCCTCGCGTACTCACCCAGCCATCCCCTGACACAGAGCTGTCCCCTTTCTGCGTTTTGTTTTGTTTTTTTGTTTTTGTTTTTGTTTTTACAGCGAGATGCTACATATGACCGCGCTCACAAGTCTACCTGAAGCCCTCTGTTCAGAGAGGGGGCGCACTTTACGGTGATGGCAGGGGACACAGTGGGGGCCCTGTCGGCAGGGAGATGTGTGCCAAGGCGGTTCTGCAGGAGCCACTCTTTGCACAGTTGGGGCTGAAGCTCTGGCCACGTCTGCGGAAAACGGTCCTGCAGCCTGGGGACCAGGCGTCAAGCCGAGCTTGTTTCCGGCCGAGTTCAGCGCAGTCGCTCTCAAGCAGTGGCGTCCCCAGCTCTGAAGCGAGGCCGAGCTCCCTCGTCCCGTGAGGGTCCCAGACGGCCGGAAACCAGCCCTGGAGCTGGGAGACGCCCGGAGAGAGCCTGCCTTCTTCGCATGGAGACGAGGCCTCCAGATTCAGTGCAGATTTAGCAGTGGGGGGGAAACTGCCGCACGTCTTCCCTGCCGTGACGGTCCCCACCACCCCTGATGCGCTTGTGCCCACGTCCGAGGAGGTGTTCGCTTCCTGGTTGATGAGCTGCGTCCCCGGTTGTCCACGCTGCAGGCCGCTGGAAGGCAGGGGCCCGGTCTCCCTCCTTGCGACCCCTTTAGTAGGTTGTAAGCATTTGTTTAAATGGATCTAATCGTATCTGCCTCGGCTGTGATGTTGGGCGACTGCTTGGAAGTTTGTTGGAAACCCCTAACTTGGCCGAGATGCCGGTGCTGCAGGTAGCCTGCCCCGGGGTCCAGGCACGCTTGGTCCAGTCTCACATGTTGGAGCGTTTTCCCTTTCATGTCAAAGGGCCCTAGGAAACCTGAGTCTCTTTCAGACCCAGGGTGACTGTTTAAAAAACAAAATCCAAAAACAGATTGAATTCAGTTCAACAGAGATGGGGGTTTTTTGGGGGAGTGAGTGGGACTTTGAACTCCTACTTTGTAAGTTATTCCAAGATTCCCCAAATTAGCTAAAACGGTATTCCTTTTAAATCCTGGGAAAAGTCATCAGGCCTCCCTGAGCGTTCCCCAAACAGAGACCGGAGGCGTTTTGTGGGGCAGACACAGCTGCACAGTCCTTTCAGAGGCGGGGTCAGCAGCGGCCCCCGCTGCCCCCTCTGCTCTGCTCTGTCAGAGGAGTATCCGACAGCTTCCTGATGTCTCAGGAGCGAGCCGGTGACGTCCCCGTTGGTCTGGTCTCCTGCTGTCGCTCGGGAAGGAATGGCCACTCACAGCCTGCGGCACCCTGTCTGTGTGTGGGTGTGAGCGGCTCGCATGTGCCCCTGGCCACCCTGGGATGGTCCGTGGTCTGCGCGCACTAGCGGGACTTCGAGAGTCGTGGCTCTTGATGAGAACAAGAGCCGTTGTCACGTGGTCGAACACAGGGCCTGAGGGAGCACTGTCCCCAGGCCCACGACTCTCTCGGTCTGTGCTCTGGGCTGGGAGTGCAGCGTCTGGCGTCCCGGTCCTTTGACCGGTGCTGCACACCAGGCGCCGGGCTAGACACCACATGTTTCAGGGTTAGAGGTGTCACGCGGAGCATCCAGGAAGCTTCCAGGCACAAAGAGGTTTCACTGGGAATGGCTTCTGCTTTAACAGTGGTCGCCGTTGCACACAGGTGTCCCAGTGCCCGCCTCCACCAAGCCAGCCGTGACCGTGGGAGGGTCAGCGGGCTCCCACTGGGGCCTGGGAAGCACGTCACTGGCCAAGTGGTGTTTGAGCTGAGTTTAGAGGCCGGAGGGAGTTCAGCTTAGAAATTCTCGACTAATCAGCACCAGAAGGCTTGGAGGAGGCTTAAGAAATTGTTATTCATACTTCGCTTCCCGGTCCAGCACGTCATCACAGCGGGACGAAGCCTTCCTGCTGCGCAGGCTGCGTAGCCACGTGGCGCGCAGTGTGGCTTATCATCGGGTGGGCTTGTGTTCTCTTGGGGGGGGGGCGGGTGCAGCTGTACGTCGGAGGGGGGAAGGTCCTGCCAGCAGGAGGGGGTCACTGCCCAGGGCTCGGCGTTGCGGCTCCCGCTGCCTCCGCCCTCTGCGTTAGGGCTTCTGCCCTTTGCTGGAGCTGACCGAGGCTTGGCTCTTGTCACTAGCCAGACACTACTGAGACGAAGCCGTCACCCTGCTGAGGACAGCGTGCCGGGCCTTGACAGCTTTGCGTGGCCTTCTCGCTCACATGGACAGGTTCCTTTCGTTTGGGCCACGGACGTATACGGGCCTGGACTGTGCACTGGGCACTGCTCTCGACCACTGCGACGCTTACTGTATGCAGAATTAACAGAAAGGCCTGTGGTCCTGGAGGGCACATGCTTGCAGTGGGACGTGGACAGAACTTGGCAGCCACAGTGAGTGAATGACACGTGTTAGGATGCTGTGGCGGGAGGTAGCTGTAAGGTGCAGTGGTCACTGAGTAAATGTCACTGAGCATGTGATGTTTGCACCAAGGTTCGGGGGGGCAGGGATTGGCTGGGCGGGGCTGGGGAAACCGTCTCTGGGAGAAGGGCCTCGGGGGGAAGGCTCTAAGGTCGGCAGGTACGCGCTGTGTTTAGGGGGCAGCGAGGAAGCCACTGTGGCTGGAGAGGGGAGTGGCAGGGAGCAGGTGCTGGCTGGAAGGGGTGACAGGACTTTTTTGGGGTGGCAGTAGGCTCGAGGGCACCTTGCATTAAGTGATCGCCATTCTGATTCTAAGAACTCTGAAGCTAAGTTTTAGCCTTTTCTTTGTTGCTGCCACTGGAGTGCACCCAGTAGATGGCTGAGGTAAGCGCCGTGAGTCTCCGAAGTGGGTTTCTGAGGCATATCTCCCTGAGCGCGTCTGTCAGCAGGAAGGGATGTGGGACTGGAGGGAAGGAAGCACAGCTGGCGAATGAGGATCTTTTTCAGACTATTTCTGGCAGCAGGAAGCAGTTAATAGGAGAACAGCTGAGTGATTTTTGGTTCCATATCTGAGATATTACGCAGTCCCTACAGGTGGTGACCTTAACCTCTTAGGAGATGGGACAGTGGTGTGGTGCTGACGTAGGAGGGAAAAAGTCCAGGTAAAGTGGTGAATTAACTACACCTGCTTGAAAGAGGTGCGGCTCATGGCGCCGAGCGGGAGAGGCGGGATCCAGAGCGCCGGTGCGTGCGGGCTGGCGCGGTGAGTTCGCAGAACGGGAAGCGTGTCCCAGGCTGAGCACGTGAGACCCTGCGGCCCAGCCGCTCACCCTTAGGTTAGGCACGTGCCCAGCAGACGCGTGCGGGGATGGCGCCGCAGCTCCGTGCGTGGTAGGGAGACCCCGGGTGCCGGAGGCAGCAGTGGACAGCGGCCTGGCCGCACAGGGGGTGCTGGCGGCGGGAGCAGGAACGCGGCCGGAGTCTGTACCTGATGCAAACAGGAGACACGGCTCGGCGGCCACCCTCGGGGCGGGAGGTGTGGGGGCTCGCTGCTGGCGTCCCTTCTGGGTGCCATTTGTCACACTGGCCTGTGGGTTCGTTGAGCGGGACGGCTTGGACGTGTGCGCTTTTCTGTCTGCCTGCTTCAGTATAAACGAGTTTAAAGGGCCAGTGGGAAAGGGAAGTAGCTGCGTTTCTCATACGTAATTACACATAATAGTCTCACACATTTTATGGACATTCAGTGTAGAGAAAGTGCCAGGACCTGCTCACCATCAGCAGACGGTAGTGGCTGCTTCTGAGTAGAAAGGGGTGGGGGGCGGGTGCGCATCTGTACCGTTTCACTGAAAATGTTTCTCAGGAGCAGTGTGGCCGCACGGCGTGGTCAGTGAGTTCGCTGCGGTCCGGTTGCCGGTTCCGGTGCTGTGCCCCCTCACGTGTGTGTTTGGAACGTTTGCAATGAAGCCAAACGGGAGTGCGTTTGAAGGGCACGTAAGATGAAAGAGCGAATGGAATCACTGCGAACAGTGTTCACAGCGATTAGCTGAGTGGCTAAGAGCGTAGGAGGTTTTTGCTCTTACAGAAAATTTTAAAGAGAAATGTGCTCATGCAGAAACACCCTCGATATTGACGAAATCGTCTGCTCCAGCCCAGTGCAGGCGGAGAGCACCGTGCGAGACGAACGTGGCCGTCTATGATCTATAGATCATAGGGTCCGAGTGATTTTACTTTCTTCACAGTATCGCAATGTTACGGAGAGTTTTAAAGGGAAAAACGAAGACAAGGCCGTGAAGAGTGTGTGTTTAACCAAGCCCCTGAGTCAGGGACACCCAGCAAGCTGGTGGTGAGAGCCTCCTGCAGGGGCGACAGCTCTGTCTCCCGTCATCCAGGGGTGTGCCTGGCGTCCCCTGGCCACGGCACTGCTGAATTCTCATGTCTGAGGCCACGGCCACGATAAGGACAAGGAAACTTCTGCTTCCACTTCCTGAGAACAGTTTGTTGACTTCAGAATAATAGCGCAGCTAACGGAAGGCTGTGATCAGAGGTGGAAGGAGCTCCATGCGCCTGAGAGCAAGTTCGTGCTGAAAGCTGGGGGCAGCTGCTGCCCCATTGCGTGTTGCTTGGTGGGAACGCGGTAGTCTGGCCTGTCATGGCTCGGTCCCATCGGGCACGCGCGCAAGCAGGTGGCAGCATTTTACGAGCACCTGGGTTTTGCCAGGTTTGAGGTCTGGGCCTGGGCAAGGCACTGGATCCCTCCCTCGGTGTGCCCTGCCTGCGACAGTGGCTCTGCCAGCGGCTCTGCCAGAGGCTCTCACACAGGCCGTCACACCGCCCCCCACACCGCCCCCCTGACGGCAGCCTCCAGGGCGCTTGCTGGAGTCTCTGCCGGAGGCTCAGGCGGGGCCCAGTAGTCAGTGCTTTATTTTTATTATTTAAATTGTAAAAGACATAAAATAAAATTTTAACATTTTAGGTGTGCAGTTTAGTGGCATTGTGTGCATTCACACTGTTTTGCGGCCGTCACTACCATCCGTATCCAAAACTTTCCATCTTCCCAAACCAAGATTCAGTCCCCATTACACACTCCCCACCCCTCCCTCAGCCCTGGCACCTCCATACACTCTGCCTCTGTGGATCCGACTCCTCTAGGGACCTCGCACAGCTGGGTGCGCGCGGCGCGTGTCCTCCTGTGACTGGCTCATCTCACTCGGCACTCTGTCCTCCAGGTGCGTCCGCGCTGCAGCAGGTGGCAGAGTCCCTTCCTTTTTAAGGCTGAGTGATTGTCCACTGTGCATAGGCACCACATTGCGTATCTATTCAGCCATCGATGGACACTTGGTTGCTTCTGGCTTTTGGCTGCCGTGGACCACGCTGCCGTGAACAGGGGGTGCACCTACCCCTTCAGGGCCCCGCTGCCACTCCCTTTGGGTGCAGACCCAGAGGTGGGGCTACAGGGTCACAGGGCGACTCTGTTTAACTTTGTGAGGACCTGCCAGACGATTCCCACAGCAGCTGTCGCACCAGCTACGCGGGAAGATCCCAGCTCTCCCACGTCCTTGCCAGCAGTTCTTTCTTTGATGGTAGCTGTCCTAACTGTGCTTGAACGACCCTGCCAGGCCGCTCCGTGTGGAGCCTTGAGCCCCGTGACTGCTGTCACGGGCCCTTGCTGCCCGCACATGCTGGTGAACCTGCAGCCGAGGGCGGTGGCTGCGGAACATCCGTGTCACGGCCGAACCCTGAAATCTGAGGCCAGAAGACACGCTCGATTCCACCCTGCCACCAGACAGGGCCGATCAGGACCTTCCCCACTGGCTGCCCGTGCTGGCCAAATGGCCCTTCATGGTCCGGAAAGCACTTTGCACTGTGAGGAGCACTGTGCCAGCGGGCAGAACCCCGCAGTGCTTGGGTTCCTGGTGCCTCCTGGTGCTTAGTGCAGCCTCTCCACTCGGGTCAGCAACAGCCTGGGCGCCGGCTGGGTGTCTGGCCCATGCCCATTGTGCAGAGGGTCCCCCGCCCATGACTCTCATATCGGCCAGCATTTGCTAATGTTCGCTTAGACGAAGCAAGGGCACGCGTGACGGCATGGCTCACTGGGCACACCTGTGTCTCCCGGTGCTTTGGGTTCTGGTGTGTAAGGGCTCCAGCTGCCAGCCGACGACATGAGCTGGAGCTCTCTGGGTGCGTAACTGGCAGAGTCGATCGCTGCTTTCGGGTGCTGGCAACAGTGTGTGGGGAAGGACAGTGGCTCTGTGTGTGTGTTTGGAGTTTCCTTCTGGTTCGTGGAGAGCCGACTCAGAGAATCACAGAACTATCAGAGCTGACTGAATACTGAACGCTGCTTGTTCGCTGCCCCCTTTCATGCTGCAGAGAGGCGCTTTTGTGGGTCACATGGCTCCTGGGAGCTGGTTTGGGGCTCCCCACCAGTGTCTGCGACACCCGCCAGGCCTGTCTCGGCCCCCGGAGCCAGCAGCATCTCTGCCAGGGCATGGAGATAACCAGAGAGGAGCAGAAGTGAGCCTCGCCCACGTCACATGTGAGGCCTTGATTGGTGGGAGGGTGGAGCTGATGGCCCCGAGCACCTCGTGTAGTGGGGGGACTGCAGTCTAAATTGTAGGCAGTGGACTTGCACATTTTTTCGGATGGGCACAGCACACATCGAGGATGGAGGTGAAGGGTTACTGACTGTTTCCTTGGAGTTATCATCAGCTCTGTGGCCTCAGCCTTGCTCAGTCCCCACATGGCCACCGCTGTAAGGCGGCAGTAGCCTGAGGCACTCAGCCTGCAGGTGTGAGGGCTACTGCCCTGCCCAGTGTCTCAGGGACAGTGAGTGGCCTTTCAAGGGTGCGGGATGAGTCTGAATCCCACGGTAGAGACTTTTGTGCCGACGGGGTTGGAGCGGGGAGGGAATGCTGTGGGAGAGGCTGGTGACGGCTAGGCCCAGGGCTGGCATCCTGGCTCCATCTTACTGATTATCAGCTCAGAGGTCACGTGCTAGGCCACACAGCTAGGGAATAACAGACTGGATTTCAGCCCACCTCTGTCTGCGGTCAGACCCGCCCTCTGCCCCCAGCCGCCCAGCATGGGGCCTGGCCGCCACCCTTGTCTAACTGTCCTGTCTCTGTGGGGACGGGTGGGTGTCTGCGCGTCGTCCAGGCACTGGTCTTTCAGGGCTGCTCGATGGCTCGAGAAGGCGTCTGTTTGCTAAGAGCACTGACGTCCCGTCGGTGAACTTCACGGTCGCTCCAGAGCAGGCCGGTCTTCCTCGTGTACCCCACCCTTTCTGCAGTGAGTGCTCCGGGCCTGAACATGTGTGTAGCTTCTTTCTTTTTCTTTAATTCTTTTTGGAAAAATATGGGTACCCTAGTTTAGTAGAGTGGTATTTGGAATCGTGAGCCCCACGAAGAGCGAGAACAGTGTCTTCGAGTGCAGCATGTCTTTTAAATTCTCCTGTGATCAGAGTTCAGATTCCTCAGTAGCGTGTGGTCGTTTGCTGTTCGTTTCTGAATTACATTCCGGATCAGGCTGTCAGTCGGCAAGAAAACCGTCAGAATTGATAACCAACCCTCAACAGAGAAAGCCGCCTCCTGTAAACGTTTTGTTAGGGACCTTTCTGTGCCCCCCAGCGACTCCCCCACCCTCGCATTTTCCCTCCTTCGCCCCGTTAAGTGCTTATTTTCTAGTTTGCCATGTCCTCCCCTTGTTTCAGTTACCATGTTTTGTCGTTTTCTTGCAGATTGCCGTGAGAGTCACATGTCAAACAGTCTAGCTTGCGTTAACAGGTTTCATTTCCGCAGCACGGGAAACGCTCCCGCACAGTTCCAGCCCGGCCCCTCTGTCCACACGAACTACGTCTGTGGAAATGGTGTGCCCATCAGAACACATGATCATCATCGCCTTATGTAGACGTCTTTAAAATCAGCTAGAAGAGGGGTCACAAATGAAGACACACCTGTGCTGTGTTGTGTGTTGGCGACGGAGCCACCTGTGCTGGCGCGCTCCCTCTCGTCACATGGGTTCGTTTCTCGCAGGCGGGTCTGCTGGCCGCAGCCAGCTTGGTTGACAGTTTTGGCTTCCGGCACTTCGGGTGGGTCACCCCACTGCCTTGGCCCTGTGGTTCCCGACAGGTCGGCTCTCACCTTGCAGAGGTGCCTTTGCATCTATCTGTCCTGGTGCTTTCAAGATTTTCTGTCTTCATATGGTTTGGACAGTGTCGTTAAGATGCATCTGACTGTGAACTTTGAGTTTATCCTGGCTGGAGTTTTTTTTTTGAGTTCCTGGATGATTTATATCAAACTTGGAGAAAGTCTGGCCATTATTTACTCAGCTGTTCTTTCAAACCCCTCCTGCCTTTGGGACTCCCAGGGTGCCCATGCTGGCACTCTTGTCGGTGGCACACAGGTCTGAGGACCTGTTCACGCACCTTGTTCTTCTTCCTGTCTGCCCCTCAGACTGGAAGATCCCAACTGACCGATGCCCGGGTCTATGGAGTCTGCCCGCTCAGATCTGCGTGGAGCCTTGCTAGGGAAATTTTCATTTCAATTATTGAACGTTTCAGGTCTAGAATTTGTATCTTGTTCTTTTTTGTAACTTCTCTGTTTACTGATGTCACTTAAGGTGACGTGTTCTCATACTTTTCCTGATCTCTCCGTAGGTGGCTTCCTGCGGTGCTCTGGACATATGTAACACAGCTGGTTTAAGGTCTCTGCCTGCCTAGCTCGATGCCTGGCTTGCTCTGGACGCTTGCTTTTGATTGTTTTCCCCTGTATTTGGCCACATTTGCTCGTTTCTTTGAGCATCTTGTAAACTTTTGTTGAAAACCAGACAGTTTACATAGCACAGTGTGGTAACTCTGGAAATCAGAGCTGATTTTGTAGAGTCCCCTGTGTGAGTTTCCTGTGGTTGCAGAACAAAGCACCACCTCTACTGGGGGCTTGGAACTGCAGAGACCCGTTGGCCTCAGGTGTGGAGAGCACAGGTGTGCAGTCAGGCATTGCCATTCATGCCCCCAGAGGGCTCTTGTCACCGCTCCAGGCCCTGCCCCACTGGGCTCCCTGGCCTCAGGGAGTGCCTCAGTCTCTGCCTCTGTCACGTGGCCTTCCGTGTGTCTGGGTCTTCACTGTGTCTGCTCATCAGAACCCCAGTCGCTTTGCGTCAGCGGCCCACCACTCCAGTGTGACCTCATTTTAACAGACTAATGATCACATCAGGAAATGGGCCCTGTATTGCTGCAAACCTTTGGTCCATTCCCAGGCTTCTGCAAAATCTGATTCTGACCACTTTTGCCAGCGTTCTCGTGGCTTTTATAGAGGAGAGGACTTGCGAAGGTCCTTGCCGAGGGCAGTTTCGTTTTCATCGAAAGGGCTTGTATGGACATCATGCTCCTGACGCCCACTCCCCTCACGCGAAGTGCACAGCGCAGGGGTTTTGGACATTCAGCTTGTGCAGTCTCCGCCGTGATCGATTCGAGAGCGTGTCATCACCCTGAAGGGGCCTCCGTTCTCCAGTACTGAGCCCACTTCTGCAGCCCCGGCCCGAGGCAAGCACTTGTTGTGCCTGCCCCGAGCGTCCCCTCTTCTGGACACTCCGTGTGGGGGGAGCCAGCCCACGCATGGGCTCTTGTGTCTGGCTTCCTTCACTCTGCATCCTGTTTCAAGGTTCACCCCTGTCGTAGCACGATTGTACTTCCTTTTTATGGCTGAATAATGTTCCACTGTGTAGGTGGACCTTCTCTTTATCCATTCATTGGTTGGCAGACATTTGGGTTTTTCCACTCTTTGGCTCTCGTGCGTAATACAGCTGCATACGGGTCTCGTGTGGACATACGTTCTCGCTTGGGGACATTTCTGGGATAGAATCGCCGAGTCCTATAGTAATTATCCCCAACGCTTTTCGAAGCAGCTGCACGACCTACACACCTGCCAGCCTGCGTGAGGTTCCCATACCCTTCAGTAGTCTTTTCATTTACTTTTGCACGGAGCCCCCACAGCAGGTGGTATCTCTCTGTGGCTGTGATTTGCATTTCCATGACGGCTGACAATGTTGAGCATCTTTCCATGTGCTCACTGGCCATTGCTGGGTCTTTGGAGAAATGTCTGTTCCAAACCTTTGCCCATTTTTAAATTGGATAGTCTCTCTCTCTCTCTCTCTCTCTTTTTTTTCTTACTGAGTTGTAAAAGTTCTATCTCCCAGACCCTAGTTCCTTATGAGATAAATGATCTGCAGTGTTTTCTCTGACAAGCGCACTGTCCCCCCTTACCTTTCACCTTTAGTATTTCCTGCTTTTCCACACACACAGGGCTGTAGCCACATGAGACCGCGTTTCTCTGGAGATGCTGGTTTTGCCGCCTGCGAATCCAGTGAGTGTCAGTAGTTCCCTCGGGCCCCCGCCGTGCCCCCGCCCCACGCCTGGCAGCGCGCCCTGCCGCTGGCCTGTCCGCGACAGAGCTGGCGAGTCCCTGCCCTCTCGGAGCGTGCGTGCCGCTGCGTGCCAGCCCCCTTCTGCTAACCTCAGGTGCTGCCGCAGTTGTCACTGCAGGAGTCCCATTCTCCCCAGACCGTGCCCGACAGTGGTGGACAGAGCGGCTCCATAATGAGCGGGCTCAGCCACCCTGTCCTGCTCACCGCTGCACGCCCTGGAGTGCGTGCTTAAGAAACGCCTGTTGGCTCATGATTGAGGATCTGTGTGGTCTCTTAAGAGATTGTATAACGCAGCTTCAGCGTCGTCAAGATGTCTTTACACAGCTGGGGGCTGGGTTCTTGGGGCGACCTGAGAGTATAGGTACCTTCTAGAGCTCTGGTCTCCACACATTCTTCACCATCAAGATATGGGGGACTCCTGATCCATACGTGTCATATACACATGTACTCGTACACACACTAATACACACTCTTTACACACCCACACACTCACTCATATGCACATGAGCTCGTACACACACTACTCATACACTCTACACACCCACATACACTCACACGCACGTGTACTCATACACAC
>NW_024340699.1:16722820-16732567 GCF_902729225.1 Pteropus medius | reverse complement strand
CTACACACCCACACACATGCACTCGTGCACACTACTCATACACTTTACACACTCACACACGCTTATATGCACATGTACTTGTACATACACTACTCATATACACTACACACCCACACACGTACTTGTGCACACTAATGTACACTCTTTACACATCCACACATTATACACACATACTTGTACACATTACTCATACACTCTGTTCACATATACACATACACATGAATACTCGCACACAAATGCACATATACTCAGACACACTGCTCATACACTGTGCACCCCCACACACTTACACACATGTATACTCACCTGCAAACACTTATACACATGCACCCAGCCCCATCCTATACACAAATTCATGTACACACTCGTGCACACACACTCGCACACACACGTACACGCTCATGCACGAGTACCCACACCTGTCCGTATCTGTATTTTAACGAGTGACGTGAGTGTGCTGCTCCGTCGCTGCACACCGATGCCCCGGAACGGGAGGTCGCGGATGTGAGCGCGGAGCGGGGAGGGGGGCTGAGGGGAGAGTGCGGGGGGCAGGGAGTGGGGGAGCACGGAGGCGAGCCCCCTTTCCCTCGCGGCGCGCTCTGCCCCGCACGCCGCCTCGCACTTGCTGCATAGTTTTCTGGGGGTCTTTACAAGGCCCTGGGGTCCCAAGTAAACATCGAGGCCTTAGTTTATCTTCTTTCTTAAGCTTTAAGGTCAGTTAAAGGCAGCTACGTATTAAATCCTCAGATGCTGGGTCGTTTCACCAATGAAAACAGTCCGGCCATGAACTCTGTTTAGAGCGTGAACGAGACTCCTGCACTGAAGAGCTACCTTGAGCGAATCATGAAAAGCGGCACAGCCACATCGTGGAGAATTTGGAGAAAAGGGAAAAGAACTATACTTAGTCGTACTTATTTGGAATAAGATTCTTTGCCTCCTGTGGGATACTTCAACTTAATTTTTGAAAATTGAAATAAACTTTTTTCTCTTTAGAACTCCATACTAAAAATCAAACTGACTTTTTAACATGATTTTCTTGTTTGTCAGGCATAAAATCTCTGAATTGTCTTCTGCGGCTCTGTGAGCTGTACACGGTGACTTCTTGTCTGGCCCGAGGCTGAAGTTTTAGGGCTTGATCCTTGGCATGTGGGATCAGGAGCCCTAGCTCTACACAGGCCACAGGTGTTTTGGAAACGGGCGCCGCCATGGCGTGGGGGAGCAGCGCGTGCTGGGGCAGCTCGGGCAGAGCCCCACGGCCCGCCCGTCTTGCTTTAGCCTGCCTCGCTCTAGAGGAAAGGAGGACTGGCTGTTCTTTGCGCATAACTTTTATGGATTTGGCTCCTTTTTCCTGCCTCAAGTTGAAAATGAAATTTGACTGCTTCCCAAACAGTGTGCTTGCTGACTCGGCAGGCGGGCGCGTCTGGGCGGGTGCTCCATCGGGGCAGGGGACCTGGCCCTGGGCGTCGAGTCCGCAGCACGCATGAATGAGTGTGACCTGGGCACGAGTGGGGTCTGCCCGGGCCACATGGCCAGAGGCCCCGTGCTGAGCTGGCTCCTGGTGGACACGGAGAGCCAGCGGGAGCCCCTGCTCTGAGCTGCTCTTTCTGTCTCTTGCAGACTTGCCAGTGCCCCAGGTGAACGAGCAGAGGGACCTGGACCCCGGTCGGATGCAGATGCTGCAGGGGAACCCGCTGCTGCTCCCACACAGCCTGCAGGAGCTGCTGGCCAAGGACACCGTGCAAGTGGCCCTTGTCCCCGAGAGGAAGGGCCTCTTCCTGAAGCATGTGGAGTACGAAGTGTCCAGCCAGGTACCGACCGACTGTGTGTGGGGGGCAGTCTGGGCAGGGATGTGTGAGAAGGGCCAGGGCACTGCAGAGAGTCAGGCTGCTCGGGTAAGCCGAGCCCCAGAACTGGGTGTCAGAGCCAAGCTGCCCAGCAGGCCCGTCCGTGCGTCTTGTTGTGGCTCAGCCTGGCCTCACTGTCCCTGCGCTCTGGGACGCAGCTTCTCCGGACGCTCATCCGGGTGGGCGGACTGCAGAGGCAAACCCTGGCAGGCCAGCATGGTGATAGTTCTCGACTCTGGACAGCCGAGGCTTAGAATGCGGGCCCCAGAGTAGCGGATCCAAGCAGTGGATCTGGTTTGCGGGGCAGGGTTGGCGTGTGTCAGTCTAGCCCCCTTAGCAGCCTGCCTTCCCCGTGGGCACCCTGATTCTGAGTCCGGACACCTGGCACTGTGTGCCTTCAAAACTGCGCGGCATCGGCAGCGCTGGTCTTTCTGTCTCTTCATCGTTGTCTTTTCATTTCTGGGTTCAGCTGGAATAAATGCGGATGGGCGTTTTTATTCCTGATCCTGGAAATGGTGAACTGAGAACATCTTTGGAACCGTGGAGTCCACTGTGTTTATGGGGGACTCGCAGAGACAGCGGGCCACAGGCCAGTGAGAGAGCTGCCTGTCACGGCATTGTCGGGCAGGCTGCTGCCAGGGCTCTGGCTGGAGGGTCTCAGCTGTGACCCCAGGTCAGCAACTTTCAAGACTGACCGGCAGCTCTGTCATCATGGCTGTTTGCTGTGCTCGGTGAGATTCCAGCCACGGGATTTGTGTCACTGTGCTTTAAAGCGCAGTGACATAAGCCTGTGACTGTCCTGATGCTGTCGGTGCTGCTCCCGGGGGACGGAGGCCGGGCTCAGAGGGGAGGGGTCGCTTCTCAGGTAGTGTAAGGACAGCGTTGCTGACCGGCATGGCATTGCCTTGCCTCCTGCCTGACTGCCGTGAGCTCAGCCACAGTGCTGGGGGCCGCGGCTCTTCCTCCCAGGGCCTCGTCTCCACAGCTTGATGGGCCGCCGTCCTGTGAGTGCACCAGTGGCCTCTGCTCCAGCTCCCCTGAACTGCCCGTCCCTTAGGCGTACTGCCTCATGGTGACGTTTTAGAAGGTGCTGGGTTTGCCCAGGCTGCCTCCTGGGATGTGTGTGAAGGGGCGGCCTGCTGATGTGTGAACGGTTGGGGAGTACTCGGCCACACGCTTGCTATGGCTGGCACCATCTTGCCGGAGTCTGGAGTAAATACCAGCGTGGCAGAATGCACAGGATCCCAAAAGAGGTGGACCCACCTGACTTATGTTTCTTTCATGTAGCATATTTAACGTTTCTTACAGACCTTCTAGTTTGGGGCAGTTTTATTAGGTCACAGCGAAATTGAGCAGAAGGTGTGGATTTGCCTGACCCCACACACACAGCCCCCCATTATCTGCCGAGCCTGCATCGACACAGCACTGTCACCCAAAGCCCACATTTGGCATTAGGGGTCACTCTTGGTGCTGTACGTTCTGCGGGTTGGGACAAATGCATGACGAGGTGTAGCCCGACAGTGTCATACAGGTATTTTCACGGCCCGGGACTCCCTCTGTGCTCTGCCTATTCGCCCTCGCCCATCCCCGAGCCCCTGGTACCACCGACCCTGCCCCGGCCCTGTCGCTCTGCCTTTTGCAGGGTGTCACCCGGGTGGGCTCAGCCTCAGCTACGCTGTCTGCGAGCGGCATGGGTTACGGACCGAAGGGCGCTGCTGGTGCCCGTGTCCACGTGGCTCTTGGCCTCCCCCACGCGGCCACTCCATTGAGGGGGCTGCCGGTCTTGTGAGCCTGCAGGGTCCTCCACGGCCAGGCCACAGTGGGCTCTGGGCAGGTCCATTGGAGTCCCCCGTCGGCCCCCCTTGGCCTTTGCATTCCGGGGACCGGCTGGTTTTGGACAGGTGGGTCGGTTCAGGGGGCAGTCGTGCGGCCACATTAGCGTTACCTGGAGGTGTCTTGACACACTCTAAAGCAGGAAGGAACTGTCACTGTCCGCACCCGCCTCGGCCCCCGAAGCTGCCTTTGCAGAGTCTGCTTTGCTGCGGGTCCGACTGACATGGCAGAAGTGGGGCTGCGGCTGTGCCTGTTTTGGGGTGCACCCCCACCAGGGCCTGTGGGAGGAAGGCGGAGCTTAGCGGGGGCACAGGGGAGGTGTGGCCCCTCACGCTAGGGCCGCTCCCCTGCAGCGCTTCGGGGCCTCCGTGAGCCGCCGGTACAACGACTTCGTGGTTTTCCACGACCTGCTGCTCCAGAAGTTCCCCTACCGCATGGTGCCGGCCCTGCCGCCCAAGAAGATGCTGGGAGGTACGCGGGCCGCGTGGGTCGGGAGCCGCCCTGAGCTAGGTCCCCACCCCCACCACGGGTGCCGCCCCTGCCGTCCTTCATCCCCAGTCTCCCTCTGGGCCTCCTGCCCCCGCGGGAGGGGTGGCACCAGCCCCTCGGCCATGCGGTCACAGCTGTGCCATGGTGCCTGGGGTGGTGCAGGGGTGGCGATGTCACCTGGCACCCTTGGCCCTGTGAGCCTTCTGCTGGATGATGGACGTGTAAGGATGTTCCCGTTGCTGCCAGTGGCCCTGGATGGGGACCAGGAGCCCCATCACGTAGCCAGCTCTCGTGACATGTGGGGACCTGACCAGTGGGCACCACCACGGCCTCAGGCACTCTGTTAGAGGGGCAGAAGTCAACGCAGGGCGTGCGGACTCGGCCTGCGCTGGCTATGCTCTCCACCCCCTGGTGCCCGCAGCTCCTTCCCAGGCACTGTGCGGTGGGGCGGGCATGCCCCGGGCTGCCTGGTGACCGTTCTGTCCTCAGCTGACAGGGAGTTCATCGAAGCCCGGAGGAGAGCCCTGAAGCGCTTCATTAACCTGGTGGCCCGGCACCCCCCCTTCTCCGAGGACGTGGTGCTCAAGCTGTTCCTGTCCTTCAGCGGCCCCGTGAGTACCTCAGGGACGGGCAGCCCCACTGCTCTGGGCCATGCTGGAGGCTGCAGATGTAGAGCGTGGCCCCGGGTGACGCTGTGCCCCTGGGGACGTGAGCTGAGCTGGAGGCACGCAAGTCCCGAGAAACGCACTCTGCGCAACGTCAGTGTCAGAAGCCCAAGCGCCAGTGTCCTCCACGCTGCGGTCCCGCAGTCGAGATGAGTCAGGAAGCCAAGGAGCTGCTCCCAGTCGGGGAGGAGGACGTCACGGCAGGCCGCCTCGTCCCCAGGGCTGTCACCTGTTCTGTAGGAAGGGACCTTCTCACTGGGGCGGGGTGAGGGGGCTCCGATGGGGTCGATGCGTTCGGTCCCCACCGTTAGAGAGGACTCCTTCTTGTGCAGGCACCTGGGAAGGGGCTCAGCCTGGGGTCAGCGTGGCAGAGGTGGCAGCGGCTGGGACCCTGGACCAGGCCTCAGGCTCTCCCACTGTGATCCCAGGGGACGGCGGGTGCTGCCCCTTCATGGGATCCGTGCCAGACAGGGAGTGCTTGCCGCGACCTGCCCGTGAGCTGGGAGGTGGAGCGTTTCTTTCCTGGGGGTGGATGGACTCCCTGAGAAAGGGAGCTTTCTCGCCAGAGAGGAATGGAGGACGCCGAAGCAGCTCAAGGCGGAGGAAGGGGAGCTGGGGAGGCCGCAGCTGGCTGCAGAGCTGAGCCGTGTCCTGGTTGGCGGGCGTTAGGCCCCACTGACCCCTTGCCGTCGCACCGACAGTGTCCTGGGTCCTTCCCACTCCACTCTAAGATGAGAGAATTAGGACAGGTGATCTTCAGGGCCGTGGGGGACTCCGGTTCCTGACCCTGCACGTCTGCCTGGTGCGGGCCTGCCTGTGCTTCTGGGGCTCCCTGTGCAGCCTTCTCTTACGGCGTGGAGAAGGAGGCCAAGGAGGCCTCCTGCCGGAGGGCTGAGCTCAGGACCCCTAGTGGCCCCCTCTCTGCCCATCAGCTCCCCCGGGGGTCTGCGGCCACATCCCGTGGGCCTATTCCCAGGAAGGGAGGGACCTCAGTTTCCGTCTCTGCGCCCACGTGGGCCTGATGGGGAGTGGTGACTCTGACATTGCCCAGGGTCTGCAGACGGAGTCACCGTTTTCCTGGAGAGAGGGCTCCCGCAGAGCTGGGCTTTCTCTGAGGCAGGCTTTCCCATCCTTGGACACCGCCCTACAGCTTAAGAGAGGAAGAAAACAAACGAGACAGGGAGGAGATGGGGGCTCAGTTCAAGTGAGCGCGTGGGAACGTGCTGCTCAGGGGGAAGAGCTGTCCTGCTGCTGCTGGCCTTGCGGGCCCCGCACCGGCGCTCTGTGGCTGGTGGAGGGCCGGGTGTCTCTCTGCTCCCTTCGCAGGACGTGCAGAGCAAGCTAAAGGAATCGGCTCAGTGTATGGGAGACGAATTCACGAACTGTAAGCTGGCGACGCGGGCCAAGGTACTTGTCGAGTTTCGGTGTGGCCCCCCTGCCGGTCAGAGCTGAGAGCCCTTCGCAGGAACGTCTGCTTGTGCCAGGAGTGCATCGCAGGCTTTTCTCACTTAATCCTCATTTCGGCTCTGAAACATGGCAGGCTTCACACTCATTGTGCAGACGAGGGACAGGTCAGAGAGACTGCCACTTGCCGAGGTCGCTGACTTCTGAGCAGGAGGGCCCACGTGTGACTGGGCTTTCTCTCCACAGAACCCACCAGGTTCTTGTGCTGCGTCCCGAGGCTTCATGTGATCCAGGTGGACATACACTTGGTCACTAGCTTTCCAGTTTTCAGGAGGTTGATGGTTGCCTTGGTTTATTTTAAAATTTAGTTAATCTGGTGTTATTCTCAAAAAGATCTTAAGGTAGCTGTGCGGTAGCTTTTGTCCCCCCTTTTCTGAAACCGCTTCTGCAAACGAAATTATGGACCCTTCCTCTTTTTGTTTGCTAAGCTTTCTGGTTTTAGGCATTACGTGGTCAATCCTAGTGAGGAGTAAAGCTGATCAAAAGTTATTCTTAGGGGCTAGAGGAGGCCTGCAGAGGCCTCCGCGCGTGTGGACAGAGCTGTCCGGGACTCTGCATCCACCCTTCAGAGCGGGAAAGTCACTACTTGAGTGTTTCTGGTAGGACCTCCCGTTTGACCCAGTTTCAGTGGACACTAGCGTCATGATCTCAGGGACCGTCCAGCTCGGAGGTCGTGCTGCTAGGCAGTGCCGTTTGTCCCTTTTTTAGACTAGGGAGGCCCACTGCAGACACTGGAGGAGCAGAGGTGGAGTCGCAGCGGGTCGCTACACGACCCGCACTTGGGCGTCTGGGCTCATTTACCTGCTCACTCGCATGGCTCGCTTCATCCTCTGTGGGTTGTCTTTTCTGAAAGGGTCCAGCATCTGGTGACACAGTTTTTCCTCTGTCCTCACCTGTCAGGACTTCCTCCCAGCTGACATCCAGACTCAGTTCGCAGTTAGCCGGGAGCTGATCCGAAATGTCTACAACAGCTTTTACAAGCTTCGTGATCGGGCCGAGAGGATTGCGTCAAGGGCCATCGACAATGCTGCTGACCTCCTCATATTCGGGAAGGAGCTAAGGCAGGTGGCCCCGCTGGGTTTCATGGGGCTGCTGGGGTGGGAGGGGTCTTTAGACTTCAGTGCTGGGCTTGGGGCAGACGTTGCATTTACCATAATAACCCATTTCACTCCAGAAGGGGAAGCAGAAGGCTAGGCAGATGGGAGCTCGTATTTGGAAGAAAAAAGGTGGAACATTCAGGCAGAGAAACATGGATTCCCAGACACACGAATGCTCGCCAGTCTCTCCCGTGTCCTCTCCCCATTGTCAGGATCGGCCTTGAACACACATTGGCCTGGCCTCAGACAGGACACAGGGCAGTTGCTGGGGGACTCGCCCATCTCTGCAGCCCCCAGGGCACTGCTCAGACCTGCTGGCTCACGGCAACTGGGTGGGGTCTTGTGGGGAAGAGCTGGTTGAGGGTCTGCGGGCCGAGACCCTTTCTTTAACGGGCTCCGGGTTTCACACACCACTCTTTGAGCAGTGAGGTCTGGGTCGGGACGTGCGGGTCACCCTGGGATGATGTGTTCGGGCGGAGGGAGGTCCCAGTTCAAGGCCTTGAGTGTCCCTCTCCTGTGTGTTTCGTTTTCCCAGTGCTTTAGGGTCTGACACGACACCGCTCCCCTCCTGGGCCGCTCTGCACAGCAGCACGTGGGGGTCCCTCAAACAGGCGCTGAAAGGGCTCTCTGTTGAGTTTGCACTGCTCGCTGACAAGGCTGCCCAGCAGGTGAGTGAGCGTGCTCTCCGCGCCCCTGTCCCCAGGGCAGCCTGTGCCTCGCCCGCGGGAGCGCCTCCTGAACTGGGCAGCGGTGTTCTGCGTCTGAGCGAGCGGGCCGCTGTTCTCGGGTTACGGCTGCATGTCCCCATCTGTTTCGGGTCAGGGCTGCAGGACCCCATCTGTTCCAGGTCAGGGCTGCACGTCCCCATCTGCTCATAGGTTAGGGGCTGTGTGCCCTTCTGTTCCTGTTCTGGGTCAGGCTGCACATCCCCATCTGTTCTCGAGACCAGGCCACATGTCCCCATCTATTCTTGAGTTGAGGCCACACATCCCCATCTGTTCGGGTCCAGGACTGCACATCTCCATCTCTGGTATTCTCAGGCCAGGATTTTGCGTCCCCATCTGTTCTTATTCCAGGTCAGGGCTGCACATCCCCATCTGTTCCTGTTCGGGACAGGGGCTGCCCGTCCCCATCTGTCCTCGGGTTAGGGCTGCACATCCCCATCTGTTCTCAGATGGGTTCCCTCAGGCCATTTGCGCTTTTCAGCGGCTCACTGATGACAAAGACAAATGGGGTTCTGGTCGCCGGAGACTGCTGAGAAGTTATAATTCGCCCTTGGAAACGTCGTCTTAGACTGCACTTCTGGGTGGGCCAGAGTTCTCGTGTGCTGTTCTTTTCAGCTAGCATTCGGCCCCTCAGTAATTTGCCAGAGCACTGACTCGGCTCCAGTGCCTGAGAGACCCCCTCTTTTTGCCCTCGGCACCCAGTGAACCTCAGGGAACGCAGGTTACACAGGCAGCTGCCTTTGTGTAACTCTGCAAGGGATCCGCCATTGGGGATTAAACCGAAGATGTATCCGGGGGCTTTTCTGCTCTAAAACTGTTACAGCGTTTCGAGGGTGAGACTCGCAGCCTGGTTCCCCGGGGTCGGTCGCGAGGCAGCCAGCGGGTGGTGCTGAGTGAACTGGACAAGGAGTGAAGGCCCAGCCACCGCCTGGCAGCTGAGGCCGTGCAGCAGCCTGCCGGGAACCCGGTGGCACAGGTGGCTCTGTGGCTGAGGAGTTGGGGGTTTCTCAGGCTCGCAGTAGGTGCTCAGCCAGCTGCCCGGGACGTCTCTGACCGGCTCAGCCAGCCCTTGGACCGGTTGCTGGCGCAGAAGTCCTGGGCTGCTTCTGCCTGGTCCCGGCGCCTGTGTACTTGTTTAGGGACCGAGTGTGGGCGGCGTTGGTGCTGCACCCAGGCTGTCTCCAGGCAGATGATGTCTGTGCCTCTTCGGGGGACCGAGGGTGTGCTGGCGGAGTTTGGCTGCTTAGCGGGATGGGCGAGCTCAGAGCAGCCTCTCTGCCTCGGCAGTGTCGGGCACTGAGCCCTCGCTCGGGTCTTTGGGTCCCTGGGCCAGTTTCCGCATTGAATCAGAGTAGGCGGGCTGGACCAGATCCTTAAAAACTTTCAATGCAGCCTCTCCAAGCTTTGTCTGTGGAACGTGGAGGCGAGGATGTCCCACCCGCAGGCCCGCAGCTCCCTCCCCAGAGCCTAGGTGGCCTCTGTGGCGGCCAGGAGGGGCCCCGCTTCCTGGCCGGGGAACCACCGCTTCTCTCCTGCTTCAGGTCCATGCTGTCTCCCCTTGAGCAGAGACCAAGGATCAGGCCCGTGCTGTGTGCTTGTGTTTGGCGTCCCTCCCGGCTCAGAGACTCTG
>NW_024340699.1:16546710-16722809 GCF_902729225.1 Pteropus medius | reverse complement strand
GGAAGAAAACAAACGAGACAGGGAGGAGATGGGGGCTCAGTTCAAGTGAGCGCGTGGGAACGTGCTGCTCAGGGGGAAGAGCTGTCCTGCTGCTGCTGGCCTTGCGGGCCCCGCACCGGCGCTCTGTGGCTGGTGGAGGGCCGGGTGTCTCTCTGCTCCCTTCGCAGGACGTGCAGAGCAAGCTAAAGGAATCGGCTCAGTGTATGGGAGACGAATTCACGAACTGTAAGCTGGCGACGCGGGCCAAGGTACTTGTCGAGTTTCGGTGTGGCCCCCCTGCCGGTCAGAGCTGAGAGCCCTTCGCAGGAACGTCTGCTTGTGCCAGGAGTGCATCGCAGGCTTTTCTCACTTAATCCTCATTTCGGCTCTGAAACATGGCAGGCTTCACACTCATTGTGCAGACGAGGGACAGGTCAGAGAGACTGCCACTTGCCGAGGTCGCTGACTTCTGAGCAGGAGGGCCCACGTGTGACTGGGCTTTCTCTCCACAGAACCCACCAGGTTCTTGTGCTGCGTCCCGAGGCTTCATGTGATCCAGGTGGACATACACTTGGTCACTAGCTTTCCAGTTTTCAGGAGGTTGATGGTTGCCTTGGTTTATTTTAAAATTTAGTTAATCTGGTGTTATTCTCAAAAAGATCTTAAGGTAGCTGTGCGGTAGCTTTTGTCCCCCCTTTTCTGAAACCGCTTCTGCAAACGAAATTATGGACCCTTCCTCTTTTTGTTTGCTAAGCTTTCTGGTTTTAGGCATTACGTGGTCAATCCTAGTGAGGAGTAAAGCTGATCAAAAGTTATTCTTAGGGGCTAGAGGAGGCCTGCAGAGGCCTCCGCGCGTGTGGACAGAGCTGTCCGGGACTCTGCATCCACCCTTCAGAGCGGGAAAGTCACTACTTGAGTGTTTCTGGTAGGACCTCCCGTTTGACCCAGTTTCAGTGGACACTAGCGTCATGATCTCAGGGACCGTCCAGCTCGGAGGTCGTGCTGCTAGGCAGTGCCGTTTGTCCCTTTTTTAGACTAGGGAGGCCCACTGCAGACACTGGAGGAGCAGAGGTGGAGTCGCAGCGGGTCGCTACACGACCCGCACTTGGGCGTCTGGGCTCATTTACCTGCTCACTCGCATGGCTCGCTTCATCCTCTGTGGGTTGTCTTTTCTGAAAGGGTCCAGCATCTGGTGACACAGTTTTTCCTCTGTCCTCACCTGTCAGGACTTCCTCCCAGCTGACATCCAGACTCAGTTCGCAGTTAGCCGGGAGCTGATCCGAAATGTCTACAACAGCTTTTACAAGCTTCGTGATCGGGCCGAGAGGATTGCGTCAAGGGCCATCGACAATGCTGCTGACCTCCTCATATTCGGGAAGGAGCTAAGGCAGGTGGCCCCGCTGGGTTTCATGGGGCTGCTGGGGTGGGAGGGGTCTTTAGACTTCAGTGCTGGGCTTGGGGCAGACGTTGCATTTACCATAATAACCCATTTCACTCCAGAAGGGGAAGCAGAAGGCTAGGCAGATGGGAGCTCGTATTTGGAAGAAAAAAGGTGGAACATTCAGGCAGAGAAACATGGATTCCCAGACACACGAATGCTCGCCAGTCTCTCCCGTGTCCTCTCCCCATTGTCAGGATCGGCCTTGAACACACATTGGCCTGGCCTCAGACAGGACACAGGGCAGTTGCTGGGGGACTCGCCCATCTCTGCAGCCCCCAGGGCACTGCTCAGACCTGCTGGCTCACGGCAACTGGGTGGGGTCTTGTGGGGAAGAGCTGGTTGAGGGTCTGCGGGCCGAGACCCTTTCTTTAACGGGCTCCGGGTTTCACACACCACTCTTTGAGCAGTGAGGTCTGGGTCGGGACGTGCGGGTCACCCTGGGATGATGTGTTCGGGCGGAGGGAGGTCCCAGTTCAAGGCCTTGAGTGTCCCTCTCCTGTGTGTTTCGTTTTCCCAGTGCTTTAGGGTCTGACACGACACCGCTCCCCTCCTGGGCCGCTCTGCACAGCAGCACGTGGGGGTCCCTCAAACAGGCGCTGAAAGGGCTCTCTGTTGAGTTTGCACTGCTCGCTGACAAGGCTGCCCAGCAGGTGAGTGAGCGTGCTCTCCGCGCCCCTGTCCCCAGGGCAGCCTGTGCCTCGCCCGCGGGAGCGCCTCCTGAACTGGGCAGCGGTGTTCTGCGTCTGAGCGAGCGGGCCGCTGTTCTCGGGTTACGGCTGCATGTCCCCATCTGTTTCGGGTCAGGGCTGCAGGACCCCATCTGTTCCAGGTCAGGGCTGCACGTCCCCATCTGCTCTGTTAGCTGCATGCCCTTCTTGTTCCTGTTCTGGGTCAAGGCTGCACATCCCCACCTATTCTCGGCCAGGACCACATGTCCCCATCTATTCTGCTAGGCCACATCCCCATTTCCCAGTTCCGGTCAGGGACTGCATTCTCATCTATTCTCAGGCTAGGCCACACGCCCCATCTGTTCTATTCCAGGTCAGCTGGCATCCCCATTTGCGTTCCTGTTCGACAGGGGCTGTAACGCCCCCATCTGTCCTCGGGTTAGGGCTGCACATCCCCATCTGTTCTCAGATGGGTTCCCTCAGGCCATTTGCGCTTTTCAGCGGCTCACTGATGACAAAGACAAATGGGGTTCTGGTCGCCGGAGACTGCTGAGAAGTTATAATTCGCCCTTGGAAACGTCGTCTTAGACTGCACTTCTGGGTGGGCCAGAGTTCTCGTGTGCTGTTCTTTTCAGCTAGCATTCGGCCCCTCAGTAATTTGCCAGAGCACTGACTCGGCTCCAGTGCCTGAGAGACCCCCTCTTTTTGCCCTCGGCACCCAGTGAACCTCAGGGAACGCAGGTTACACAGGCAGCTGCCTTTGTGTAACTCTGCAAGGGATCCGCCATTGGGGATTAAACCGAAGATGTATCCGGGGGCTTTTCTGCTCTAAAACTGTTACAGCGTTTCGAGGGTGAGACTCGCAGCCTGGTTCCCCGGGGTCGGTCGCGAGGCAGCCAGCGGGTGGTGCTGAGTGAACTGGACAAGGAGTGAAGGCCCAGCCACCGCCTGGCAGCTGAGGCCGTGCAGCAGCCTGCCGGGAACCCGGTGGCACAGGTGGCTCTGTGGCTGAGGAGTTGGGGGTTTCTCAGGCTCGCAGTAGGTGCTCAGCCAGCTGCCCGGGACGTCTCTGACCGGCTCAGCCAGCCCTTGGACCGGTTGCTGGCGCAGAAGTCCTGGGCTGCTTCTGCCTGGTCCCGGCGCCTGTGTACTTGTTTAGGGACCGAGTGTGGGCGGCGTTGGTGCTGCACCCAGGCTGTCTCCAGGCAGATGATGTCTGTGCCTCTTCGGGGGACCGAGGGTGTGCTGGCGGAGTTTGGCTGCTTAGCGGGATGGGCGAGCTCAGAGCAGCCTCTCTGCCTCGGCAGTGTCGGGCACTGAGCCCTCGCTCGGGTCTTTGGGTCCCTGGGCCAGTTTCCGCATTGAATCAGAGTAGGCGGGCTGGACCAGATCCTTAAAAACTTTCAATGCAGCCTCTCCAAGCTTTGTCTGTGGAACGTGGAGGCGAGGATGTCCCACCCGCAGGCCCGCAGCTCCCTCCCCAGAGCCTAGGTGGCCTCTGTGGCGGCCAGGAGGGGCCCCGCTTCCTGGCCGGGGAACCACCGCTTCTCTCCTGCTTCAGGTCCATGCTGTCTCCCCTTGAGCAGAGACCAAGGATCAGGCCCGTGCTGTGTGCTTGTGTTTGGCGTCCCTCCCGGCTCAGAGACTCTGAGCCCGTCTCCCAAGTGCGGAGAGGAGGGGTCTGAGGAGGTGTCGTTTCCTAGACACCTGTCACGTCTCCGGAGGTTTTCGTGCTGTGTGGAGTCCACGGTCACACGAGTGACAGCCAGCACAGCCAGCACTGCAGGGCACTGTCGCTGAGCGAGTGAAGACGCCCAAGGGCCAGCCTTCCCGCTGGGCAGTTTTCTCCGTGGTGGTAGGGTGCGTGCTTTTGGTAAAGGCACAGGTGTTGGTGGTTTAGGGTCTCGGGCAGCACTGAGCCAGAAACAGGACTTGTTGGCCAGTGACACAGGCGCAGGGCCTCTGAGTGCCTCTCTGCTGCAGACCAGGGGAGGGACCTCCATTTCGTGTTCCTCTGCCCAGTCAGGAGGACTCAGGATGCCTGTGGCCATTGGGTATTTTCTGCAACCTTCTTGGCTGGAATCTCTGCTGTGGCTGTAGGGTCAAGTGGCCTGGAAACTCCTAGCTCAGTGGCCGGGGACTTGAGAGTCCCCGAGCTGGTGCCAGAGCCCGGGTGGGAGCCCCATTAGACTAGTCCTTGTCTTCTGCTGCCTGGCGGCTACACCCTTTCTGTGGTCATGGGATGAGCCTCAGCTGTCTGTGCTGGAGCTCCAGGGGTTCCAGAAGGGCCCCGGTTCCACTGAGGATCCAGCAGTGCACCTGGAGAGGGGCTCAGCAGATTGGGTCACATTCGTATCCCCAGGGTGCCGTGAGTGACTCCAAGGCCTTGGCCTCACCCCTTTCTCCGTCATTGTCAGGGACACCTGTTCCCCTAACAGGGCCACCCCCTGTACTGCTGTGGGCCTCTGTGCTCGTCTCAGTTGCTGTCGCCTGTGTGCGAAGCGCGTGCGGGATGCAGAAGCAGCCCCTGTCTAGCCTGCTCCTCCCTCCCGTGCCATGCAGGTGGCCGTGGGTGGCCTTTCTCATCTCCTCTGTCGGCCTCAGCACTCAGCACGTCTTCGTTCAGTGTGTCAGCTTGAGTCTTTCACATGCAGCAGTCTGTTCCCTGCGTTCCTGTCCCTTGCCGTTGAGCTGTTTGGACTCCCTCTCTTTCCAGCCTCAGCTCCCAGCCTTCAGTTCCCAGCCTCCCAGCCCCCCCGCCTGCTGCTCCTTTCCAGCACGCTTCGGCGTCAGCTGAAACTCGGGTTTTTCTGCGGTGCTGGCAGAGCCGTGGGTGAGGAGGTGGGAGTGCCCGGTTCTCCTGGTGTGTGTGTTGGGGGGACATGTTGGCCGTGGCATGTTGGAAGGACATGATATGCAGTGCTGCACAGCACGCACATGTGGGCAGGGTCCTTGGAGACGGAGGCCCCTGGTCTCATCAAACTGCTAGGCTGTGTGGCTTCGCCTCGTGCTGGGCGCCGTCATGTTTTGGGGGGGCTCTTCCGCGGAGCTGGCCGGAGTTCCCGGGAAGGGCCAGCCCCGGCCTGCGGACATGTTGCACCCCCAGCGGGTCTCTGGGTCCTGTGTGTGCTCAGCCTTTTGAGCCCGTTCTTGTTCCCCAGGGCAAAAAGGAAGAGAACGATGTGGTGGAGAAGTTGAACCTCTTCCTGGATCTGCTCCAGTCCTACAAGGTGAGTCTGGGCAGCTCCCGCTCAGGTCCCGTGAGCTTTCAGGGCTGTGGCAGGGAGGGCGAGGAGAAGCCAGGGCTGGGCGGGGGGGAAGGCGGGCCTGGTGCAGGCTGCCCAGGAGCACCCCTTGGCAGTTGCTGCGGGGTGCTCCGGGCCTCTGGCTTCCCTGAGCTGAGGGCTTAGGTGTGCGGGCCCTCCCGCGACCCCTCGGCAGCCGGGCAGCGTGGGGACTCTGCGAGAGGCAGGCCGACCCGCAGCGCCCTCGTGGCATCGCGCCCGCCCCCCGCAGGACCTGTGCGAGCGGCACGAGAAGGGCGTGCTGCACAAGCACCAGCGGGCGCTGCACAAGTACAGCCTGATGCGGAGGCAGATGAGCGCCGCCGTGCACGGCCAACAGCCCGAGGCCGTGCAGCAGCTGGAGTCGCGCATCGTGGAGGTGCGCCTGGCGCGGGCCTGCTCCCAGGGGCTCAGCAGGACGCCTGGTGGGGAGGGGCGGGGGGCCGGGCCCGCGGGAGGGAGGGCGCTGTGCTGGCTGGGCCGCGTGGTCTGGGAGCAAAGGGCCCCTCCGTGTGTAGCAGGAGAGCACGATCCAGACGATGGAGCTGCGGCACGCCTTCTCCCTGTACTGCCTGCACCAGGAGACGCAGCTGGTCCACGCCCACCTGCCCCTCACCTCCCACATCCTCGGGGCCTTCGTCAACTCCCAGATCCAAGGGCACAAGGAGGTGGGCTCCCCACACCGCCCGGCCTGGCCCTTCCTGCGAGCCGGCCGCCCTCGTGGCTGACCCTGAAGAATGGCCTAGGGAAGGTGTGGGGTGGGCTGAGCACTGTCCAGACAGACCCCCTGTGTGGCCAGAACGCTCATCGTGCAGTTGTTCTCTGCGGAGCTGGGGGGGGCGGCAGCATTGCAGAGGGGCAATCTCTCATCTTCTGGAGAGGCCCGGGAGTCAGGGGTAAAGTGCTCAGGGTCCGCAGGAACGGACAAGTGGAGATCAGAGACCGTGGGAACCGGCGGGTGGGGCACCGTAGCTGGGGGGTCCCCGAAAACCTTGGTGGTGGCTCCCGAGCCTGTGGGGACACGCTGTGACCGCATCTCAGATGCTGCAGCAACATTTGCCCGGCTGGAATTATCTAGAGCCAGCAGCTCTAGCTTCTGTCCTTGGCCCTTGGCTCACCCTTCTCAAACCGCGACATGGGTGTCCATCTCCGAGCAGCCGGGGGCCCTGCGTCTGGCCAGGGCTGAAGAAACACTTAAGGAGTGACCCTTGTCTGCTCCTGCCTTGCTGGCCTCGTAGTTTCTTTCTGTTTTGGTCGATCCTCGTTCCTTCAACACCTTTCACTAGCACTGCTAGTGGCCAACCCTAGCTCCTTGACACGCTGTGGAGGCTCAGGCTCAGAATTTCTAAAACTGTGTCTAAAATCCCAGCTCTTTGACTTGTGAGCTCTGCCGGCCTTGGGTGGGTCATTTAACTTATGTGGCCCAGTTTCTCTCGCTGAAAAATGGCATAAAATACACCCCTCCTGGAGCAGCTGGGGATTCAGTGGGAGCTGGGCTGTAAGCAGTCACTCTGTGCCAGGCCTGTGGCTGTGCTGGGCACACAGCTGGACCAAGCTGACCCTGTCACCAGGGACTTCTAGTCAAGCAGGAGACCCAGATCGGTCGGCAGGCTAGAGGGGCATGGGCTTCTCACGTCCTGTGCGGACAGGGCGGGTGGGGTCTACGCTCCTACAGATCTGCCTGGGGGCCAGGGAGCTCTCTGTGAGCCTGTAGAACTCAGACCCGTAGTTCAGAAAGGTCACTGGTGACAGCTCGGAGGGCAGGTTACGGGCTGGAAGATGCAGTTTACTGGTCCAGCCGCAGGCAGTCGTGGCTGAGCAGGTCAGTGGACAGTGAGACCCTAGTCCAGCGCCACTGTGCCAGAACCACCTGGAGTGTCTGTGCAACGTGCAGATGACGGGGCACAGATTCCGCCATAGTCCTAACTCAATCTCTGGGGGCCCGGACTTGGGACTCTGCGTTTAGTGGGACACCAGCGAGTCTGGGCTGAGAGCCGAGGCAGGAGGACACCAGTGAGCCTGCGCTGTGCCTGGGTGAGGCGCCAGGGCCCTGACCCCGATTTCTCTGCGGAGGGTGACTGACGAGCCCCTGGCCTCATGATGCGGAGACCAGACCCTGCTCCATCCGCACGTTCTCAGGGCTACACCCTGCTTTTCTGCTGTCAGCCATCACGCCACCTGTGCTGACCAGGATGCCCACTCACTGCCTGGGCCTCCCTGACCTTCAGGCCCTCGGTCTTCCTTTCTCATCCTGGGGAACCGAGCGCTTGGCGGGCGCTGGCGGCGTGTCCCCTTCCTACCGCATCTCGTTCACTTGTGTGGTCACCTGACGGTCACTGTCACAGTGTCCAGCCTGCTTAGCCAGAAGGCTAGTGTTTACAGAGCTGTTAGTGGAAATGACACATTACTTAAACTTCTGCATCGGGCAGACTTGTGCCCCTTCCGTCCTGTGTGCAGGGGACAGAGGGATTGGCCATCTGTTACCCCTGGTGTTGGGCCCAGTCTGGGGTAGTAGGCTGTGATGCAGGGAGCTGGAGGGGCAGCTGTAGGGGAGGCGACACGCTGGCTCGTAGTGGTATGTCCCCTCCACCCTAGCCACTGGACGACTGGTCCCCTGCTGGTGCCGTGCGGAGAGTGTATGGGGTGCTGGTCCCCGCCCGCTCCCCCCGTCCTCCTCCCTCCTCCAGATGAGCAAGGTGTGGGACGACCTGAAGCCCAAGCTGCACTGCCTCTTCGCTGGACCCAACAGCACCTGACCCTGCCAGGGTCCCCAGGGATGGCTTGTCTCCTCACTAGTGCTGCGAGGACCCGGGGCGCAAAACCCACCGGCGCCCTCACTAAAACTTCTTTCCAAACGGTGTGTCCCTGTTTGATTCCCTTCAGAGAGCAGCTGTCCCCCATGTCCCGCGGGCTGCCGCCCTCAAGCAGGAGAGCTGACGTCAGGGCTGGCGGGTCCGGTGCGACGGCGCAGGGCCGAGGACACGCCTGTGGGCTCAGGCTGTGGCCGTCCTGGCCCAGCGCTGTGGCCTGAGGCTTGTGCTGGAAAGCGTCGGCCCCTGGGATGGCTTCCCCTGGCACCTGGAGGCCAGCGTGCAGCAGAGCTTTTCACAGCACACGGTGCCCGGGGGGTGCAGGGGCCCTGTGCTGGAGCAGCCGGAGAGGGAGGCCGAAACCCTGTGGAGGGCAGGAATGTCTGCGGTGGCATGTCACCCTGGACGAGGCACAACTGATGAGTGAGAGGGCAGTCCTGGGCGGGGTGTGAGTGTGCGAGCCGGCTGCTGGGGCCAGCAGGGCAGGTGCGGCTGGAGGCCGCTGGGCATGAGCGTTTCGCTTCCACAGAATGAGCTCCAGCGAGCGTCTCGTGTCCCTACACATGCGTGTGCATGTGCACACACTCTGTGACCCAGGTGTGCCCGTGGTCTGAGGTGTGGCAGACAGGGTGGCCTGGTGCTTCCGCTGTCCGTCCCTGTACCAGGAGCTGCTGCCCTCCCTGGGGAGATGCTCCTCTCTTTTGGGGCTTAGAGGGGGCCGTGGGGGAGTTGTTCTGCCTGGGGCCTCTCAAACTGCCTCATTCCCGGTTGACTAGAACCCTCCTCCCAGCCTCTCTCGCACTTGCTGGCCCAGCCACCTGTGCCCAGGGGCCTGGCATTGCGGCAGCTCTGGGCGTGGGAGAGGGTGTTTCCTGCTCTGAGTCCCGTCCGTGTGAACGTGGAGCAGACTGGCCCCCTCGGGCGCCCCAGCCCTTACTGTCTCGTTGGCCAGGAGAGGTATCGGAGGCGGCTCTGACTCGGAGCTTTCTCTGTCAGATGTGGAGTCTGCCTTCTATTCGCCCACCCTCACGGGCATGCAGGACCCGGGATGGAGCTGGAGGCTCTGGGTAACTGCGCCTGCAGATGGGTGCCGCACTTCATGTCCCGGGGGAGGTGTGTCGGGCCCGCCCGCGTGATTCCGCCCGTGTGGAAGCAGCCGTGGGTGTGGGCAGGCCAGCTGTGCTGCCCCAGCCGAGGCGCTGCTGGGCCGACGTGTGCCTCCCGGGCTGAGGAGCACGCCTGTGCTACTCCACGGGGCTGGTCCTTCCCAGTGCTGTGCACTTGAGCCATAAAGCGTGTCCTTCAGTGGCTGCTGCTCACCTTCTGGAGCCTGTCATGCGTGGCAAGGGGCAAGCCTCCACCAGAGGGGGAAGTAGTCCACACCCCAACCAGATGGGCTGGATGGCCGGACCGGGGCACAGCTCGCACACTGGGGCAGCAGTGTGGGAGGGTGACAGGGAGTGGCCCTCCTTACCAGGTCACTGGAGAGTTCCAGCACCAAAGACGTCCTCCTGATGGCCTCTGCTGCTGGCACACCACCCTGCCGGGAGCCAAGGAGCAGGCTCCTGGCTGGGGCCCGGGCCCTGTTATTGGAGGCTCCCCCAGAGGGGCACTTTCATCCTGGGCGCTGTGGAGGTCTAAGGGAGGACACTCAGGAGTGACAGAAGGTCATGTCAGCTGGGGACAGCAGAGGCCACCTTTTTCCACAGTTTCCTCTTGGCCCGGAGCCTGGGCTGCTGGTAGATTCCTGGCTGGGGGCTGGCATTCTCTGCTTTGTCCTGGGGAGGGCGTGGAGGCCACTGCCAGCTGTGGGTAGAGGCTCGGGGTGGTGGGAGGGCAGGGGTCTCCTGCACGCCTCCACCGTTCCTGCCGCCCGCACTGTCCTTGCCAGCCAGGGAGAGCCGATGTGCCACTACAGCCTCGCCTCACCTGGCAGAAGGACCCCCACTGTGCTACCGACGGGAGCCCTGCCCCAGGGACGCTGGAGTGAGGTGGCCTGCGCCCAGCTCACCCATTGGGGACTGGAGACACACCCTAGGCATTGGGCCGAAGACAAGGTCTGGGTAGCCTTTGTGAGGACAGTTCTGTGCAATGCCCTCCCTCTTGCTCTGCGTGAGTCCAGTTTTCCATGTGAAACGCTGCATCAGGCTGCGGGACTCAATCACCACCCCTCCGAGAAACTGGAGCTCTCTACACGTGGTCTACACATTCCACGACTTTCATCCACAAACTGACAAACTATTAAACATGCTTATAAAACAGGGAAGCTGTGAGTTTTCTGTGTACGTGGGTGGTGACCCTCCCCAGGGTGGCCAGAATTTGGGGACAGATCGGCCGTCCTCCTGGGCTAAGGAGGGCAGCTCGCCTTGGCTCATTGGCTGGGGTTGGGGGTGGTCGGTGCAGGTCTTAGCCTGGGTCCTGAGTGCCCCAGCTCCCCACTACACAGCAGGGTGGGGAGGAGGACACACCTGCTGGCCCAGCTTCGTGGTCCCAGCAGGAGCCTGCTGCACGGAGCAGGTCAGCTCCACCAGCAGTCCACGCGGAGGCAGACGCCCTCCCCTCCCCCGTGGGCCAGTGTCCCCCACCCCACGTCTGTCTGGTGATGCGGCTCACGCCCCAGTACATCTGGTGGCTTCTGAGGATGGGCCTGGAGAAGAACGCTGTAAAGGTAAGAGATTTCTTTTCTTTCCTATCCAATCCCATTCCAAACGGAGAGCTCGGCCTGGGCTCGGCTCAGGCGCCCAGCGCAGCCACTCAGCATCCCAGAGGCGGCGGTTCGGCCCCTACGCTGCCCACCTCTCACAGCATGGGCTCCAGGACGGTGTCCGGGCCCTGCAGCCTGAAGTGCCCGTGGACTCTTCCAAAGTAGGAGGGGCAGCCCCTAGCTGTCATCGGGCCACATGTCAGCGAAGGGCACCTGGCCCAGTGGGAACCACTGAGGCCGCATCTCTGCAGCGGAAGAGAGAGTAGGGTTCCAACCAGACCTCAGCGCCCTCCGGGGGCCCAGGGCCAGTCTCTTTGCTATCGTGACTCATGGTACAGACAGGAGGGCTCGCTGCGTGGGTGTGAGGTGGCACCTACCCCTGGCAGATGGAGGTGCCCACTGCGCTGGCTCCCAGCCAGCATGGTGGAGAGGGCCAGGCCTCGGGACTCGCCGTCGCTCTCCGTGGGCGTCCCCTGGTGCTCTGTGTGGAAGACGTGCACGCCCGTGACCTCGGCTCACCCACGGACTCCAACCTGATGCAGCCCACCTTACACGGCCTGCGTGCGGTCAGACCTCTCCTGCAGCTCCCTGCGAGGCGGTGGGAACACGGACGGCGAGAGTGAGGTGCCCGCGTCCAGGCAGGCGCTGTGAGGGCGGGGCAGGGAACCCCGCGCCCAATGTCGGGGTCGGACCCAGGGGCTGCCACCTGCACCACCGAAGGGCTCCCCGCTGGGCAGAGCTGGCGTCACCTGAGACCTTTTCAGAAACCGATTTGTTCAGAGGCTCTGGGGAGGGGTCAGCGTTGAGGGGGGCCGCTGGTCGGGGTGCACGGGCCTCACTCGTCAGCCAGCACAACTCTGCACCACGCAGCAGGCGGGGCCTGCCAGGCTCAGCTGCTTGGCGGTCTCACAGCAGGTGGCTGGTGGTGGGACTGGGGACACGCAGCCCGTCCATCAGCTCCCGCTCACCCCACAGCCGCGGCCCCCGAGCCCTGAAGCGAAGCCCTGCACCAGGAACCACCCTTCCTTGCCCCGCGTGCATTCAGCGCAGATCATCAGGTTCCTGTCAGCTTCCCAGAGGTGGGCTGTGTTGGGCTTGTCCGCCAAGGCGGCCCTCAGGCCTCTAGCCAGCTGTCCTGCGCTGACCCCAGGGCATGGGCTTTGGGCCTGTCTCACCCATTCTCAGGACCACTGTGCTCGGAAGACGGTTTGGGGTTAGTCTCAGCACGTGAGCACAGTGCTGACTCACCACCAGCACAGCCAGGATGCCCCGGAACACACCAGGGCATATCTCGAATCAGACACTCGGAGCAGACAACCCTGTGAGCACCCCAGATGCGCCGCCCAGAGAGCCCGGCTGCCGTTCAGCGTTGCCCTGATGTGCACCCCTGAAAAACGCACACGTACCCCACACACGCAGCAGAGCGCCACGCACAAGGAATTCATTCAGCCTCTCAGCTGCTGTGTGTCACCGAGTAACAGCTGTACCCTGCTTATAATGACCCTCCCCGCCATGACCCTTCCCACCGTGGCACGGCGCTCCGCGTGCGTGCCCCTCGCTTCTGCTCATCCAGGCCCCCGGCAAGCGCTTTCTGGAAGAGCCATGCTCAGGACTCTGGGGACCCCGAAGCCACTGCAACCATGAAACTCTGTCCCTCCCATTAGGGACTCTCACTTCCTCACTGCCCTATATTTATTTTTGTTTCTATTGAAACGTTCTAACTGTGTCTGACCATTTATAGTTGTATGTATGAAGTTCTTAGTTTTGGTCTCCAGCGACCTTAGGGGCACGATGGGCACTTTTTGTGCCTGTGATGAGTCAGGGAGACCACCTGTGCATCACACATGGCGGGTTCAATGGGAGCGTAAGCAGATGTCCCTGGGCTCAGAAACCACCTTGACCTTCCCGTGGGGCCTGGAGCCACTTCCACCTGCTGCCGCCTCAGCTGGAATTTATTCACTGAGACGGTTCATGAAAATTAGGCTTGACCTAAAACTGAGTGTGTGTCTTCACTTGGTGGTGCATATGGCTCCCTAGTTAAAGTACCAGAAGCGCTCAGCGGGGCCTCACGCCTTCTCTGGCAGCAGGCTGGATCTCGTTTTTAAAAACGTCAACTCCTGATTTAATGTTTTGACTGATTTTGGCGAGTCTTCCCCGAGCACATGGCAATGTGTGGAACAATCGCCTCCTCCGTGGCGGAGCTGAAGCTCTGTTTCGCGGCTGGGATGACGTGACAGCCAGGGACAACAGCACTGCCGTGGTGCCAGTGTGTCTGACTGGGTCTGGTGCTCAGTTCCTCGGACGGCAGATGGAGACCAGGACGAGTGACACATTAAACAAATGGCAGCAGCCAAGAGCCTTGTGGGCGTGCGGGACCTGCCACGTAGCTGGGGACTCCCGCTTCAGCCGCCTGTGCCGCATTCCGGGGTCCCTGCATCAGAGACGCTGGCCAGAAGGACGGAAAGCGCCCCCCACAGCAGCCCGAACCTGACTCTGAGGGCCCCCGCCCCCAGGGGAAGGACGCAGCGCCCTTGACTCAGACGGCGCTGGGCACATCCTGAAAGGGATGAGCACTCTCTTGCACAATGCCCCCCCAGCGCCCGGCCGCGAGTGCGTTTCGAACTGGGAGCGCCGCTAAATTCCAGCGCAAGCAAAGGGCAGTGCCGTGGAAAATGCGGGCGCCAGACTCCGCCGAGGCTGCCCCGGTTCCCCTGCAGCTAGAAGCTGAGCCGTGGGTCTGGGGCAGTTGGGGTGTCTTCCCCAAGGCCAGTGAGGCCCGACACCTGCTGGAGGCCCCAGGCCCATCCATGCCTGCCCATCACGTGAATTAGAACGTACCATCCGGCCGGCCCCTCTCCCACACTGCAGAGGTACAACAGTCCTTTGTCAGAAGGTGTCCTGACCCTCGCCTCCAGCCCACCCCGCGCTCCGGAGGGCACCTGGTACCCCCTGGGAGAGGAGATGGGGTCCTGGATAGCTCCGAGTTGCTGGCCCGAAGGCTCTGGCCTGTCTGGTGCACACGGTCCACATATGGACTGGTCTGAATCTGGCGGACGGTGCGGCCCTGGACGGTGAACGTGGGGCCTGACTCAGGGTGAGGCCTGTGCCATGCTCATGAAAAGTGCCTGGCCCTTTAGCTCGTTGCTTCTGAGCACGGAAGCCACCAGTGCCCCGTGGCCGCTGGGAGGATGTCCTCCGGGGCTAACGTGCTGCCTGCAGGGGCAGGATGTCCTTGTGGATGCCCAGCTATCAGAAAGGAGTCTCCCCACAGCCCTGCCTGCTGGATGAGGCCCCCAAAGTATAGAGACTCGTGAGCCTCTGAAAGGGTATCTGAGACCTTTAGCACAAAGCCCTGACTATGTCTGGACAACAGTCATTGATTTTTCTGACAGTTTTGTGATCTACAGTGAGGTCAGGACAGAGAAGAGGGTCACGGGCCAAGGCGCTGCCACTCAGTGGCTTCTGGTTGTGTGTCTGGTCAGCTGTGCGAGTTTATTCGTTTATCCACCCAGCCTTGTTAGGCCTGTGGAAGTCCTCCCCATGCAGGTGCTGGGGAGACCGGAAGGGGAACCAGCCTCCTGGTTCTGTCACGTCTTTCATGTGTTTACAATCAGCTGACACCAGCGGAATGGGGAACCATGGGCTTTCAGTAAGTGATGCTGTCTCAGCTGGATACGAACGTGAGAAAAATGAACCTGGACCCTCTGCCTTCCACCACACACAAAGCCCGATTCCAGCTGGATTCAAGGTCTAACATTTCTACAAGTCGAAGAAGAAAACTTGGGAGAATATCTTCTTAAGCTTGGGGTAGGCAGACATTTCCTAAATGGGATGTAAAAAATGATGACCGTGCAGAAAAAATTTACAAAAAGTTACACATGGGGTTACGTTAAAATGATAAACTTGTTTACCAAACTCATTATGAGTGAACAGACAAGCAAAGATAAGAATCATACCTCATTTCTCAGCAGGAATTGAGAGTGGAGTCAATATTTAAAGTGCTGAGAAAAACCCATCAAGCTAGAATTCTGTACTCTGTGATACTATCCTTCAAAAGAGAAGGAGAAATAAAGACTGACTCAGACAAAAATTCAGGGGCTTTGTTACCAGCAGACTTGCCTTGTAAGAAATGTTAAAAGTTCTTCCGAGAGGTGGCAAATAATACAGGGCAGAAACATCTACATAAAGAAAGGAGGGGCATCGAAGAAGGAATGCGAAGGTAAAACACTTTATTTTACTTGTTAATTGATCTCACAGGCAAGTTTGGTTGAAATACCAGCAGCGCCGCGTTCGCTCACGTCTGCCTCTCGTGTGTGCACCTGTGCGTGTGTCTACTTAGGGTCAAGTGAACGACAGCAGCGCTGCAGGGATGGGAGGGAGGAGTCAGGGTGACCGTGGTGTGGTAAAGACTCCCACTACCTGCGAAGCAGTAGAGTGCTACCTGAACACGAACTTAGATTAGCTGTAAATGCATATCGCAAGCTCTAGGGCAGCCACTAAAACAGGTAAAAAAAAAAAAAAAGTCATAACTGTTAAAGAAGAGAAAAAGGAATCATAGAAAATGTTCAATTAAAACCACAAAAGGCAGAAAAGAGTAGAAAACAAAAGTAGGAAAAAGAACAAAGGCAGCCGAGACCATCACGCGGAGGGAAACCACGTCAGTGGCCACTCCGAATGTCCGTCCGTGGTCTAAACGTACTGATGTAAAGACAAACATTGTCAAAGAAAACCAATAAAATGCACCTAAGTCATCAAAAAAGGAAAAAAAAGACAGACTGTCAAAGTGAATGGGAAAACAACCCATCCATGTTGTTGATGACGGACCCACTTTAAATATAAAAAGTAAACGGTGGCAAGAAACACACCACGCCACCGCTAATCGAAAGAAAGCCCGGTGTGGGCCCCAGGCCGGGACAGGGATGGACCCTGCCAGACAGACAGACAGAGCTGACTCGGAGCAGGGACGTTTGTTACCAGGAAGAAAAGGTGTGACACCGAGAGTACTCGGTCTCCAGGACACACGCCCTGACGTGTCTGCACCTCACCAGCGCGTCGGCAGCGAGAGGCGAGACCAGCAGAGCAGAAGGGGAGGCAGCGGGGCCCATCGGTGGAGACGGCAGGCAGAAAAGCAGCAAGTAGTGACGTGGACACAGAACCACAAATCAGTGAGAGAAAGACAGGCGGCCACACTTGAGCAGACACAGCACAAGAAGGACATCCGAGCAGCCAGCCGACACCGAGCAGGTGCTCAGCCTCCTTAGTCACTAGGGCAGACAGGTAAAGCCTCAGAGAGGCGTCAGCCCACAGGCCAGCACGGCCAGAATGGGGAAGACAGGACAACAGCGCGGCCGACACGGGGAGGGAGTGGGCCGCCGAGCCCACCGCGGGGCTGGGACACGCAGGTCCTCGACCCGGCCTCCGCGCCTCCGGGCCGCGCCGCCCTCCCCGCCCCTCGGGTCCCCGCTCCCCCGGTCCCCTCTCCCGGCTCCCCCGGTCCCCGCTCCCAGTCCCCCGGCTCCCCCAGTTCCCCGGTCCCCCGGCTCCCCCCGGCTCCCAATGCCCAGCCCCCGGCTCCCCGTCCCCCGGCCCCGGCTCCCCAGGTCCCGGCCCCGGTCTGACTGGCTCCCCGGTCCCCCCGGCCCCGGCTCCCCGGGCTCGCGGTCCGCCCCCGGGCTCCCGCGGTCCCCCAACCGGTCCCGCCCCCGGGCTCCCGCAGTCCCGCCCCCCGCTCCCGCGGATCCGCCCCCAGCTCCCCGGTGCCCCGGTCCCCGTCCACCGGCTCCCCCGCCCCCCGGCTCCCGCGGCCCCGCCCCCCGGCTCCCGCGGTCCCGCCCCCGCCCGGGTTCCGCGCGCCCGGGGCGTGTCCTCGGGCGGAAGGCGAAGGCGCACTTCCGGCGGCGGGGCGAGCGGCGGCGCCCATGGCGGGGTGAGCGGCGGCGGCCAGCGGGGCGGGGTGCGCACGGGTCGCTGGTCCGCGGGCGCAGGTCCTGGCCCGGACGCGGGCGGCCCGGCGAGGTGACAGGCTGCGAACACGACGCCAAGAGCCGCGACGCTCCGAGGAGCGACGGCGGGCAGGAGCTGCGAGGGTCTCGGCGAGAGGACGGGGCGGAGGCGAGGCCTGTGCGGGGCACCGCGGGCGGGAGGCTGGCGCGGGGCTCCGGGAAAGGGGGGCCGCTGCGGCCGACCCCGGGGCGTGGGACGTGGGCTGGCGCTGGCGGGGGTCAGCCGCCCAGATCCGGTCCCCGGCCCCGAGCGCTGAGGTTGGCTCCGGCGCCCAGCACCGCTCTACCCGCTTCCCGAGAGACCCCCCCGGCCTTCAGAGGTTCCCGAGCTACTGCCTCCCCATCCTGTCAGCATCTCTGCTGGAGGGGCTTTGGCCCGTTGCCGAGGGGAGAGCGATAGCTTTTTCTCATCAGAACAAATGGATTAGAACCTATTTTGTAGGTCTGAGAGTTCAGGGAGGGGAGGAATGGGTCGCTCCTGGCTGTCCACAGACTGTTGGGAACCCGATTTTGCCAAAGACGTGGAAATGGCCTTTCACCTGTTCACGCGGGCTGGCTTCGTTGTGTTAGGAAGTGCGCAGCTCAGGCTCTGCTAGCCCTATGCTCGGGGACTAAGCAAGGCAAGGACCTGTCCTGTGAGCTTGTCCCCGTCTGGCAGAGCCCTGTGGAAATTGGCGCCAGGCGAGAGAACGGTAGTGAGCACTGGTACCCAGTATTAGGAAGGCTTGGTGGCTGCCAGCAGGGTGACTGACGTCTCCATCCTGTGTCCTCACATGGCCATCCCTAGTGTCCTAAGCTCCTCTTATAAGGGCACTAGTCCCAGTGGATCAGGGCCTCATTTTAACTTAAATACCTCTTTAAAGACCAGTCACATTTTGAGGTTCTGGGGGTTAGGACTTCAACATACAAATTTGGGGAAGCTACAGGTCGGCCCATAATACCTGCACTCTGGCCGTGGTCTTAAGTTGCCTCCCCTTTGGGGCCTCCCTGCCTCATCTCTATGAATGCCCAGGTTGCACCAAGGGCTCTGCCCTGAGCTCGTGACCTGTGGATCTATGTGATGCCAGCCTGCCTGCTCCCTTTCTCATCAGGTCCTGGAAGCTGGTGTGTGCCCTTCGGTGTCAAAGCTTGCACACTGCTGGCAGTCACTACAAGGCTAGGACCGGTGCCGAGCACCTGTGGCTGACGCGGCACCTGAAAGACCCGTTTGTGAAGGCTGCGAAGCTGGAGAGCTATCGGTGTCGAAGTGCCTTCAAGCTTCTGGAGGTGGACGAGAAACACCGGATCCTACGGCCTGGCCTCCGGGTGTTAGACTGTGGGGCGGCTCCTGGTGCATGGAGCCAGGTGTCCGTGCAGCGAGTCAACGCTGCAGGCACAGGTGGGGCCTCCTGCTGCTCTTAGGGCCACTCTGGACGTGAGCCAGCTGCCCTCCGCCAGAGGACACGGAGGGGTTGAGCAATTTTCTGAAGGCACAGGTGTCTCAATTGCTTGCTTAGTAGTAATAATAAAAATAGGACACTGGCATTTTCAAAATGAAAGACAAGGGAGAAAGGTGTAATGAAAATTTCAACCACCTCAAATGATACCACATTAACGAGCACATTAATAGTGGTTTGCGTCCTTGGAGAATTTGTTTTCGCACACGTAACTGCCATACACACTTTCTTTTCAAAATGCTTTCATCCAGTCTTGCTGACTTAGAGCCTTGACGGAGCTCCTTTTTCACTTCCTGGTCTGTTGACATCTTTCCCTGACAGTACTGCTGACTCGCCCTGGAGGCGTCCAGGTCCCGGAGCCTGAAGCGCTGGGTGTCCTCGAGGTCCTGCTGGGGCTCCAGGTTCTCCATGCTGGCTAAACCCGAGGGACTCAGCTTTTCTTTTGTGTGTGATGGTTTTGTCAGAGGTTCTCTATGTAAAAATGTTTCCCCTGATTAATACACGGATAAACCCACCATCCACAGGACTAAGACGACCTCGCCCTCTTAGTCAGCGGCGCAGCGCTCCGGTGTCTCACCTGGGCTGCTTTCAGGTCTCTGGCCGGTGAGCCTAGTGCCGTGGCGGGTGTCCTTACCACCTACATTTCCTGCTGTAAAGTCAGGGTACTGCACGCACTAGTATTATGTGACATGTGACAGTTTACAAAGCTCTCTCCCACCTTGGAATGGGGACATTTGTGCCATTTTCCTAATGAGAAGTTTGAGGTTGTGTTCAGTGACCTGAAATTGCGGACCTGGGACCGCTCCTCCACTGGTTCATTCATCAGCCCGTTCATGGCTGGGATGCCTCAGGGGCTTGAGAACAGCTTAATTTTTTTTTAGCTCTAATATTTATAGGCCGAGTGGATGAATTTGTGTCAGAAATGTAAGTTCTTTTGCCATTACTGAATCTATCCATAGACATTATAACAGCTGATTTCAGTGGTTTCTGTTCCCCTAAAGTGGCAGAAGCAAATTGTGTGGATAAAATGACCTAGTTTCTTTTTCTCCCAGAAGTTGCAAAATTACAGCCAGAGCCATTCGCCTTTACTGGACACCTCCCGAGGCAACGTATGAGATGCTGAAGAGCACAGGCGCGTGAAGTGAGATCGGATGTTGCACTTAACAGCTGAAAATTGAGAGTTTTGGCCTTTTAAATATTACTCTGCAAAATGCCTAGACTTCTAATCTTTACATAGAAATGAAACACCCATTTCCCTCCTCGCCCTGCAAAACACCCTTTTTACTAAATAGACCGAACTAGCAAATCCGTGGCTTATCCCTGACACATGAGCAGAGCAAAAGCCCTCAACGCAGGGAAGTGATGCAGAGAGGGGCTGCCAGGGCTTGTGCAGAGGGGGACTCTGAATGTGGGTGCAGCCTGAGAGGAGGGGGAGGTAGACTCAGTCGTGCAGACATAAAGTCTTGCTTTAGGTAAGGTGAAACTGACATCTTTTAGTTCATGATTGGTATCACTCAACTACGAGCAAGGCAGCAGTTTTTGGACCTTATCTTGCATCTGGCCTTTCTCTCGTCTCGGCTTGTCTCTAAGTTTCTCCATGGAAAGAAATTGGATTAGGCTGCAAGAGTGGATTTGTTGATTTAATCCAGAGGCACTGTATAAACTAGTGCATCATTTTCTCCTTTATCAAAAAGACCGCTCAGAGATGAGATTCCTCAGGGAAAGCAGCCTCGGGGAACAATGTGAAGTCAGAGTCAAGTCCCAGGTTTGCCTTTCGCTCTGGGACAGTCACTTTGCTGCTCTTCTGGGCTGGTTCCCTCAGCTGTAGGGGACAGGACCACCACTGCCCCACCGTGTGCTCTTACAGGATGTATAGAAAGTGCAAAAAGACCTGTGTACACATTATTTGCACATGGGCTCTTCTCCGTGGTCCTCTATTACTTTGTTGCATGTATTTTTGTGAGAAAATTCAGGGTGTAAATAACTCACTCACCATTTCTTCCTTAGAGCCCAGCACTCCTGTAGGCTTTGTGCTCGGGGTAGACCTTCTTCACATATCACCCCTGGAAGGAGCAACTTTTCTGTGCCCTGCTAATGTGACTGACCCGGGAACCTTCCAGAGAATCCAAGAACTGCTTCCTGGTGGGAGAGCAGATGTGATTCTGAGTGACATGGCACCCAACGCTACAGGGATCCGGGGCCTTGATCATGACAGGATCATTGGCCTGTGCTTGTCCCTGCTGGACATGGCTCCCCACATCCTGCACCCTGGGGGAACATTCCTTTGTAAAACCTGGGCTGGGAGTCAAAGCCATCGGTTGCAGAAGAGACTGACAGAGGAATTCCAGAACACAAGGATAGTGAAACCTGAAGCCAGCAGGAAAGAATCATCAGAGGTGTACCTCTTGGCCACACAATACCGAAGAGCTGTGAAAGACTGAGGTTTCTTCTGGCACCTCTGGTCCTCGTCACTGCAGATGTAGGCTGCATGCTTTCCTGAAGTGTGGCGGGGGAAGGCCCAGCTAGATCTGTGATGCATCAGGCGGGACAATTGGGGGGGGCTTTTTTTAAACCAAAAGATGGGACAAAACTCTATTTAGTGACCATGATAGATGATAATAAACAGACTGAGGGAAGGATAAAAATGATTGCACTGAAGCACAGCTGGAGATACACCTCGAGTCACTTGCTTATCTTACCAGACTGAGCTAATTACAGAGAACAGCTTTCCACCATTGCCCCAAGGACACAACACACAGGTTTCCAGTTCTTATAGGCTACATAGTATAATGTAGAAAAATCTGAAATTTCAATCTAGGGATTAATTTCCATCTCTGGTGAATGATTTGGAAACATCCATACTTCTAGCAGTGAGAATTCCCAGGGCAATTAGGGAAGACGTGGTATGAATTTATGCGTGGGGCGGTGCGCTTTGTCTTTTGCTGGAAATGCACGTTGCTATACTTCAGGCTCCTTAGACCGTAAAGGTAATTGCCCAAGCAAGCAGTGGTGTGGTGTGTTCATTTATTCCCTTTCACTCTTCCAGGAGCTTGGTGCAGCTTTATAAGACAGTATAGACTGTTATCTTGAGGGGTTTTTATGCAAGTTTTTTTTTTTTTTTTAAATGACTGGTTTCCTCAAAGCCATTTCCTGGAGGCATGCTCATCCCTCCAGAAGAGTTTATTAACTGTAACGCTGATTGAATCCCAAGGAGCAGTAGGGGAAAAGATACCCCAGAGCTTCCATCAGGGTCCTAGGGCTTAGTTCATCTGCCCGAAGTAGACTGCAGGCTGGTTTTTTCCGGCTGCACTCACTTAAGTCCAGAGAACCCTGGTGTCCTACTTGCACCACATGCTCCCAGTCCCCAGCCCATTCATTCTGCCCCACACAAACTTCTCTTGTCCTCTGGAAGGGAATTCAGTGCAGACCCTGGGCGTGTAGCCGTGGGTGGTGCGGTGCAGGGAGGAGGAGGAGACGTAATTGAAAAATTGAGTGGGACATAAAGTATGTATTACTTTATATTATCAAGTTAAAATTTAAATATTAACATGATGTCTATGATGTGATATAGCATATAATGTATATGCTTCTATTAATATAACAATGTAACTTAATTTACACATGTTATTTGTTACTACAATACATAATATAGAATATAATGATAAAACTATAATATTATAATATCATAATTAATTATAATATATAGTAACTATATGTCATAGAATATAACGTGGTCCCGGGCAGACCGAGGCTGCAGTCGTTCCGGGAGGGACCCGCTGGCTGTGGGCTGTCTGCACGCTGGAGAACGGGGGACCCGGGCAGGGGCCCACGCCCCGTCTCAGTGTAGAATGGGGGATCCGGGCGGGGGCCCAAGCCCCCACGTCTCACGGGCAGCGGGAGGACGCTCCAGCAGCACGGTATTTTGCTTTCCCCAGGGGGCCAGAGAAAAGTGAAAGAACGCACCGGTTCAAGGAGGTACCGTGGTGGCAAGCTTTGGGGGCGCAGCCAGGCATGAGGAAGGGTGGGCCCTAGAGGCCTCGTGGGCGGAGCGAGGCAGCCGCCTCGCGGAGGCCGGTCCTACGTGGAGCCGGGGCACCCGTCGGGCCCGCGGGCCGGCCCCGGGCTTCGGGTCCTCGCGGAGGGCCCCCGGCGGGAGCGGACTGCAGCGCCGACTCGGAGCCTCCGCGACCCGCGGCGCGCGGGACAGAGCTTCGCGGCCAGCCCCGCCCAGCTCTCGCGAGAGCGCAGCCTCGCGTCTCGCGGTACGCGGGCGCGGGCGCAGAGGAGGGAGATCTGAGCGGCGGCGGCGGCGGCGGCGAGCTGACTGGGCGGTTGAGGTGAGGGTCGCGTCCCAGGTGGATGCCCGGGGGCCGGCCGGGCTGGGCCGGGGGCCTGGGGGCTTGGGGGCCGTGGGGCGCGGCGGCGCTGAGGCCCGAGGCCGCTCGCTGAGGTGGAGGCTGGGCGCCGCCCCCTCCGGCCCCCGCCCTCGGGCCGGACCCCGCGCCCCCCGGCGCCCCGCTCCGTGCTGTCCTCCCGAGCCTGGGCCCGGGCCGAGCCCCAGCTCCCCTCCGCATCCCCGCGCCCCCGCCCCCAGGCTTCCTCGCCGACCAGCAGCAGCCGGACGTGGCCGGCGTCCACGAGGGTCGAGGGGCGCGGCGGCGGAGGAGTGGGGGGCGGCTTTCCGGAGACTGTCCAGGGGTTCGAGGGGGTGCCATTCCCCGGAGTGCCGCGCTTCCGGTGTCACCTGTACTGTCCTAACCTCCCCCCCCCCGCCGCCCCGGTCTCCGGTTGCGCGGAGAGTGGTGGTCGCTGCACCTTGTCACCCGGCTCCGGCCCGCAGGGCGGGGCCTGCGTCCCTCCCCGGCGCGAGCTGGGAGAAAGCACGGCCTGTGGCGACCTCCGCCGCCGGCGCGGCGGTGCCCCTGGCCGCGCGTGTAGTCGGGCTGGTGACCCCCTGTAACTTGTTGAGGTTTCCGTACTCGTCCTGTTGCAGGGGACGAGAAGGGCAGTCGAGCGGCAGTGCGCTTTGGACTCCCAGCCCCGGGCTCTGCTGAGGGCAGTTCAGAGGCACAGTGAGCTTGCTGCGAGCTTCGTCTCTTGGATGGAGTTTGAGCTGCCGCCTTGTTGCGTGCCTTCCGGAGCTTCGTGCCGGGCAGTTGAAAACGTATGTGCTCTTTTCGGTCTAGTGTATGGCACGAGTCAGTTCTCACAGGCACGGCTTCTTGGGAAGAGGATAGATGTATTGGCTGTTTCCTATCGTGGGAACGGGTGGCCCTACTCCGATCTTGGCAAGTGGATTAGCTTTGCAGCCTCCTGCCATACAGGCCTGTGTGTGCGGGCTCCCAGCACCCTGAGTGCCCCTCCTGTCCTCTCTCTCTCAATCCATTCTCCATTTATAGCCGGAATGAGAGGTGGGGAGAACAGCTCCGTCGCCGTGCGGGGGTGGGAGTGACGGCCTATCCGAGACCAGGGCTCTGCGTGCACAGTGCGCCGTTCTTGTTAAGTGGGAAATTCAGAAGCAAACCAAGATCCCTCACATCCTGGGTGTTTGTTTGTTTGTTTGTTTTGGGTGGGGGTTGATGTTTCAATCTAATCCTTAGGAGAAATCAGTGAGAGCTAGCTTTTCCTAAGAGGAAAACAGCACCAGTATGAATTCACACCTGTGGGCTGTTAACTGTCTGGGACACTCCCCCACTTCTGCTCAGCAGGGTTGGTGTGAGGCCATAATAAGCACAGGTTTGGGGATGCACGTTCTTTGCTGCTGCTTGTCCTCAGCACTTCATGCATTGGCTTGTGGCGTACACTCAACCTTTAGAGCCAGACAGACTCAGGTTCCAATCTCAGTTCTATAACTTTTTGAAGCTTCATTTTATGTCATCTCTAAAATATGTGTAAAAAAACCTAATTCATCCACCATTGTGAAGAATGAGATGTCATATGTCAGATTACAAGCAGAATGATAGTCAAACTGTGTGGCAACAGTCGCATCATCTGCCTCTGAAAGACTTACAGTCACTGTAACCTTCACAACCACTTTGCAAAGTAGGTTTTATGATCTCAATTTACAGATGAGGAAACTGAGGCTCAAGGAGTGTTGGTGCCCAGTAAATGTTGCATACCTTTCTTTCTGGTACCTGGTTGAAAATAGTAGTACTTTATCAATGGCATCGTTAGCAGCAGTGCTGTGGTCGTCATCATCCTTATGGCCACTGTTCCGTGCTTCGTTTCTCATTCCCAGAAGTGAGGCTTTTTTTGAGTGCTTACGTGGGAGGTGTGCCACCGGACTGTTGAACATCTTCTGGGAGCTGTCTGTCCTGCGGGTGTGCAGGTCATCGTCCTGACAGCGGCTTGGTGGCGTATTGCTTTTTATGCCTCCATTTCTTCTCTGTAAACCAGTAGCATGGGCTCCCAGTTAACCCTGCAGAATGTGGTTATGGATACTGGAATATTTTAAGGGCTCTGAGAGAGTGCTAGCGGTGTGGGGCTGCCTCTGGGCAGCTGGCAGAGCTGAAGTTGTATGGAAGGGCTTGCTGTGACCCCTCCCTTGTCTTCCTCCAGAAGGGACGTGGCCATGGAAGACCTGGGGGAAAACACCACTGTCCTGTCCTCCCTGAGATCTTTGAACAACTTCATTTCTCAGCGAGTGGAGGGAGGAATTGGACTGGATGTTTCTACCTCTGCCCAGGGTTCTCTGCAGATGCAGTACCAGCAGAGCATGCAGGTGAGTGCCATGTGTTGGGATAGGGGTCTCTGAGTGAAGACACCTGTCCTTAGGTGGGGCCTCTTCAAGTTCCATGTAGTTCAGATGTGTGACATGTGTTGGGGCTTCTTGAGTAAAGACTCCTGCCCTTAGATAGGTTGTTCAAATTCCATATACAGCAGGTCCTTGAAAAACATCGTTTCATTTCTTAGGTTGGTAAGATGCTGTAGGAACTCAACTCTTGTGTGTATCAGTTTACGGTAAAATTGGGTTTATTACCCGTCTTTTCTCTCAAAGTCACAGAATGTATGAATGACATTAAGTGAGGACTTACTGTAGTTGAGGGCAGGAGGCCAGGAGGCCAGCTGGCTATCTCCCAGATGTCTAACACGGGTGTTTATAGTTTTGGAAAGCCATGGAAGCCATGGTCTGGCCCTGAACTGTGCTGGCGTAAAAGCCTGGTTTACCAGCACTCAGAGCGGGTCTGCTGCTGAGCGCTGCACTCACCGTGTGGAGCTCACAGGCAGTGGTGATGGGGACGGAAAGCTGGACTGCCTGGGAGCATGGCCACCAATTGCCCAACCAGCTGCTGGCTCCCTTAAAGGCTGTGTTAGGTTCTTGGTCAGCCTGGAGGGAAAGCCAGGGTAGTGAGCAAAGGATTGGGAGAGCAGAGATCTTAGTCCTTGGGGGAACCATTTCCAGATCTTGGTTTCAGTCTGCCATCAGTGATTTTTAGAGTTTTTTTTCTGATTGTAGTGTTATTTCACTATGTTTTAAGTTCTTGGCGGTGCTAATGGTAGATGCAGTTTAAAGGGGTCAGGTCTCCTGAAGGATTTCCAGCTCTAAAGTGTTGTGGGTTCAGTCCTAGTTGAGGCAGAGATCACGGGGCCCCACCCTGGGAAGGGGCGTGGTCTGCAGCCTCGCCCAGGACCACTGCCTCAGGCGTTCCCTGACTTCCCTGCTTGTGTTCCTCCTTCCCTGTCCACTGGCGTGTGCTGCTGGAGCCATCCTGCGATAGTGTCCTGTGCCAGACGTGGTTTCCTGTTGCTCTGGGTGCCCCGGTGAGACCCAGGCAGCTTGCGCTTGGCGGAACAGAGGCTGATGTCTTTGCATGTATTGGTTTGCTGAACAATTGAATCACCTTCTCTTTGTTAGTGGACTAAGTTGCTCACTGCCCTTTTTTGGCAAAGACTGTTTTTTTATTCTAAAATTAAGTCTTTTATTTTCGTTTTAGGTGTTAAAACACTTATGAAATGATGCTGGTAATACACTTTTTAATAAAGCGATGCTGATAACAGGTTATAGTTTTTTTAATTTGATCCTTGCTCGCAGGTCTACAAATGTTATTTTATTGATGCAAATGCCTGGAAACTTTTGGCCTGTCAGGACTATGGAATCTAGAATTTTGGAGGTCCCCTGTTCTTACTCAGCTGGTGCTATGAGGGCGTCCCCAGGAGAGGGGTCGATAAATGAGTGGCAAAGCCAGAGTGAGCTGGTTATAGTCATGCTACCCAAGTACCTGTCTCAGGGCCCTGACCTGTCTTAGGACTTCAGTCAGCGGTTCTTTCCTATTGTACACCCCCACCCAAACTGGCAGGTGAGGAAACTGGGAACACTGCAGGTCTGGGGAGCCTGGAGAGCAGAGATCAGTATTTCTTGCCCACCATCCCCTACCCTCTTCCTTTTTTTTAAGGTTGCTGTTTCTGTTTGAGGGTGTTATAAATTCTGCTACACGTCAGTGTTTGTGTAAACATAAAAATGTTTCAGTTTCTTTCAAATACAGTTGATGTTTGAGGAAGATATGGTCCAGGGATACTGTGTGTCTGGGACCCCTGGTCCCTCTGCGGTGGTGTATCCTGGAGCTGGGCCCTAGCTGTAGATAATCGAGTGAGATTAGGAAGGGCAGTGAGTTTGATGGACAGTAGGGTTAGGAATCTCCAAATGTTAACAGGTGGGAATTGAAATGAGAGAAAATGTCAGAGGGGTCAAGGGTGTGTGTGCTTAGGCTCCCAAGGAGCATGAGGGGAGGGGCGGAGAAAGTGCCTTTTCTCTGGCTGGGATTTCTCACTCTTGGCACTGTTGGCATTTTGGGCTAGATAATTCTTTGTTCTGCAGGACTTTCCTGTGCATCGAAGGGTGTTTAGCAGCATCCCTGACCTCTACCCACTGGATGCCAGTAGCACACACATACTACCATCCTCTCGTGACATTCAGCAGCGTTCGTGGCCATTGCCGAGTGTCCCTGATTGAATTGAGAACCACTTGCTCTAGTCCAGTGCTTCTCAAGCTTTATTGTACATGTGAATCCACAAAGAATATGTTTAAAAGGAAGATTCCGATTTGGTGTTTCTGGGGTGTGGCCTGAGTCTCTGCATGTTTGTTAAGTGCCCTGTAGGTGTGTGTTCTGGACTGAAGACCATTCTTGGAGTGGTCAGGGACTAGCCTACCTGAGGAAGAGGCCCTTATAGTCAGTGAGCCTGTGAAACTGTTTGGTGTGTCTTCTGAGGCCCTTCAAGGCTTGAACTTGCCTTTATTTACCTGGCGTCTGTGGGAAACGGACTTCTAAGATGGCCCTCGGTGGGCCACACGCTCTCCCTTGTAATCAAATTGTAGTAACTAGGTGTTATGGCAATTAGATTTTGCAAATTTAACTAAGATCTCAAATCAGTTAATCGTAAGATAGGGAAAGACCTGGGTGGGCCTGACCTAATCAGGTGAGCCTTTAAATTCTAGATTGAGAGATCAGACTGAGAGGTTGGAGATGCAGAGCAGGAGAGGGGTCCACATGTGGGTGCTTCTTCCTGCTTGGCTTTGGAGCTGGCAGGGAATGTGGGTAGCCTCTAGGATCTACAGCAGCCGATGGCCGACAGCCAACAAGGAAGTCGACCTCAGTCGTAAAGCCATGTGAGTGTGGAAGAGGATCCTGGGCTCAGATGAGGACATAGCCCAGCCGACTGTTGAGTTTGGCCTGTGAGACTCTGCTCAGGGAACCTGGCCACGTGTGCCTGGCCTTCTAACCAGCAGGATTGACAGCTCACATTACGAGTGTTGCACGCTGCTAGGTTTGGTAATCTGTTACACAGTGGGAAACTGATAGGCCCTCTTTTTTAAAATGAGCCTGCACCAGTGACTGTCATCTTAAAACATACCCTTCTCTTCTCCTTTGTCATCTTCTCTGTGCTTGCTGCCTCACTGGGGCCATCACCCATCTAGAGACCCAACTTCTTCCTTTTTCCTCAGGGCTGAGCACGGGCCTTCTTGGGGGCAGGTGCCCAGTGAGTAAATGTTGAATGAGCTACTCGCCTGTTTGACGCAGCTATTGAGGATTCTGTCTTTCCTTTGGGCATGACCTGGTCAGTTGGAAGAACGAGCAGAGCAGATCCGTTCGAAGTCTCACGTCATCCAGGTGGAGCGAGAGAAAATGCAGATGGAGCTGAGTCACAAGAGGGCTCGAGTGGAGCTGGAGCGAGCAGCCAGCACCAGTGCCAGGAGCTATGAGGTAGGTTTGGGCTGGCCAGGCCCGCACCCACCAGCCGTGAGAAACGAGCCGCGCCGGCCGGGGGCCTGCCTTCTTAGGCCGCAGACGACCCCTGTGCCTGACTCCTCCAGGAGGGCAGCACGGGTGCTGGCGGGCATTCCTCTCTGCTGGGCCTCCTGGTCTCTCCCTCCCTCTGAGAGAATTGGAATGCAGACCTGGCTGAAATACCAGGTTGCACGGGGGTGACAGGCTTAGAAAGTCACCAGGTTTTATAGGGGTCTTGGATCCAGGTTGGGTCTTGCTCAAATGGTTATAGAGCCTCAGAGCAAAGAGCCCCAGTCTTGGGGGCTGCTTCATCCTGCCCCTGGCTCACCCACAGTAGGCTGGGAAGGTGCAACCCCCATTACCCAGAGGGTTAGGTTTTCACTTTGCATGTAAATCCCTTGCTTCCTTGGCTTTGATTAACAGCACTTTGCAGGGTTTTCAGGAAATGCTGATGAGTGTGGAAATGCTGCCAAGATTCGTGCAGAGCGTCAGACCACAGAGCCTCTGGCCTCTGCTTTCCCTGTAGGTGGATGTCTGGCCCCATTCTTGCCTTCTGTGGCACATGTGCATGCTTTACTGGTCTCTGTAAAAGTAGCTAGGGTCTTCAAAAATAGCTAGGGTCTGCTAATTGGATGCGTTTGAACCTGGCGTGCAGACTCCTGGCTGTGGTGCATTGCGAGGGCTCAGTAGCCCAGAGATGTGGCTTGTGTTGGCCCTGGAACTGCCCAAGTGGTGTTTCTCTGAGGCGGGGCTCTCGCTGATGTTCTAGGTTGTCCTCGGAGGGGCAGTCCTGGGGGAACCAGTGGGAAGCAGGAGGGAGAGGCCTTGGGAATCTTGCAGGTATCAGAGTGCCCTTATTAGGGACAGGGAGGTAGGCACAGGGGTCACTGGACTGTGGGGACCGTGGGGACCATGGAGTTGGTGGCATAGCCCTGGCTCTCAGGTAGAAGGCATGGGATGTGAAGCTGTTGGAGTTTCTCTTGGCCATGAGTCCCTTGAGGACAGGGCCTGTTCTGACTGCCCTGGATCTCCAGTGTCCAGCACAGGCTGTGGCACCTTAAAGGTGCTCAGAAAACATTTGAACAAGAGGGAGATGGCCGCAGGGTCGCTGCATGTCTTTCACGGGAAAATCCAAGTGTGCAGAGCTGACTGAGCTTAATCCTGGGCCTCCCCCTGACAGGCCTATCCTTCCCTGCTGTAGACACTGCTGCAGGGAGCCCTGAGCCCATCTGAGCCCATGGTTTTCATATTGTTCCTTTGAGTCTTGGGCATCTCTAGTGGTTTTTCAGGGACCAACAGTTTGGCAGTGAGTGGGGAGGACAGGTGGCTGGGAATCTCAGCCCTCCCATGTGGAAATACCTGTTAGATGCTGAGATATTGGTGTCGGGGGACTTGCCTGGGCTGCCCCACGTGTGTTCAGGACTGGCAGCCCGAGTGCATGTGCCACATCTCTCCCTGTGAAGTGTGGACTGGGGCCCGGTGCAGCCTGAGGGCCTCACTCCCGCATTGTGGAAGGTGCCTTTGCTGCAGGGCCTATGTGGTGCTGGGCTGGATGGCCTGGTCTAAGTGCTCGCTCTGAGTAAGGCCGGCCCTGGGAGTACCTTAGAGGGAGCTTCTGTGTCTCAGTTTCCTGATGAGAGAGGTCAGAGGTCAGCAGTGTTTGGTTCCATATAACAGATTCACGGCCTTTGCCTCCAGGACTCTGGCTCCCACTTTGTGGTCCCTTTGCTCCTTGTGCTGAGAGTAATGATCTCAGTGGCCGAGTCAGCCTTTACGACCCCCAGGGATCGTCAGAGTGAGGAGTCTTAGTTCTATGTCCTCCTTACCAGCCCAAGCCATGCTGCCCCTGAGGAGACGAATATAGGGTGGATCTGAAGGTTTCCGGGCCATAACGCGCCTTCACGGCAGAGGGGGGCCCTGGGTCAGCTGTTGCTGTCTGCAGGCCGGCTGTCCCTGCCTGGTTGGGGGCATGCCGTGGCATTGTGTTGGTGGTCGGTGTGTGGGCAGACGGGAGCTGCTGGTACTCCAGAGCGTGGAGGCTCCTTTCCAAGGCTGAGTCTGTGTTTGGGATTTTCACTGTCCGTCTCCTCCCTGCAGATGGTCAAGTTGGCAAATGCCACTGTGGAGTAATGATTCTAAGTGTCCTCCTGCAGGTCCCGGGGTGAGAACTGTGTGCTGTTGACCTCACTCCTGGCTCCTGGGTGGGTCTTGTCTGGGCCTTGGTCCTGGCCTGTGGGAGGATGGCTGGGGTTTCCGTGCTCCACCTCGCTCTCACCAGCTCCTCCTCTCTCGGCAGCGCGAGGTGGACCGCAACCAGGAGCTCCTGGCACGCATTCGGCAGCTTCAAGAGCGGGAGGCGGAGGCAGAGGAGAAGATGAAGGAGCAGCTGGAGCACAGCAGGCTGTGTAAGCAGAGCCTGGACGTGGCCAGCAGGAAGCTGCGAGAGAAGGAGGACGGCCTGGCCGAGGCGGGCGAGGTGAGGGGCGCCAGCCCGAGCTCACAGGCCTCCGCCACCAGAGCACTGCCGTGTCCCGTGTCTGGTGCCCCTCGCGCGCGCCTGTGGTTTGCATGGTTGTGATCTCAGTGAAGAGGTGAACTTTCCAGTCTGTGGCTTTGAGTTGATGACTTGAACACTTTTTTTGGTCTTTGTAATCATGATTTCTAATGGTTGATGAATCTATTTTTTGTCATTTCCAAGTGCTTTGGTTTCTTATGCGTGCACAAGCATATATGCAGCAGATAGCTTCATGAATGCAGCTTTTTTATTTGGACTAATCCCTAGGAGTGGGATTAAAAGGGCACCAGCTCCAGCTGTCTCTGTCGCTTTGTCTTCCAGTTGCCGTGTTGTACTAAACAGCCATTGTTGACTATTCTCCTTCCATTGTAGCCTTACCTGTTATGGACGGTGGTATTTTCTGGAAATACTCCCGCGGTGGGTGTTTTTTCCCCCCCCGAAGATATAAGTAGGTTCCTCTGGATTTGCATTCCTTTGATTACTAGCAAAGTCTCTTAGCATCTGAGAGTATCTTTGAAACCAGAGCGTCGATGAACTGTAGCGTCCTTGCTGTCTCTATCAATTGAAGGTTGTATAAATTTCAGAAACAGCCCAGACGTTGATGCTGGTGGAAAGTGCCCTCTTCTGACCTTTTCTGGTGCCTTCGCTGTGCTGCTCAAGATCACAGATGCTTCGAGGAGAAAGACGAAATGCTGCTGAAGGGCGGGGGTTGGCGCGGGTCATTAGTATTCCATCTCTGCGAGGCATTCTCGAGGTGGCAGCTTTGGAAGCAGGCCCCAGGTTATTTTTGCCTTGGCGACACTGGAGAGAATGTTAAGGTTGTTCTGACATCTGTCTTCTGACGTGGGTGTTGGCAGGAGAGGAGCTAGGATCGGCCTCAAGACAAGTCCCCCGCCCGCCCTCTGCGAGCTTGCCTGTGCTCCATCCGGGAGGCCCTCAGGGGAGACAAGTCCTGCACACTGATCAGTGAAGGGCAAGAGGGGGACATCCTCACCACAGAAGTTGCAGAGACGGTGCCCAGTGGGGCCCAGTGTGGGAAGGTTTTGGCCAGTTGGGACACAGGACCATGTGTCTTACTTTTCACCTCCTCAGAGAAGCTGTTCTTGGTCACCCGGTCTAAAGTCAAAAGCCTGCACTCAGCCCCCAAGTGTGTTCTCTGATCACGGTGCCCTGGTTCCTGTGCCCGCTGCTGTCCCAGGTCATCTTGTTGACGGCCTGGCATCCCCGAGCACTTGTTCTCCCTTGGGGCTGGCCTCTGATCTTGGTGTCCCATCCTGCATAGCGCCTGGTGCTGTGTGTGTGTGTTGAGTTCAGGAAGACTTCTGAGTTCATTGTTAAACGTGTTTTTAGTACCTTTCTTGTTTTTGGCTCCCCGATTGGTAGTCACTGTTGTAATAAAGGAAATTGTACAGATTGTTGCCGTGGAGGATGCCTACGCCGTCAGCTCTCCTGGGAAGACGTGGGGTGGACGGCGCCGGTTGGACAGGTGAATGAGTGCAGCGGCCTCCTTGTCTGAAGAGGGTGCCCCTAGTCCGTTTTCTCGCCCTCGCTTGTAAGATCCCTTGGGTTGATGTCTGGCTCCCAGAGGCTGATGTGGCAACACTTCCACGTGTTAATGTACGTGATGCTTTTGAGTAGGTTGGCCTTCCCTGCTCGTTGGCCAGTGTGCTCTCTTCCCCTAGGAAAGTCCCAAGGGCAGTGCCAGCCCCAGAAGGCTGCCTCGAGCTCAGGGCGGTGGTTCTGCCTGCGCGTGTCCAGTGGGCTCGCTGTCCTGGAGGCGGTGCTTTGGGATGGCCTCCCCGGGCCTCGGCTTTCCTTTCCGACCACTTCCAGCCTGGGAGTGCTTCAGTCCCCATGGCATTCTGGCAGCTCCTCTCCATGCTGTGTGGCTTTCGTGGCAGCATTCTGAGGACAGCCTCAGTCTCCCATGTTTGGCTTCTAGGGGACACTTGGCTCTAGCTTATAGGTGGCATCTTTAGCACGGAGCTGGAGTGGTGGCATGGCGTGGGGGGTTAGGAAGGGGATTCCAGGCCGAGCGATGAGGGCAGGGTCTGCAGGAAGAGCTGCGCAGAGCGTGCCGGCGACCAGTGCAGGTCCAAGGTGATGGGACGGGCGTGCTGCTGCTGCGCTCTGCAGGGGGGAGGGATGTCTGGGGGGGCATGCGGCCTGGGCCTGTTTGGTTGGCAGCAGTTCTTGCTCCTGAGGCCACTGTCACCATGACCTAGTCTCTCCTGTTAGCTCCTGGGAGATGGGAAGTGGCACGGGCTGGTGCTCTGGGGTGGTTTGGGGGTGGTGTCTGGTCATGTTCTCTGAAGGAGCAGATAGCTGGGAGGGACAGGCGTTTGTCCTTTTCTGTGTGGGAGGCTCACCTGCATCTGTGCCCAGTGCCTCAGTGACAACTATCTGTCTTGCTGTGCTGTCAGACCATCAGCGAGTTAAAGGGCAGGATCTCAGAACTGCAGTGGAGTGTGATGAGCCAGGAGATGCAAGTGAAGGACCTGGAGTCTGAGAAGCAGGAGCTGCAGGAGCAGCTGGGCTTGCAGCGCAGGTGAGTGAGTGTGGAGGCGGGGCTCTCTGCCCCATGCCAGGAGAGCCCGCCTGCCTCCGCCCTGGAGTTAGTCCGAAGCCTGCACATCTAGTAGTTAGCTGTGTGGAAGACCCAGGCTCGTCTCGTGCCCTCTGCGGTGTGAGCGCCCAGCCTTCACGCAATTTGTGTGCGCTGAGGCTCTGAGGAGCTACAAATGCCCTTCGATGCTGTACTCCCTGTCCACGGCCTGTCCAGGAACAGACACTGAGGCCTCTGAGCTCAGGACCGTAAGTGCCAGAAGAGAGTGGCATTTTAATGTCCTGAGAACAAAAAGAGGAAGCAGTCGTGAAGAGAGCTCCCGGGAATGGAGTGTTCGAGCTGGGTTTTAGAGGCTTGCAGGAGGTCTCCTGCCACCGGTGGTAGGCGGGTGGTGAAGGATAGGCCTGGCAGGAAGCGCATTCTGAGCAGAGGCATGGAGTGTGCAGGAACTCGCGGAGGTGAGGGCAGAGGACTGGTTGGTTTTCCGAAGAACTTGGCCTTTACCTTTGCAGATGTTGTCTGGGGAGAGTTCTGGCCGCTCCGTGGTCATGGGGGGTGGTCAGTCATGAGTGGGTCCTCAGCTGTGGCCATACCAGGCCAGCCAAAGCTGCAGTTGTCAGTAGCTATGGGGAGGGAGGAGAACTGAGGGCTTGCTACAGCTAGGAAGGACCTTATGGGTGGTCTGGACCTGCCCACCCACCCTGTCCTGATGAGGAGACTAAGGCCATGGAGCCACTGGCAGGAGCTAGAGTCCAGGATCCTGGGTCCGTCCCTGCAGGGAGCGCGCAGTGGTGTTGTGAGTGCATGCGTGGGTGTGCGTGTGTGGGTGTGCGTGTGTGTCTACACTGGAGAGCTTTTAGGGTGAGGGTGAGGAGAATTGTTGGCCTTACTACATACCGCATTCTGCATAATACACTTTTTTCTTTGTAGAAAATGGCAAGAAGCTAATCAGAAGATTCAGGAGCTTCAGGCCAGCCAAGAAGCGAGGGCAGACCAGGAGCAGAAGGTCAAGGTGCGTTGCTGTGTTTCAGCCCCCGGCCTGTGAGTGGTAGGCATCACAGTGGTGGTCTTGGCCCTCCTGCCACCCATAGGTATTTGTGATCTGGGGTGTGCTCAGTGGCATTTGGGGACAGTTGCTGCCTGTGTCTATGCTCTATTTATACCGATCATCTCTTCACGTGCCAGGACTGTGCTAGCTGCCAGGGCTGCGACAGTGAATTTGGAGCACATTTCTGCCCCCAAGAAGTTCACATTGTAGTGGATGAAGTCTGATAACAGACACACAAAGAAAGTAAACACATGACAACTTGAGTAGCGATGAGTGCTGTGAAGGTGACAGGATTAGCTTGGAGAGGTCGTACATCTAGTGTGTGATTGGGCCGGGTCTCAAAGCAGGTCGGCCTGACTCTGAAGCTCTGAAGTGCAGGCCGTGCTGCTTCACGGGGGGAGGACACTGCCAGGGAGAGAGCGACTGCAGGTCCCGGGAGTGGCTGCCCACCACCTTGAGAGTGACAGCCGCGCTCTGTGCCCTGACGCTGTGATGTGGCTGCTGCCCTCCAGCTGCACTTACCTTGTCACTTTCTAGATTCCCTGTGCCCTCCCGCCTCTGCTCTTTCACCTGCTAGTCTCTGGCTCTAGTGCTTACCTCTTCCTCCTGCCCACCCTTCCTCCCCCGGCTCTCAACACTTCACACATCCCCATGACCTCTGCCCTGCCCCTCGTCCCCTATCCGCAGCCGTTGGCCCCCTTCTCAGTTTACTTGCCTGCACCGCCTGATGCCTGTCTTCACCACACTCTTAGCTCTTCCTTGCAGAGATCTCATCTGTCTTCTGCGTCACCCCGTCCCCGCTACTTGACCCAGTACTTGGTACAGAGATGGACCCCATTAGCGTTTGTTGAATGACTGACTGATTTGGTCCTGGTCTCATATTCTTTGCCTGTTCCTTGACTCGTCACTAATGGATGCCAGCTGTCTCTGTTGTGTCCCAAGGGGACCAGAGATTGTACAGAAGAGGCTGTCCTCACTCTGGAAAAGAGTCATTTGTCACCTGTGTGTGCTAGGGCGACAGAAGCAGCCCTCACATGAGAGGAGTGGGGCGTTTTACCGGTTTGTTTATTCAGGGAGCATTTGCTGAGTGTCCTTGTGCCACATGTGCGCTAGGTTCCTGCCCCTGAGGCAGCACAGCACAGCAGTATCACACTGGCCTGTGACACACTGTGGGTGCTTCCTGGGAGCGGACGCTGAGGACCAGCACAGGCACACCTGGTGCAGGTGAGATAGGCGCTCTGGAGGGGACCAGGGCCACGAAAGTTGCTGAGGCCCTGGGGCAGTGTGGCGTCCATGACTTTTTCTCTGTCCCTGGCCTCAATCAGGATTTGGAGCAGAAGCTGTCCCTGCAGGAGCAGGATGCTGTGATTGTGAGGAGCATGAAGTCTGAGCTGGTGCGGTTGCCCAAGGTGGAGCAGGAGCTGAAGCAGCTGAGGGAGGAGAACGCCTACCTGCGGTGAGGCGGGCCCCCCTTCCCCCGGGGTGGAGCTTGGGGGTGTGAGTGTGCAGCCCAGTGCTTCTGGGGCTCCCGGACTCGTCCCCAGGTTACGAGGCTGTTTGAGTGACTTTATTTCTGGCCCTGCCAGGGAGATGCGCGAGACCAACGGGCTGCTCAGGGAAGAAGTGGAGGGGCTTCAGCGGAAGCTGGGGCGTCAGGAGAAGATGCAGGAGAATTTGGTCGACCTGGAGCTGGAGAAGGAGGTGAGGTCCTGATCCGGGGTGCTGTTCTCTCTGGGGTGTCCTGTCTGTTTAGAGGACTCTGGATGTTTCAGTCCCGCATCCTAGCTGGTCACCTAAAATGTGGACTCCTCTGTGCTGCTGTGGTGGGCAGAATAGTGGCCCCCAAAGGTAGCCATGTCCTGATCCCCAGAACTGTGAATCTGTTAGGTGGCAGAGGGGAACTAAGGGTGGCCTGTGGTAGGGTGACTCCCCTGGGTTACCCAGGTGGGCCAGTGTGATCACAGGTCCTTATATGTAAGAGAGGGCAGCGGAGGAGGTCAGAGCGAGGTCACGTGAGAAAGGTTGCACCTGCTGCTGCTGACGGCGCTGAAGGTGGAGGAAGGGGCCCTGAGCCGAGGAATGTGGGCACCTCTAGGAGGTGGAAAAGACGAGGAAAGGGATTCTTCCCTTAGAGCCTGCAGGAGTGCAGCACTGCCACCCGCCTTGGTTTTGGCCCCGTGAGGCCAGTGCGGTTGGACTTCCGACCTGGTGCGCTGTCAGTGGACCGGCCCGTCTGCTGTTCTAGGTCGTTCGGTAGCAACAGGAGAAGTGATGCAGGTGGTGGCCGAGGAACCCTGTTGGCAAGGGAGACCTGAAAGAAACCTTGCTCCCACTCAGTCTCGAAGGCGCACCTGTGCGAACTTTCTGCCCCCACACCTGCTATTGGAGTTGCAGGTGGCATTTTGTGGGATGGCGTAGAGATGATTGTAGGATGTCAGTGCTGAAAACACACTAGCTCCCCTCTGGGCAGGTGAGACTGGCGTTCAGAGACCTCCACATCTTGCCCAGTGCACATGAGTTTGGACCAGAACTTAGGCCTCCTAGCTCCTGGCCCAGGGTGTTTCTGCCCTTTGCGTGGCTTCTCCGTGGTTGTGCTCTATTGCCTCATCTCTCTGCTTTGACTGGCACAAACGGAGTCACTACTCCCCATTCGTTTCCAGAGTCTGGTGAGAGTGTGAAGTTCATTCACTGTCTTCTGTGCTTGGCAGCTGCCCCACCCATTAGGGCAGGCCGCCTCCTTTGAATCGCGTAGAGTGCTCTCTCCTTTTCAGAGCTGCCGTACCACTGGGGCCCTGCTGGGTCCTTGAGCCCTCCGTGGCTATGGCTGGACAGTGCCCTGAGCCCATGAGGAGGTTCACTGCCAGCCTGGGGCATCATGGGTCACGAGCATAGCTCCTCAGATGCTGGCTCATGGGGGACCTTACCCTGAAAAGATAGCTCCGGAGCTCAGCAGTTTTTTCCTCTGGACATAGTTAGTTTTGAAATGGGTTTCGATTGGGCTGTAGAATCACACCTCTTTTAATCCTACCACGGATGCTTACTGGCTGTGTTCACCCGTGTAATGAGGACCAACAGCATCGGCTGTGGTGCTGAAACCCGTGAGTGACAGGAGTGCACTCGAAGCTCTGCGCTTGGCTCTGCGAAGGGGAGACGAGGCCAAGGCACGGGGCCTGCGCTCTTGCATTGCTTAGCATTCTGGAAGGGCAGTGAGACTCAGACGGCTTCCTGGGACATGGGTCAGTGTGGGGCAGGTGTGTGAATACAAGTGCGGGCCAGCCTGCGTGCGTGCTGCCACCGCCTCTTGTTCCCACGGGGCCTGGCCAGCCACGGAAGGTGGGAGGAATCTGGCTTTCAGGCCCAGTCCACGCGCCTCATGGCCTGCTCTCCCGAGGAGCACCTGGGAGATGGGAGTGAGAGGCGGTGGTCCTTGTGGGCCCACACAACTGCAGGACCATCCGGGAGGCTGTCCGCCCCCTCCGCCCCGCCTCACCCCGCATTTACCCCACTTTCCCTTTAGCCTGCTAGGATCTTACCGAGTTTATGGCTGCGGAAACAAATGAGGTATAAGCGCACAGTGTGGCTTCCGCAGCTGGGAGGTAATCTGGCTGTGTGTAGTAGGCTTGGAGGGTTTCTGTTTCAGATCCTAAGTGAGGAAGGACAGGCTCCTCTGAAGGACTGGGGGGACTTAGTCATCGTCATCACTGTCAGTTCGCTTGATGACGTTTGGTGTGGGGATCAGTGTGCACACAGCGGGTGAGGGACAGCAGGCGGTGATCCGGGGTGCAGAAGGACAGTAGGAGGGCTTGGAGTCCTTGCACAGAAGACGATGGGGCATGGTGCTCTGCGTTCTACCCTCTGTGTCTTTTCAGAGGCTGCTGGCGAAGCTGCAAAGCTGGGAGAGACTGGACCAGACCACAGGCTTGAGCATCAGGTAGGCGGAGGGTGCTGGTGCCTCGGCATCCTCACTGTCTCTCTGCACAGTTGGCACGTTTGGCAGGATGGGCCCTGCCTCCTCAGCTCCCTCTGGCAGACGCTCTGGCCATGGCTGCCTGGGAAGCCTCTCCTGCAGGTGGCTTGGGCTAGGCGAGGCATTTTCACAGTGGGAGGGACACAGAAGTCCATGCTTCTCCCTGCCCATCTCTTCACAACATTCTCATTTAAAATCAGAAGCATGGCCAAGGGTCGGAAACCCGGAGCAAGCTGGCCTAAGGAAAACTGAGGGTTCTTGGCCTGGCCCAGCACCCTCCTGTCCTAGGGGCTTAGCTGACCGACACTTGTCACCAGTGGGCCATGGCGTGAAGTCTGCCCCTCAGCAGGCTGTCCTCACATGCTACACTTTCATTAACCTCCCCGCCAGCTCCCATCCCGAGCACTGCTAGTGAATTGTCAAGCTCAGCAGCACATGAAGTAGAGTTCGTAATGAATGATTTATGCTGGGAAACAACTGGAATGCTCCCAGCCAGGTGGTGGCAGCTGTCAGAGTACTCTGCATCGTTGGGCTCTGTTAAAGGACTCTCTTCTGTATCTTCTGAGGGGGAAATCGTTTCTGGGGGAAGTCACTCCTGGTAGGTGCTGGTGATGAGTGGTAATGAACTAAGTTATTAGAGATAAAAAAGGAAAACACAACTTCTGTCCAGTCAAGCCCCTGCAGCAGCCTCCCCAGCTAGTCTGTGTTGACATCAGGCCAGTGGGTGTGGCAGGGTGCGGAGTGGGGCAGTGGGTAGGGGCTGCTGGATGGCCCTCTGGTGCAGGGCTGAGGGACCGAGCTGGGCGTCCTGTTCTCTGATTGGTAGGACGGGCATCTTTTCACCGCCTGTCCTGCGGGCCACTGCCTCTCTCCAGCATCGCTCTCTGCTGCCTGCCCCTTGGCCACTGGGGCCCCCTGTAGACTGACTCCGCCTCAGCAGCTTTGTCTTTGCATGGGTGCTCCAGTCTGGGGTGGGGCTGTGGCGGAAGATGATCATTCTGGATTACTCCTTGGAGTCTGGGGCACGGGGCCTGTGTTGTTCAAAGGACCTTTGCTGTTTTATCTACTTGTGTGATATCAAGACTGTGGCTTCTCGGTTGTCTTTCTTGGACACTGGGCCAGAATTGAGAACTTTCTTTAAAGAGCTGGTTTGTAATTATGCCATCTGACTGCTGCTTCTGAAACCTACGACTGTTCTGATTGGCATTATTGACTCTTGTTACCCATCACTTGAAAATGCCTCTTCATTTCCTCTTGCCTTGCTGAGTCACAGAGGACAGACGAGGCCACTGTTTCTTCTTGAACTCCACCTGCAGAGCCCAGACTCACGCAGGGCCTGGATGTTTTATGCTTCCTCCTGTTCTCTGGGCTTATTAACACCGGAAGGTGTCCCTCCTGCTCCCAGGGAGACTCGCCAGAAGAGAAACCTCCGTGACTTTTCTTTTGTGTGGGAAATCAGAGGCCCAGTGGCGCCTGACCAGACCATGCTGCTGGAGCGTTCGCGAGCCCAGTGCGCCGCAAGCACTCGACCTCAGTCAAGCCATCAGGGCCGGCGCCCAGCAGCTCTTTGTCGGGCTAGATCGGCACAAGGGTTCCGTGGCCAGTGTGGAGAGTGCAGCAGTTCCTGGAGCCCTCTTGGTCCGACTTCCAAAGCTGAGGGCCCACACCAACTGCCAGCCAGGGCAGGGCCCGTCCCAGGCAGAGTTCTGGGTGGTCACGTGCTCGTGCGAGTGCTTTGTGTGCTCGGCCAGGCCCTGAGTGGGAGATGAGGGGTGGTCCAGAGGGCTGGCAGAGGTGGGAGGCAGGCAGGAAAGGAGGGGCCTGAGTTTGTTGTGGGAAATAGACGAGCCAGCACTGGCTGGCGTCTCGGCCTGCCTCCCCCTAGCGAGGGCGCCCCTCCTCAGGCCCACACTCCTCTGGGCCAGGGGTGCAGTGCTTCCGTCATGGTTCTCGTGTGGTTAAACCTGACTGCACTTCGAGTGGTGGTGGCTGCGGTGTCCCTCTAAGCAGCCAGAAGCTGACTTCTAGGAAAGTAGGAGGGCGTTCTCGCTGTCCCCGTTTCATGGGACCCCTGCAGAGGGCAGATTTTCTTTCTTCATGTGCTTCGTAGTTTGTTATGCCTGGGCCACCTCCGGGGGTCCTTTGGGTACCTCAGCTCCTCCTCCTTACCTTTCCTGTCCACACTAGGGCATTTGGGGCAGGCCTTCACCTCCGGCTACTTGTGCATCACTTAAGTGGCTACATGTGTCATGTAACAGGCAGTGGGTCTCAGACTTGTGTGAGTGTGTCCATCACCGGAGTCACCTGGAGAGTTTGACACGAATGTAGACACCTGGGCTGAACCCACATGCTGGACTTGAGTCTCGGGTTGACCTTGAATACTATGAAGAGTAGATCGGCTATCTTTTTTTGCCATGTCTTAGGCAGTTGCTAGAGATTTCTGAGCAAGGAAGGTGACTTGGAGGAGCCCCTGTTTACCGACATTGTATGTGGGAGTAGGAAATGGGCAGAGGGACATGGGACACGGGACACAGGGAAAGGATGGGGGCCATTGCCGCAGCGTGGGTCCCTGCAGCAGGGACGTGAGGGAGAGATAGGCACTGTTCCAGGAGGCCTGTGATCTGAGGGTGATGCCGTCAGGGTGGTTGGAGGTGGGATCTGCCCGGAGTGGGCCTCACGGGTTTCAGTGCAGCAGGATGACGATGGGGCTGTCTCAGACCCTGCTTAACTATGGGTAGATGTCTCTCTGGCCCCAGTTTGGCTCCTGTGTGTTGTGTGGTCTCTTTTATGCCTCCACATCTGTAAATGGAAGGGCTGTTCTAGAACACTGGTTTCTCACCAGGAGTCGTGGATCTCTCCAAGAGTCTGATGAGAGTCATAGGTGTCCTCCCCATGAAAATGCATATTTGCGTGTGGGTAAGTGTAGATACAGGTCTTTGCATGCTAGTTCAGGGACCACTCCCCCAAAGCCCGATCAGCCAGCTCTAACTGAGGGCCATAGGTCAGGACCAGCACACTCCCTGGAAGCAGAAGTTCGAGGGGCTGGGAGGGCATATGGGCCTGGCCTGCTGGGCTTGAGTGTGTTTGGCCTTGAGGCCAGGGCATTGCCATAATTTTGGGACTGAGGCCGCTTGTTTGGGGCATGTCGTGATCCCAGGCTCTGGCCTAGAGTGTCTCTGTGGGTTTCTGAGAGCTGCCACCACCAGGTGGCACGCCCCCATTGGATGACCCTGGCTTCCTGTGAGCGGAGGCGCCACCCAGTCCCAGAGCTGCACAGTTGTCTGGATTTCTGGCTTTGCGCCTGCTGCCGGCAGCCCCCGGCCCACCGCCATTCCACCATGGGACTTCCTGCCAAAACCAGGGCTTGGTTGTGCAGGGTGTGGGAGTGTGCAGTCTGGCAGTTCCTGCCTGCCTTTAGCTGGCCAGCAGCCACTGTCGACTGTCCCACACCTATTTTCTTCCTGACCAGCTCCTTTAAGATCCGTGGATCCCTGGGGTCTGTGGGCTCTGGTGTTTGGGCTGAGCATTCTCTGCGTGGGTGCTCCTCTGGACCGGACTGCGGCTTCTCCCAGGTTCCCGGGGGCTCTGTGGCCTCACTGATCGGAACAGAGATCACTTCTGACGTTTAAAGATGGCAGGACAGTGGTCACCCGCCTCTCAGTTTGGGATTTCTTACATTCTGAGGAGCCGAGTTGTTGGAGGTGGGTGGGCATCCAGTGTAAAGCTGTGGAGAGGCTCCTTAGGTCAGGCTCCCTCGTCTGCCAGGGAAATTTGTCCATCCTTGGTGGCGCCTGCTGCCTGGCCTCTAGCACACAGGTCGTGTGGGCCAGGTGCAGGTTGGCCTCACAGCTTTGAGAGTCATGGGTGCAAGGGTGCTGGGCATGGGCGAGTGGGGGCCTGTGTGCTCGGGCGAGACACTGGTGTGGTGAGGGTGGTGGGTGAGTTTGGTGTTCAGGTGTCCTCCCAGGGCTTTGAAAGGAGGCCTGAGGGATTTAGCAGCAGTGCAAGAACTGTGACGTGCTGGGCCGCGCCTCTGAGCAGCGTGGTCAGTCGGGAGAATGATTTGAAGGTATTGAATGGAGGTGGACACCGGGAGGCACCCTTCAGTGGGTCTGTGTCAACCGCGGCAGGACACGAAGGGCACTGAAGAGAAGGAGTAACAGAGGATGTTTGGAAAAATGGAGCCAAGTGAGTTCATCCCAGGAATACTGGATGCTGATCCTCAGAAAAATAATCAATGCAATTTACTATTTTAGTAGACTAAAGAAGGAAGAAAACATATGGTCGTTTCAATAGAGGCAGAAGAAGCGTTTGTAAAAACTCAACACCCGATCATGATTAAAAACTTAGCAAACTAGGAATAGGAGGGAGCTTCCGCAGCCAGATGAAGGTCGTCTGCAAACCCCACAGCCAGCGTGGGGTGTGGGTGGAAGACGAGGGGTGAGGCGAGGTCACTGACTCGTTCTCCTTGTCTGTGGTGTTGGAGGTCCTGCCAGTGCCGTGAAGTGAGATGTGCAGGTGATGTAACTATTTACCTAGAAAACCCCGAAGAACCTTTTAGAAGCCACTAGAACGGAGCGAGTATGCAGGCTCACAGGATACGAGGATGGTGTACACAGACAGCGTGGATCTTTACATACCTGCAACGAGCAGTGGAAAGTGCGTACCGTTTAAAGTAGCATCAAAAACACGAAACCCTTGGGGATAGATTAACAAACTGTGTGAGACCTGTGCTCTGAAAACTATAAGATGTCGCTGAGAAGAATTAAAGATAATGTAAATGAATGGAGAAAGATACCGTGTTCATGGATTAGAAGATTCAGTACTGTTAAGATATCAGTTTGTGAAAATTGATCCATGCAGTCAGTGCAATCCCAGTCAGAGTCCCAGCAGGCGGCTTTGGTAGAAATCGACAAACCGATTCCGGAATTTCTATAAACATGAAAAGGAGCTAGAATAGCTATAACAGTTTTGAAAAAGAACAAGTTATGGGTCTTACAATGGCTGATTTTGAGATGCTATGAACTGCATTAATCAAGACAGTATGGTAATGGTCTTAGGAGAGACCTTTTAACCTGCGGAACAGAATAGAAAGTTCAGGAACAGTTCAAGAATAAAGAGTCGATTGATTTTCATCAAAAGTGACAAGATAATTCAGTGGGAGAGAGTCTTTTGAACCAGCGGTACGGAAACAACAGGGTACCTGTATAACACAAAGACAGATACCTTGTGTTTGTGTGCAGTATGAAAACTTTACTGAATGTTGCATGCACCTGAATGTAAAAACTAAATCTTCTGGAAGCTTGGGTTTGGCAGAGTTCCTAGGACACAACAAACATGAACCATAAATGAAAAAAATTGATAGGTTAGACTTCATCGTAATTAAAAAGTTTTGCTCTTAAAAGACTTAAGAAAAAGAAGAGGCAAGCCATGGTCCAGGAGAAAACATTTGCAATGCACACGTGTGACTGAGGATTTATAACCAGAACATATAAAGAATTCTTCCAAATCACTAAGATGACCAGATTTTTAACACAAGAGCGAGAGACTTCGAACAAATAACTTTACAAAATATATGAATGGTAAACAGGACATGAAAAGTGCTCGACACTGTTATCGTTAGGGGAATACAGATTAAGATCAGACTGAGACCGTACTCCCGACCCAGTTGAATGGCTGAAATCAGAGGCCGACCGTGCCAGCTACTGGGGACGTGGAGCAGCCGGAACTCCCATCCGTGCCTGTGCCAGCGAGGATGACAGCCGCCTTGGAAACTTGGTTTGCAGCTTTCTGTGTGTGTACAGTATGACCCAGCAGTGCCATTACTAGGCATTTTCCCAAGAGAAATGAAAACGCGCACCCTCACACAGACTTGTTCGTGAACGTCCGTGGTGGCTGTGTGCATAATAGCGGAAATGCGTGGCGGCGGGAACGCCATCAGGAGGTGAGTGGATGCACGGCCCACGGTACATCTCCACCATGGGCGTCTACTCAGCAGTAAAAACAGACAGACAGCGGCCATTCAAAAAGCGAACGAATCTCCTTTGCTGAGTGAAAGAAGCCAAGCACTGAGTTCACCCCATATGATGCCATTTATTTGAAATCTTAAGGCAAAACTGGCCTGCAGTGACAGAACACAGATGAGAGGCTCCTCAGGTCCTCAGTTGTGGTGGCATTGGGCCATGAAGGACCGTCATGGGTGCTGCAGGTTGCCTGTGCCTTGGTGGTGGCAGTGGCTACCCAGGTGTCTGCACCCTTGTGCTTACGTCACCCCTCAGTTGTGCTGGGCGGCAAGGCGTGAGCACTCGCTATGATGAGCTGCCCAGGGGAGGAACGCCCTGGAGGTGGCTTGGATGCGTCAGCAGTGGACAGGGTGTTTTCTGAAGCCTTCATTTTGGAAAGGAATCTACCCCCTGAGCTTATCAGAGGCCCATGGGCATCCAGGACCAGTCCAGGTTCTGCCTGCCAGTCTGCCCGGCCCCCGGGGAACTCGGGGCAGGTGCTGTGGGGGCTTGCCGGCTGTGGAGGTCGGTAATTTCATGAGGTTGGTTAAAACAGAAGGAAGCTCTACAGAGGGAGCCTCACCCAAGGAGCTGTTATCACAGCTCCATGGCCCCCGTCACAGGTGCTCTAGTGTGCCTGGGAGTGCCATTCTCAGAGATTGGGACTGGAGGCTCTCCCCAGAGGTGGCCAGCTGGTGAGACTGCTCGCACCCTGTGCATCCTTCTAGGCGATGCCTGGTAAATTCTCGTGTCTCTTTCTAGAGTGTGGGCGCACATACAAGCTCTGCACACCCCCCTCAGGTGGCGCTCCTTCTATACTACTGTGCCGCACCTTGCTTTTTTCACTTAATTGCCGACAGTGTTTCGGCAGCAGTGCAGATAGCTGTGCCGAATCCTTTTGAAGAGCTGTACTGTTAGTGTGGATGAACTCTGATTTACCTTAGTCCCCTGTTGGTGGACATTTAGGTTTTTTCAGTGGGCATTTTATTTTTCAATAAGCAGCGCTGTATTGGTTGGGTAAATCTTTAAAAGTGGAATTTTTGCCTCAAAAGATACCTGCCTATGAAATTGGTAGAGCGTGCTAAATTGCCCTCCAGAGACACTGTGCGTCTGTGTCTACTGTGGCGTATGTGCGTCCTCGCCTACTTTGGGCAGTACGCTTGCAAAGCTTTTGGCAGAGATTCAGAGTGAAGTCACAGGGAAATGAGGAGGGCAGGGCTCTCCAGCGGTTTGGATTTTAGAAAGTCTGCTTCGCAGTTCATATTGGCGGGGACCTTATTAAATGAGCACAGGACGCATGTTGAGTCCCTCTGCAGACAAGCCTCTAATTTCAGGGAGGGCAGAACTGGCTCGTGGCAAGGGTGCCTCTGTGGTTTGGCTCCTTCCCCTGCCCCTTTGTGCCTGAGTGTGGCCTGGTTTCAGTCGGGCTGGGAGGGCATCATGTACCTGTCAGTGTGCGTGCAGCTTTGATGGAATGGAGGGGTTGCAGGGGAGGTGGAAAAGGAGGCGGGTATTGCTGACTTTGAAGCCTGCGGCTGGCCCCCACTTCCTGAAACTGCCGGCCCATCACCTGGAGTGAGAGTTGGTACCTCCAAGTGCTGACCCGGACATTCTCCAAAAACATTTGTAGGCTGGCCAGATGACAAGTCTTAGGGCCTAGTTTCCCTTGATGTGTGAGGCCAATTAGGAGGACAGCGAGGGGGAGTGTATAATTTCCTCCTACGAAAGGGTCTTATTGACCACCCTGGACACTTCGATTACCCTGGTTACTGAGTTCGTGATTTCTAATGACCTAGGTATTGGGTCGATCAGTACAAGAAGTGCTGTTGGTGCTTGGGAAGGTGGGTGGACTGTCAGGCGTCTTGGTCCCTTTTAATTGATCTTGCTTGGTTTTCTTGGGAGGCACGGGAGGGAGGGAGGGGAAAGGAGAAATGCTTTACCTTCTGGGCTCTTGTGGGCCTGGCTCTGCCTTTTGGCCTTGCACGCCAGTGCCTCGGTGGTCTCAGCCGTGTGCTTTTTTTATCTTTCGTTCATTTATTCACTTATCCATTGACCATGAGCCGTTCTCGGGAGCTTAGGGCTGGAGAGAGACTTCAGCCACACGGTGCCCTCCCTCAGCCTGCACATCTGCATCTGTGATGTGTGGCTTCCCAGGCCCCGGGGCCCCGAGCCTTCATGTCCTCCCCTCAGAGTGCCTGCAGAGCTCTCTGTGTCCTCCTGGAGAGCCATTCTCACGCGTCGCCGTCATCCTCTAAACTGCAGCCCCTTCTCCTGGTGGCTGAGTCCGCTTCTGCCTGCCTTGGAAGTTGTGTGTGTTTGCTTCACCGTTTTCTTCAGCCCGAAGATGTGTGACTCGAGAGCAGGGGCTTGTGTTTAGAGCCTCTGCGTCTGGTGTCCAGTGGGCCTTTTCTAAACGCTTGTGCGTGGGGGCATTGCGATGGCTGTTTTTGTGCTTTTGTGTCTGGTTAGTGGTGACTTAGCTGGGGCCTCTTTTGGCTCGCATGGCTGCTGCGACAAGGCCCCTGCGTTATCCATGCTGTCGTGTCCCCGCGGGAGTCAGAAAACAAGTGTAGCCGAGCGCTTCCTGACAGCGGTCATTCTTTAGGTGCAGCCCCATCGGGGGCTTGGGGGAGCAGCCCCCACCATCTCCCACTGGGGTTTCTGGTATGAGTTTGCAGTGATGATGGCTGGCCTCTGCCCGCTGGCAGCAGTGGACCTGTGCAGCAAAGTGTACAGCGAGCGAGCCACGTCCCGACAGGCTCGCTCTCGCCCATGGGCCCTTGCAGCTTTGCTCCAGATGGGTTTAGGCGGACCGGAAGCTCTGGGGGACCCCACTGTGCTACTCGCTCTGACTGTGTGTGCTCAGAGCAGGCACGTGGCTGCGGGCTTCACAGCATTGTAGAGAATGTGAAAGAAATGCTTTCTAGGTGGCACTGCACCAGACTCTAATTGTTTTTTTTAAAAAGTTGCCTTGTTTCTTCCTTTCTCGATTACTTCTCAGTCTCTTACAGTACTGAATCTAGGCTCAGCTCTTCAGCCTGTCCCTTGAATCCTTGGGTGAGTCCAAGTCATCTGTGTCTCTGGGCCCCCGAGCATTGAGTGTCCTGAATGTCTGTCCTGGCAGCGGGAGGGGCCAGCTACCCCGTCAGGAGGTGGACATACTAACAGCTCCCATTCGATCAGGCTGCCCCTCGTCAGTCCGAGATGCAGGACCTGAGGAAGTGCCGAGGAGTGGCTGGCTCCTCACCAGTGGATGCTCTCCCCGACTGCTTCTGTGTGTCCTTTGGGTGGAGAATCGGATGTTTGGATTTCCTTGGGGATCATTCAGAGGACCCTGAGCTCCCAGGACAGCTGGTAGCCGGGCTGGGATGGCATGTCTGTATTTTGCCCGTTCACAGACTGCTGTGCCACTTCTGACACTCCCAATCTTGTGGGCCAGTGGTGGTGACCAGGCCTTGGCTTGGGTTCTTGTGCCTGCACTTTCTGGCCTCTGCAGCTTTGGGCAGCCCGGACCCCATGTTGGGAGCACAGCCTGTGAGCGAGATGGTCTCAGAGCTGCGCACCGAGCTCCCTCGTGGGATCGTCAGGCTTCAGATAGCGTATAGATGGTGAGGGGTTTAGAACATGCCAGGCATTCCTGACGGTTTTCAGAACTAGCTGGGCAGAATGCGTTTGTTCCAGCTCCAGCCCTTTGCAGGAGCGTTGACCAAAGAGTGGTGGACCTCTTTCCCCCAGGCTTGGTGGCCAGTTGACTGAGGCACGGGTTGCCATCTTGCTCTCATGAAAGATGAGACAGCCATCTGAGGAAAGCAGTGCGTTTCATGGTCTTAATTGTAATTGGCTCGAAAGAACTTGGCACGTATTTTAATGTCCCCACTCTCTTGGCATTGGAGAGCTTTAAACTTAAACTTTCATGGGAGAGTTAGGGAAGCTTTTTCTGTTAAATGGATATTTTAAAAAGATGATCAAAAGGGACTACAGGTTGGAGTTATTAAAACTTATCTTTAATTGAAGAACTTTTGCAACAATCTGTTAAAAAATAACTTCCTAGAATAGCTAAGTACTTTTTCTTCAACAAAGAAGTCTTACGTGCTCTTGGCACTAAAGTAGCCAGCTGGGCCAGGAATGGTGTGTGTGGGTCTGTGTCTTGACGTGTCACTTCGATGCTACCACTTGTTTGTGCATGCAAGTTCATGAGTTTGGGTGCAGGGGGTCCACTGATAATGGACCAAGTCCCTGCTTTGGCTGAGGTTCTGTGAGGCTGTGTGGTGCTGCTTGGTGACAAATCTAAGCCAGTCATCCCTATGCCCTGGAACCGTCAGTCTTGTCAGCACAGGAAGGCTGGCACTGGGGTGACGGGAGGCAGGGGCGGATGGGAGGCCAGGGCCACCCAGTGGGGTGGGCTGGGCGAGCCTTCTTGCTGGTGGCAGGGGTGGAGGTGGTGCGCTAGAGGACTCCAGAGGAGGGACAGAGGTGTTGAGGGGCGGTTGTCGAGAGGGGGAGTGGGGGGAGGGGGGCGCGAGGGGCGGTGTGCACCATCTCTGGGAGGGCGGGGCCGGCAGGTGGTGTGGCCGGACCCTTCATGTGGGGAGCTCTGGGCTGAGGGGAGACGGCGGCCTTGTGTGGCTTTTGCTTGACTTTCTCCCAAGCTCTCCTGTCTGCTTTTGTATACCAGGTGTCATACTTGGTGGGGAGGTGGTGTCACATTAATACCACCTGAGGCTGGTTCATTGTTCACATGTATTTGCATACTGCATTTTCACTTCATTTCTGAAGGTTGTGTCTTGAGCGTCCCTTGTTGCCACGAGTGTGGCTTTATTTGAGGACGCGGCACACCTGTTCTTGGGGCCGACACTAATGTGATGGGAAGCCAGGCGTCCTCCGCGTGTGTGAGTGCTGATGCCGCGGCCTTTGAGACTGGATCACTCCAGGTCTGCAAGGGCCTGGGGACGCTGTGTGAACAGGCGATAGCTTCCCAGGGGCGTGCTCAGAAGACATGGCAGGTGGACCGGGAGGAGTCCTCCCTTGCTCCTCCAGCCACTGGTCCCCCTTCCGTGGCAGGCAGCACCACATGTCTCCAGTGCGGTTTCCCACCGGCACTTGGCGTGTGTGAGCTGGTACGTGTGCCGTGCGTCTCCCCTCTACCCCCGTGGGGTGAGAGGGGCGCGTTCCGTGGCTCGCTCTTCCTGCTCAGCATGCTCGACACTCTCTGTCAGCACAGAGCACGTTCTGTCACGGCCCTTCATGTCTTGTTGCATGGATGTTGCTGAGTTAGGGGCCAGTGCAGGAGACTGCCTTCACTTCTGAGTTTCGGGGTCCCCAAGAGCACCTGTAGGTTCAGTGACTCACGGGGAGGGCTTGCAGGGCTCCCTGAAAGCTTCGTACTCACAGTTATGGTTTATTACAGGGGAAGAAATAATTGCGTTGACCTTTGAGCAGAGCAAGCTCAGGTGGGCGACTGGATGAATTGTCTCATTCCCCATCCTTGATTTAGTGTGGTCAGCTCCACTTCTGAGGACAGAAGCCTTGTTCCAGCCAGCTTGCTTTAATGACTTGTTCGTTAACACCATTGGAATGAGGCCTTTTCTCACGAAGCCTGCTTTTTATTGATCAGTAATTCCGTCTGCTTTATTGGCAGTGTGTTTTCCTAATCTCTTGGCTGTGGAGCAGCCCTAGCAGCCTTCACTGGACGTTGTACTCCTGTATCATGTCAGTCCATGTTAATGGATGGTGGAACTCCTAGGCCACGGATTGTTCCTGCCCAGGGTCCCCAGGGTCTGTCTCATCACACTCAGCTCGGGGATCCCATGAGCAGAATGTGTGCTGGGCCTGGGTCTTACAGGGCAGTGCTTGTGTGTTGGGCACAGCCAGCCCTACGCGTGGTCCTTGCCCCCGTGGGAGTATATGCTCTTGAAAGCATCACACAGAAGTATGAAGGGGCAGCTGGGGCCAGGAGAGAGGTGGCCTGTGCTCTGGGAGCTTTCAGAGGGGCCTCACCTTGGGGAGGGTGTGCTGTGGGATGCCGCAGGCGGGCTTCCCTGAGACAGCATCCTGGGCTGAAACCTGAAGGGTGGTGTATACTGGGGAGAAGGGAAGGGCTTCGGCCTGTGGCCCATGGCGTGAGAGAGGAGGATTGTACCACAAGACAGGACGGGGACGGGGGGCCTGGGCAGGCAGGCAGATGGGAGCAACAGCCCAGTGTCCTGTCTGCTCACACAGGCCTGGGAGCCATGCTGAGAGCTCTGTCTTCGTTGATGACCACTGAAGTGGTTTACCCGCCGTGACACGGTTAGCTTTGGGACACCCACTGGGCCCCATACTTCCTGGGAGATGGGACGTCGACTCTCTTCGGGTCTGGATAGAAACCTTCCTGCCTGCTCTGTCACTTACCTGTGTCTTTGAAGGGTAGAGGTGACAGAAGGGGTTAGGGTGGGCCATGGAGAGCAAGTGAGCCCTGCCCCAGCAGGAGAGCGCGGAGCCTGTGCACGGGGTGGGGCTGTGGCAGTGACATTCATGAAGGCTTGGGCTTTGAACCTGGAGAGGGGGAGTGATGAGGCTAATGGATTTGTGAGTCCAGCCAACACCTGGAACCAGTCAGTTCCCTGGGTTACTTTTGAAAGCACTGACCGCAGCTCCTGGCATGCAGCTGTTGGGGCTGTCTTTTAAATGAGGATTTCTGAGGGACTGGCGTGTGTGCGGGTGTGCTGCATGTGTCTGCGAGGACCTGGGGGGTGGTGTTCCCCACTAGAAGGTACTTCATCAGGTTCAGTGGGACAGTGCCCATGGGAGTGTTAGTCGAGTTGTACAGACGACAGAGTGGATGGAGGTGGTGGCTCTCCCCGCCTTGAGGACTTTGGCCATGTGATGGTGGCCGTGTGATGGTGGCCGTGCTCAAGGCCAGGCTCTTTCCAGTCCTTCTGTTGCCTTCCCTCCTGACCTGTTATCGGTTGATAGAACTGATTTTGGGAAACGTCATTCATGTGTTCATTTTTTGCACATTTGTTCGAGGACTTGCGTCTGCCAGACATCGAGCTGGCTCTGGGGGTGGAGTTACACAACGCCGCTTCTGCCCTCACAGTCTGCAGACAGTCTTGAATAATGAGAATAAAGCCGGAGCCTTTTCAGGCTCGGTAAGTTGAAACTGGTGCAGCAGCATTTTGTGGGAGTATCTGACTTTGTTGGAGACAGACCTTGGTTGTATCTTCACTAGAGTTGAATAGTATTGGCGGGCAGATGGCCAGATGTTTCCTCTGGTCTAGACCTCAGTGGCTGACAAGAGGCTTCAGAGCTTGACCGTTTTAAGGACAGTCCTGGCTGTGAAGAGGTCTTCACCTGGCGCACAGGACGGCTCCATTCGAGGCTTGGTCGAGCTGTCGCGGAGCTTGCCAGACCCATCCACGCTTGATGTCGTGCTCACCCTTCCTCCCGCCTCTGTGCAGGAGGCAGGGAGTTCTCTCCGCTGGGCAGAGAGGGACCAGAGGTTCCAAGAGGGGCTCTGGCCAGGGTCATCCAGTGAGTTTGTGCTATCTTTGTTGGGTTGCTTGGCTGGCCTCGGCACATGGTGGGCTCTGCCCTTCATGACCTCTGTTCATCTGGCCGGCCACATGATGCCATTCAGCGGGATCCTGCATCTTCGTGAGCTGATCAGCCTGCTACTGGCACTTACGGGCTCCTGTAGCGGAGCAGCACTGTTCACACATACGGGCAGGAAGCCCATCAGCTGATGGCAGCTCTCTGAGACCTGATGGCTCGCTCCCAGCCTGACTTTGGCAAGGAGGCCCTGCCAGCCTGCTAGGGGGCTGACCTCCCTGCCTTTGCGTGGGCTGAGCACCTTCTGCAGGCTTGGGTTTGCTCTTCAGTAGGGGGGCTCTGCGAGGTAGAGCAAGACAGCAGTTACTTGGGAGGGGACGGTTTAACTTCTCAGGTGGCAGCACAGTGCTGTCTTGTTTGTGGAGGCGGCCAAGTCAGAAGATTAGCAGTTAATTTTTAATTACATTCAAACCACTCTTCACTGAGTGGGACCGACAGCCCTTCCCCAGCGCAGAGCGGGGCTTTCCGCCTCGTGTGATTTTTCAGAGCACTGCTGTTTGTCCGCTCTTGAGCCGGTAGGAATCGTTTGAGCCTGTGTGGAGGACATTGAGACAGTTTTCAGTTTTCCATTCGCTCTTTCTGTCTCCTATTTCTGTATTGCTTGAGATCACTGTAGTTAGGTCTTGGGAGTATTTTCCCTTTCATCAGGATTGTGGCGACAAAATGGAGATGTCACTCACCTTTCAGAGTAGGTAAGTTGTGTGTTGGCTTGACAGTAGGCTCCTTTAACTCAAATTCATTATTTTTATTAACTCTTATGGGGAAATTAGATTGGGCTTTTTACTAAATTGAGTTGAGAAGCGTCACGGGTAACGATTACTAGTGTTTCTTTTGCTTTGGACGTTTTTATTGTTTGCTAGAGCTAAGCTGCAGTGTCATAGATGTCCCAGTAGGGGCTGCTGCGAAGTGACCTACGCTCGAGTGGTGGGGTTCAGAGAATTTCAGGGACAGTGCACTTCCTCTCGTTTAATCCATTTGGTCGGCCAGGTTTTCTTTTCCACTTTTCACCACTAAACAGTGCTACACGCGATGGCGTGAGTTGAGGGTAAAGGCTGGCACGTTTTCTGCAGAGGGTCAGGTAGTAACTGCGTAGGCTTTTGGCCCACAGGGTCTCTGTTGAAAGTACTCGGCTCTGCTTCTGTATCATGGAATAGGGCCACCAACCCTCCTGTTTGGCCTGGCGGAGGACTTTTTATGCTAAAACCGGGAAAATCCAGGACAAATCCAGGAGCATTGGTGGGAAAGCTGTCACAGACGGTGTGTACATGAGTGGGTGTGGCTGTGTTCCAGGGTATAGGGCTGGCCAGCCAGCTCAGCTCTGCTTCCTCCTTTCCCTACAACTTCTGTTTTCCACGTGGCTTTCTGCAAACAGCGTCGTGGTGATTGCTTTCTCTCCTCTTTTCTGGTTTGGGAGGATTTGGTCACAGGGTGTGACCTTCTTCGAGAGTAGTTGAAGTGAGCCTAGTGCTTGATCGGGTGCCCGAGTCACAAGTTCAGTACCTGCTCTGTTGTTCTTGCCCTGTATAGCGAGTCTTACTGACGGGCCTGGCAGCATCTGAAGAGTACCTTAGTCTTGAGTTAAGAATTCAGAAGGATAAGGCCCTTACGGATTTGTTTCCAGGGCTGAGAAATGCTCCTTTCTGGCAGTTGAGAGTTCCCAGAAACGGGTGTTGTGATTGCGTCTGTTCCATTTCACGGATATTTGCCGAGCGATTGCAGCGCGGCAGATGCCGAGTTGGGGACGCCACAGAGAACGAGATGAGCGTGGTCCCTGTGCCCACACTGACAGCACACTTGTGTCGCAGAGTGCTGAGACGGACGGGGCTTGGGGAAGCCTTCCAGGGGGGCGCGCGGTCTTTCCGTGAGGTGGCGGGCCGCCAGAGCCGGGCTGGGGGCACCTCGTTCCATCCCCCTGATGGCTGGGCGGGCAAGGCAGCTGGAGTGGGGCCTGGCGCCCGTTGCCCGCAGACGAGCGGAGACGCAAATGACTGCACCTCTGCGCCCCGGTTCCCAGGGCCTCTGTCTGGGACGCCTCAGGCCCCGGCTTCCTGCATCTCCAACACGTACCGCGCACTCCTCAGTGAGCACTGAGGCGTGTGTCCATCTGTAGGGTAAGGAGCTGCTGCTTGTTTCCATCAGAAACCACAGTTTGGAGCACTTCCATTTACTGACAGCCCTTGCCAAATTAATTTTATTTAATTATCTCTCAGGGCTAAGCTTGAATACGTTTTGTGTTAAATTCACAGTTTTTCCCCTTTCTAAACGAAATGGACTTAATATCCTTGTTAAAATCTGATTAAAACTAAAATTGAGTTTTTTGAAGTCTGATTATTCCATGAAATGGAATTTTTAAACCTAATTACAGCTGGATTTGCATATACTTTTCAGCACCATTGAAAAGAAAGTCGAAATAAATTTATTAATGACATCCTCTTCTATCATTTCCTTGGGGCATGACATGAGTGTGGGAGCAGAGGCAGGTGGGGAGAAAAGTTTCCCCTCTCCTCCCTTCCTCGCGGAGGGTTTGTTTTAAACTCTTTCCTTGGAGAGCCAGTTCTCAAGGAGCCTGAGCTCAGTCTCATTCTCGTCCTGCCCTTTGCCGCTCTACCTGTTTACGTCGTCGCTGGCCTTTCTGAGGGTGCACGAGGGTTCCTCTGCTGTCTCCCTGTAAAAAAGCTCTTATCTTTGAGAAGGAGCATGGGAGATGGGATGATGATTACAGACTTTCAGTCCCAAATGTGTTTTTGTAATAAGCTATCTTTATCCTAATTTTGGATTACATTGGTATTAAAAGTGAAAACAAACTCACTCTTTATAACCACCTGGAAGTAAACAAGGGATTTCAGAGGACCACCACCTTATTTTTTGAGAAATACCAGTGTTCTAGAAAGGATGTCTCTGTGTTGTATGTGGGTTCACGCTGCCTCTTCCGATTTCCTAGCAGCACTGTAGACAGCCGGTCCCTGTCCTGCCTTGTCTTCCGGCGGTCCATCTGTAAGGTCCGTCAATGATACCGTCCACAGTCCAGAGCTTCCCCGCTGTGTTCCGTCACAGTCAGCGCGTCATGGGTCCCGTACCCCGGTGGGCGTCGGGCGTAGCAGACGACTCACTCGGGACGTCCTGGGGATAGCTAGAGGGATGAACCGGAGGCCCACGCTGTCTAACAGGTCGGTCCTGTCGAGCCCCAGCTGTTGGGTGCTTGGCAAGGGTTTGTGACTAATGTTGTGAGATGCTTCAGGTCTTCAAGAGAAGCTAAGCACATGGATTTTTATATAAAACTTCCTGATTTTAAAAACACTGCCTATGCCCAGTAAGCGATATTTTGAAGCTCACCAGGTTGTAGCTTGGTGAAATAGCATGGGTGTAGCCTGTGTTTCAGCCATGTCGTCCACCACCCTCCCACAAGGCCACGCTCTGGCCACGTGCTCTCTGGACCTTGCGTGTGTCCTAAGCTCTCCTGTCCCCAAACCGTTACCTGAGCTCTTTCCTCTTGGGACTGCTCTTTTGCCTTCTCTCTGGGTCTGAATCACAGGGAAGCACTCAGGCACAGTGGGGCTCCTCTCCCTGTTTCCAGTTGGGAAGGGGACCCAGCCAGGGGGTCCGAGCTCCTTTCTCTCTTATTTTCGCTTTTGCTTTGGCTCCTAGCGGTGGCCTTGTCTTGCGCACATTGTGCGAACGGACCCATCAGGAGCGGAGGCCTGGGCTTTGCGCTGGGTCTTGGCGAGGGGTGGGGGTGGAAGAGTCTGTGTACTGGGCTGCAGTGGAGCCTCATCAGCACCAGTGAGGGTCACACCTACTGGTCAGTTTTCAACATGACCTCTTGGAAACCACTTCGGGCCGTCCTGGAGAGGCAGGCAGTTTGTGGGCCTGATGGCGGATTGCAGCCGGCCTGTGAGGCCGTCGCTTCCTCTGCAGAATGGAGCTGATGCCCACACCTCCCCCAGCCCTCCCCCGACCCCAGGTTCTTGGAGGAGATTAGAGGCGAGTGTGTGTATTAGGTACCTATTGCCATGCAGCAGGCTATACAGAACTCGGTGGCTTAAAACAGTGGCGTTTAGGACCTCAGGCTTCCATGGCTCACGGATCCGGGCACGGCTTAGCTGGGTCCTTGCGCTCTGGGTCTCTTACAGGCCCCACGGAGAAGCCTGTGTGTCCCAGCTCGCTCACACGTGGTGGGTGTTGGGGCCCAGGTGGGCCTTGCCACAGAGCTCCTGGCCACCTGGGCCTCTCTTTAGAGCACAGTACGACAAGGCGGCCGGCTTTTCAGAGTTTGCGAGCCAGAGTGCTGCAAGGTGGAAGCCCGTCTCTGTCAGCTGGTCCCACCCGGGGCAGCCTTCATCAGTCCTTCTACTTTGAGCCGTTCTAGTGGGTGTGTAGTGGCATTTCACTGCAGTCTTCATTCCCATTTCCTAGGCGACCAAGAGTGTGGAATGTCCTCTCACGTATGTACTTATTTCACGTCCATGTAGTCTTCTTTTGTGGAGTATCTTTTCAGTTTTTTACCCTTTTAAAAATTGGATTGTCATCTTATCGACTTGTAAGAGTTCTGTGGGTATACTTGAATTTGCCAGATGTACGCTGAGAATTTTCTTCTAGTATGTGGGTTGCCTTTTCATTTTCTTAGTGCCTTTTGAAAAGTAGCTTTTAAGTCTGATTTGTTAACTCTTTTTCTTTTATTGTTTGTGCTTTTTGTGTTTGCCTAGCTCAAGCTTCTAGAAACTTTCTAGGTTTAGTTTTTATGTTAATTTTGAGTTAATTTTTGTGTGTGGTGTGGTTATAGTTGAGTCTTTTTTTTTTTTAGTACACACGTCTATTTGTTGAAAACTCTGTCCTCTCTCCTTTGATTTACCTTGGCACTTTTGCTGAACATCGGTTGACCTGTATGCACGGGTCTATTTCTAGACAGTTCTTTTCCAATGGTGTGAATGTGTTCTTTTGCTAGTACATTAGTGTCATGATTACTGTAACCTTATAATAACTTCTAAGTTAAGATAGGAAGCCTTCCAACTTTTTCCTTAAAAAATCGCTTTGGCTTTTTTAGTTATGTCACATTTTTATATAAATTTTAGAATTAGCTTTCAGTGTTTCTTTCCATATGCTTTTTATTTCATTGATTCACTCATTTGTTTACTCATTCACTCATTCACCCTTCCATTTCGTTTCCTTTTTCTTGCCTAGTTGCACTCATTAAGCTCTCTAGTGCAGTTTTGAACAGAAGTGGTGAGGATGGCCATCCTGGCCCTGTTTGCAGTCTTAGAGGGAAACTGAAAGCCTTGTTTTTCGTTATCACGGTGTCAGTTTCAGGTTCTTGAGAGATGCCCTTTTTCAGGGTGAGAATGTTTCCTTGCATTCCTAGGATACACTCTACTTGCTCATATTATCCTTTTTATGTTGTAAATTTGACTTACTAATTTTTTATGTGCTTTATTTTTCTTTTTTCATGAGGAATATTGCTTTTTAGATCTCTTGTAATTTCTTTGTTTTGGGTATCAGGATGATTTTGGCTTCATAAGTTGAGTTGGGAAGTATTTCCTCTGCTTCTGTTTCCTTGGGTTAGTTTGTATATGGTAGGCACTATTAAATGTTTGGTAGAATTCATCAGTGAAGCCATCTAGGCCTGTAGTTTTATTTGTAGGAAAGTTTTCTCTACAAATTCAATTTCTTTAATATAGAACTATTCCGGTTATTTCTTCTCGAACGAACTTTCCTCCTTCCCTTCCTTCTTCCTGTCTCCTTCCTCCACCACTCCCCTCCCTCCCTCCCCTCCCCTCTCCCCTCCCTTTCTCTCTCTTTCTTTCCTTAGTGTGGTTATGATACTCATTCGAAGTAGCAATTAGGTTTATTTTCTCAGTTTGCTTTTTATTTTTAGTTATTTTTTATTCCCATTTTTATTTATTGAATTTATTTGGAATATATAGAACATTAGTATGTTTCACAATGTCAAAACTATACAGAAAGACACATCTAAAGAAGTGTCTTTCCATCCTGTATTTCTTTATTTTTCCCTTCCCTTGGAGGTAACCAGTTTTATTTAACTTTTTTCTGGTTTATCCTTTGTTTCTTTTTGTAAAGATAGAGAGAAATATATGTTTTCTTTCCCCCTTCTTTCTCACATAAGAGTAGCATGTTGTGTATATTATACTCTTTGACACTGCTTTTTTCACTTATCTCTTGGAAATCGCTCTACGATAGGTTCGTATGTAGATGCTCCTCTTTCTTTTTTTTATAGTGGCATAGTACCAACGTTGTGTGTACATATAATTAGCTGTTTAGGTAGTTTCAGGCATTTTGCAATTGCCGACAGTGCTGTCGTGTGCATTTATGTGTTGTTGGTGTTGTATCTTCAGTGTCAGTTCTTAGAATGGGGTTGCTGGAGCAAAGGTTATGTCACGCATGTGAGTGTGTACTTTCTTAGCTCTTGGCAAAGTCAAGTTCTATTTTCCCATAGCCACTGGAGATTTCCTAATATGCTTCTCAGATAATTGTGGATGTTCTGCTTTGGTACTATTTGAAAATAAGCTGCAGTGTTTTTTTCCTTTTTTTATTGTGATAAAATATGCATAATATAAAATTCACCATTTTAACCGTTTTAAAGTTGTGTGGCATTAAGTACATGTGTATCGTTGTGCAGCCATTACTACCATCCATCTCCAGAACGCTTTCGTCTTCCCCAACTGAAGCTCTGTCCCCATTACAACTATCTCCCCTTTCCCTATCTGCTGCGCCCCACACCGCCTTCTGCTTTCTGTCTCTCTGAATTTGACTCCTAGCAACCTGGTGTAAGTGAAATCATAAAATATTTGTCCTCTCGTGACTGTCTGATTTCACTTACTGTACTATCTTCAAGGTTCATCCACATTGTAGCATGTGTCAGAGTTTTCTTTCTTTTTTAGGCTGAAGAATGATCCCATTGTATGTATATACCATAATTTGTTTACGTATTCATCTGATGAGGAACAGATACTTGGTTTGCTTCTACCTTTTGGCTATTGTGAATAATGCTATTTTGGACATGGGTGTAGAAGTATGTTTCCCAGGCCCTGCTTTTAATTCTTGGGTGCCGACCCAGAAGTGGAATTGCTGGTTCCCATGTTAATTCTGTGTTTAACTTTTTGAGGAATCCCCAGACCGTCCTCCTCGGTGGCTGTACCATTTTACATTTCCACCGACGCCGCACAAATGTTTCATTTTCTCCATGTCCTCGTCGATACTTATTTTCTCTTTTCTGTGTTTTTTGGTAGTAGGCACCCTAATGCGTGTGCAGTGGTACCTCTGGTTTCGAGCCCCATTTCCCTGATCAGTGATGTAGAACATCTTTTCATGTGCTTATTTGCCATTTGTATGTTTCTTCGGAGAAATGTCTGTTCAAGTCCTTTGTCATTTTTTAAGCAGGAGTTTTTTTGTTTTTTGTTTTTGATGTTGAGTTATGAGAATTCTTTATATATTCTGGATACTAGACTCTTACCAGATGTATGATTTGCAGATATTTTCTCCTATTCTCTGGGTTGCTTTCTCACTTCCCTCATAGTGTCCTTTGCAGAAAAGTTTTTCATTTTGGTCAAGTCAGCTTACCTGTTTTTCATTCGTTGCCCATGCTTTTATGTCATGTCCAAGAAATCATAGGCAAATCCAATGTCACGAATCATTTGTCCTGTTCCCTTCTAAGAGTTTCACAGTCTGAACTCTCACGTTTCGGTCTTTGATTGATCCTTAGTGTGGTGTGAGGTAAGGATGTGGCTGTCCAGTTTTCTCAGCACCATTTGTTGAAAAGACTGTCTTTCCCCATCCAATGGTCTTGGCACCCGTGTTGAAAATCATTTGACTGAATGTGTGAGCGTTTATTTCCGGGCACATACTCTATTTCACTGGTCTGTATATCTGTCTGTATGCTGGTAGCACACCGCTGTGATTACTGGGGCTTTGTAATAAGTTTTAAAAACAAAACGTGCGTCCATATATTTCAAGGTGGTTTTGGCTGTTCTGGGTTCTTCTATTTCTGCATGAAACATCATTGGGATTTGGATAGGGATTGTATTGAATCTATAGATTACTTCGAGTGGTGTTAACATCTCGACAATAGTAAGTCTTCTACAGTGGTAGTTTCTTAAAGGTTAATTGTAATGTGGAATCTGGAACCATCAGTGGAGTTTTTAAAACTGTTGCATTCAAGTTCCTTGCTGTCTTGCACTTTGGATGAACTTTTTATCCACGCAGGGTTATGTAACAGCATGTATTGGTCATTTGAAAAATACTGGTTCACTGAGTTATGTACATCTTCTAAATGTTGTCATATTTTATTTTACATTATAAAAAAGTCACATGAGCTAATGTCACCACCAGTTATTGGAAGTCTTTTACTATTAGGAATCTGTCAGGCTTATGGTGGCAGACACAAATTTTTAAAAATTTAATTCGTGTTTGAAAGCTTGAGACTGTCATTGGTAATAAATATTTTTGTTTGTTTTCTTTGAAGTGAGACTTACTTGATTCATTTTTGAGAAATATCTGCCAAATACCCAAGTCTGAATAACTATCATTTGTCAACCAGTTTTTCAAGCAAAATGCTCCTGGGTAACAAGGGCCCCGCTGTCCCCGGCTTCCGGCCTGGCTGCCCAGCCCCGTGCCGCTGTCTGGAAGCGTGCTCCGGAGTGCATTGTTCAGGGGTGCACACCACGGCTGCTCCCGAGGCCAGCACGCCTGCCCAGGGCGCGCCGTGTCAGGGCCTCTTTCTGCTGGAGGTCCTCTCCGTGAGGCTGCCTGGAGCTTGATTTGATGATGGACGTGCGAACTTGGCGGGGGCCCTGCTCAGCTGCTTTGGTCTCACTTCTGGCGTGCGGACGTGACCCCGTTGTGGGCCCAGGCCTCAGCGCCCCTCACCTCCTGGAAGCCCGCCTGCTGTGTCTACTTGCATCCAAGCCCTTGGCTCACTGCCCCTGTTCTGAGCTTCTGGCTGAAGTTGTGTTTGGGGCCATTATCCAGCCACCTTTCTGAATATCGAAAGCATTCACAAGATCAGCTTTTCCAAAGAGCGAGGGAACAGGGAGAGAAAATTATGGCATTTGTTTGAAAGGTTCTGAGAGCTTTTTTTAGCTCAGATGGTTCAAAGAGCGCCTCTCGTTATTCAGAGGAATATTCTAGCATCCCTGGGGTGGTCACACGGCTTAATAGGAACCCAGGCTGCTTTGAAGTTCTCTTAATCCTGCCTGAGCTAGGAGAAAGAATTCGAAGGCAGCAACTGTAAATTTGAAGTTCCTTCATTTTACTTACATGCGTCTGGGGACCCGTGCAGTTCGCTTCTCTGAAACAGTTAAGCTGAGCTGCTGGCTGGTGGACAGCAGGCGGGATCTGGACTTCGTTAGGCTTGAGTGGGACACTAGTCCCTGGCAAGAGAGCCACAGACAGGGCCCTGTGTCAGGGCACAGCAGTGTTTGGGTGCCTGAACGAGCACACTCTGGGGCCTGCGCTGCCGACCACGGCCAGGACTTTGCTAGCCCAGCCATCCTTGTGGAGGTCGCACTTGGAGGCAACTAGTAGTTGTGCCGAAGTCACTTAAGGGTGACCTTATGACCCCAGCAGTCCTGACTGCCGCCATCAAGGTATAGACTCGAGGACCACCTCTTCCACAGAGACATGTGGAGTTCTCCAGCCACAGGCCTCGCTGACCAGAGACTGAACCCGTCACGGTCACAGGCTCTTGTCTGTCTGTGGACCTGTGCACAAACGTGCCGGCCAGTGAGCCATAGCCCTGTTGCGGCAGGACTAGCCTGACCACAGAGGGCCTCCAGCAGCCTGCCCATAGCCCGGCCTCTCTGTCCTCAGGGGTGGGGTTCACTGCCCTGCAGGGCACCTGGCTCTTACCCCTCCTCTCCCTGCCTGTCCCCTCCGCTACTGCCTCACTCCTCCAGAGAGACTCTAAGAGAGGCCTGTAGCACAGAGGGTGCTTGGGACATAGGCTCTTCTTATTTTCCAAACATTTGAAATGTACTGTACGTAGAAAGAATGTCTTTATGGAATACGTACAACCGCTGTGTCCCATGTTCCATCCTCAAGACGGGAAGAACAGTCCATTTGAAACCTTGTGGGCCTTCGCCAGCTCCAGCCATTACCCCTCCCAGCCAGAGCCTAGCTCTTGAGTTTGCTGGCGGTGCTGCTCGCTCAGGCCCGTCCCTAGGAGGAGGTGTCGGTCCGTCTGAAACGTGCCTGTTTCGGCCCGTTGTACATGTTACTGTAATTATATAATTTGATTAACTGTTATAGCAGCTGATGAAAAATAACTGTGTGAAGAAAGCAGTGTTTCTGAAAGAACAAAGCGAATGGTTTGGGAAAATTGCTAAGAAAATTGCTTTTGAATAAAGCAATTGACTAAAAGATTTAGAGGAAAAGTTGTATCATTTAGGCGGATTGCCAGTGTCCATTTTAAAGAAACAGCTAAAATCTTAGATTACGTTTTGTGGTTTCTACAAAACATATAAGATAGAACTCAAATTAGTGGCTCACTGCCCCTGTTCTGAGCTTCTGGCAACTTGGGGGATCATTGTATATTTGTAGTATTTTAAGTTAAAAAGTGCAACTTGGGGGATCATTGTATATTTGTAATATTTTAAGTTAAAAGTGTTTTATATATAAATGTTTCATTCCCTACTTCAGCCAGCTTTTGGGATTAGTCTTGTTCATTTTACAAATGAGGCCTTTTACTAGTATATTTTGGCCCTATTTATAAAACGAATTATTCTTACTGTAATATTTGCTAAACATCATTTAGGAGTGATAAATGATTGTTTTATTAGAGATGGTTATAATTAGATTTTTGTATATTAACTCATCATGGAATAATTGTTCCCTTTTTAGAAAATTTTTGTATAACGTCTAATTCTGCATGCTAAGCTTTAAAAATCATTTTCTGAAGGGGTTTTATATTTCCTTGGTACAAATATTAAAGCTTTTAAAAAAGGTATAGTGACAAATCTGTCCACTCCAACAAGAAGCCTTTGTTTTCTAGACATTTTTATGCATATGTGAACCAACTACAGCTATGTTTATTTTCTGTTTCTTTGGTACAAATGGTGGTAGAATATACTCATGTTTCGTTTTGTTTTTTGTTTAGCAGTGCATTTTGCAGACCTTCCCATATAAGCATATAAAAAGATTTTCCATGCTTTCCTTTTATTTTAAACAGATTCCGTTGTATGCCTCGACCGAAATTTATATAACCAGCAATACTAAAGCTGCAACCCAGTGGTCTGACTTCCAGCATTGATAGACTTTAGTTGCATAGCTATCATTCTGGAAAGGTGTTATGATATTTTGTTCATTCAGTTCATATTTATCGAAAGCTTCCTATTGTGTCAGGCATTATTCTAGGTTCACGGCCAGTGAAAAAACAGAACAAAATAAGAACAATACCTTGGTTTTATGGAACTTGCATTCCAGTTGAAGCAGAAAGACAAGCAAGTAGAGGTAAAATACATAGCACTGAGATGGTGATACGTCCCGTGAAGGACAGTCGTGCAGGGAAGAGTGGCAGAGGGCCGGGGTGAGGGAGGGAGGCACTTAGGGTTCCAAACAGGGTGGCTGGAGCAGCCCCACCGAGCACGGGACCTGGGACCGTTGATGAGGGAGTGGCTGTGGAGACACTGAGGGGACGAGTGTTCTGCCACAGCACCTTCCAAGGCCTTGCCCTGGGCGTGTGGCTGACTGAGTTCAGGGCTGGAGGCAGCAGGCAGCTGCAGCCAGCCTGCCTCGGGCCTCATGGGCTCTGGCGGCACTCTGGCTTTTACGTGGCATTGTGATGGGGAGGCGCTGGAGAGTTCTGACAAAAGAGGTCTGTGCTCTAACCTGTGGGGCAGTCACTGTGGTTGCCATGTTGTGAGTAGTTACTTGAAGGGCAAGTGTGAAATGAGGGGACCAATCCTGAGGCCATCGTGCTTGTCCAGGGGAAAGATGCAGCCTGGGTCACGGCATCCTGGCGGAGCTAGTACAGAGCAGTTGAATTTGGGTCTGTTTTGAAGATAGATCTGGCAGGATTGCTGATAGATTCAAGTTTGGCAGGATAGAGACCCCATTTCCTGAGATGGAGAGAACGGGAGGGCCGGTTTGGAGAAGGTGAAAGGTCAGCGTCGTGGTTCTGCTGCAGAAATGTTGCAGAAAAGTTCCAAAATTAGATGGGCGAGAAACCAAGCAGCACTGGGAGAGTTGGAGATCTCAGGTTTATTGCGCTGGCAGTCCCCGTCCCAGAGGAGCTAGCCCTCTGAAGATCTGGGCCCCAGCTCAGTTGCAACATTCCTTATATAGACCCTTTATGGCAGGGGCCGATTGGTTAATTTGTCCTAGCTGGCTACAAAGCCTGGGAGTTGCTATGGCTGCAGGTAGTTACATTGTGCTACAAAGGGGGAGTTGCTATGGCAGTTACAAAGTGTTACAAAGCAGGTAAGTTGCTAGGGGGTGCAAACAGTTACATTTGTTGCTTAGACAGATCAAACAAAAGGGAAGGTGAGTCTTTAGTCAATTTCGAGTACAGCCCATGCAGCAAGCATATTTATGGAAGCAGAACAGAGAGCTGATTAGCCTTTTGAATGAAAATTCCTCTCTAGTTCCAGGTGCTTCTCAGCAGAAGGCTGATGTCGAATAGGCAGCTGGATGGCTCTGGAATTTGGAATCTGGAGTCCTGAGTGCATTTGGCTCATGTCTGACGCCGTGGACTCTCCTGTTTGAGTGAGGCCCGGTTGAGGACTGAGGCAGGAGGCACACCCTTGTGCAGAGGCCAGTGAAGGAGATGCAGGGAGACAGGCTCAGGGGTGTCCTGGGAAATCAGGAAAGTGCAGGAGGGAGCCAGACTCCGGGGTGCGGCTGAGTCTGACCGCTCTTTCTGCGGAGAGGTTCAGAGCCAAGTCCTGACTGGGGAGGGCTGGAGAGGGCTGGGTGGGACTGAGTGGGGGCAGGCATGCAGACAGCTTTGAGGGGTGCTTGGGGAAGGGGACACGGAGGAGTGAGGTGGTGGCCCTGGGGATGGGGCCGGGGGCCGGTGTGGCTGTGGCCATGCCTCTCCAGGCCTAGTCTCACAGACCTGCCGCGAGGAGCACCGTGGCGTGTCGGAGGAGCGTGGAGGCCTGCCCATGCACAGCGCCTGAGCTCTCCGGGCAGCGAACTGGAGAAGCAGAAGCCTTTCTGTGCCCCTCCTCTCGGCAGGCAGTCTGCGTGACTGGTGGGGAGGCAGACGTTCGTTTCCGAAGGAAAACCAGCGTTGGCTGTGGGGGGCGGGTCTCCTGGTCTGCGCTGCTGTGAGGCTGGAGAGACGCGGCTGGCAGGAGCCCGAGACTGCTCCCACTCCTGGCTACCTCTCCTGCGGACAGTAGGCCGTGTTCTCTGGCCATCTGGGAAGTGGGCAGCTTTAGAAAATGTATGAATGGCAGCTGTCCTCTGTAAGGCCAGGATGTCATGGAGGGGCCCCACCTCTGGTGGCCAGAGGGACTGATGTCTTTCCCAGGTTCTCTGAAGCTTAGGTGTCTGTGACCTCAGAACTGGTCAGTGGTCACCAGCCTTCCTTTCTCCGGAGTGTCTGACCTCCAACTCAATGGCTCAGGGCTGGGTGCAGCAGAACAGCCACTGGAAGGTGGCCTCCCAGAACCTGGTCCAGGTCTGGGCCACATGGAATTTGTCCCTTTCTTCAAGAAAACAGCTGCTGCTTTCTGTCCTGGGGCACGTACAGGTTTTATCCAAAGTCAGTCCTTGGTGACGTGGGTTCTTCCTGACCCCAGCTGTATCATCACATTACCAACATAGCTCTGTCACATTACCAAGAAAAACTGGCTAAAGGGACATCCTGTCACTCCCTGTGACTTTGTGGTGTAAATGCTTGCCCTCTTCTTGGATTTTGGCACTAAATTTGGCTGTCTAACGTTTTCTATTCCTGGTTTTGTATACTTTTTGCAAAAACGAGCCCTGTGAGGCAGCCGCCTGGCTTAGGTTGTGTCTCCTTCCTGTAGAGCCCTCTAGCCGAGGGCCACCTTGGGATGATGGTCTAAGCCCTGTGGGCTTCAGTTCTTTGGGAGAGTAGCTCTGCAGAAGAGATCTTGAGGTTTATTCGTTGCTGATTAGTTTGTGGTTGTTGCTGTTTGATGCATTTTAGAAATCGGAGTCCTCTGCCTCTCGTCTTTCAGACCCATTGAAACGGGCACTTCGGGCTTCGGCAGGAGCCTGGCACCTGCTGAATAGCTGCTGCCGGGGCTGGAACGGCCTTTCCCTGGAAATAGCCCGCGGGCTACACTCCCCCTGGCCCTCGCTGTTCTGTAGGCAGCTGAGATTGAGTCAAAATTCAGCTGCAGATCAAACAAAAAGACTCCCCCCCCTTCCCTTTAAAGCTTACCAGTTAGAGTTAAAAGGCTTCGCAGCTGAAGCCAGAGTTTTAAACAGCAGATGTCACAGCTTGGGCTGCAGTTGGAACTGTCACTTTCCTGTCATCTCTAAGTTGGAGGATCCTGAGGCCCTCTGAAGGTCTTCCACTTGCTAGAAGCGGAAGTTTGGGGATGGGCTGATGTCCCTGTCGGAGAGTGCCTGTGCTATTCTGGGCTGTCATGACACTTGGCCCGGCTCCCGCTAGCTGTAAGCGTTTAGCTAATCCCCGGAGCACCCTTGGTAAACATCTCTGAGTAGCTCTAACCACACACCAGGTCGGGAGGTTTCTGGAAAATAAACACTCTTCCTGCCAGTTGGAGGTACTTTGGCCTCTGGTTGTTGCTGAAGGCTGCAATTGTTTAATAACCCTCATGATTCAACAGCTCTTCAGGAGCTTCCTCTGTCAGTTGGCGCTTGGACTCCTGACAGGGGGCTGATGGCGTAACCGCGGTTGCTTCCCACAGCATCAGGCCCCGAGTCCTGCATCCCAGGGCTTCTCCTGTCCCTTCCTCCTCTCCAGATGCCCTCTTCCCGTGTCCCAAGCGCCCTGGGCTCATGCTGTGCTGATCTGAGCCCCGTCCTCTGTCAGCTTCCCTGCTTCTCCCAGCTGGCTGTTTCCACACGGTTAGCGTGCTGTGTGCGTGTACGCGCGTGTATACACGTGGAGGCCGGGGTTCTTAGTTTGTATTTGTGTTTGTATGTGTAGTACATGAATTTTCATGGTAAGAAATTCAGATCATGCACATGAAGTTAAAGACCCCTTTGATTGCCACCTTCAGTCTCAGCCCTGACCTGGGGGTGCTTATGAGAATCTTCCCAGATTATGTTCTGCAAATGCACCTACATGCCATTGGCTTATCTCCTCTGGACCTAGAAAGCAGAAGTCGCAGGTGTGGTCTCGGGTGCGTGCATGGAGTAGGCGCTTACACTTGAGCCTTGCCCTGCATGCCCGTGTCGCCGCCCGGCTCACCCACTCTTCCCGGACAGGCTGCGAACAAGATTTGGGGACCGGTTGTGTGCCATGCTGGTCAAGGCCCCACCTGCAGGCCAGGTGCTCCCTCTGTTCTGAATAAGTGGGCTCCCTCCTCGTGACACAGATGTCAGCAGCTGGCTCCTGCGGCCTCCTCTGGCCCGCGTGCAGTCGGCTGTCCCCTCTCAGCACCTCACGCGCTGACCCTTATCTGCAGTGAGAAGGCACACCCGGCATCTTGCCGCGCCTTCGGGGGGACTCTCTCCCCTTCTCTGTGCTCAGCCTCAGCCCTGCGTATCTTGGGAAGCATGGACCGGGGAAGCGCACACACACTGTGATGTGTTACACCCATGCACACGCATGCGCGTGGGCCTCATTCTGTGCCGTACGTCAGGGCCCCTGGAATGGCGCGGGCGGTCCCTCAGGTCCTCACATGCTGTGCGGAGCCAGGCCCCGGCGCCGGCTGACCTTCATCAGCAAGCCAGGGAGGCAGGAAGTGCCTCCCCACTCTTGGGCTACAGGAGCAGAACGAGGCCAGAGCCAGTTCTCACGCTGGTCTCCAGGCACCGCTCAGCTGTGACGCTTGGGGGCTCCTCTTTGGAACGGCCCACAGAGCCACTGCGTGAGCCATGTAGCATGACGTGTGGTCTCACCCTGTCAGAAGTGGTCACTGTGGCCCCCCTTTCCACAGCTGGAAAATGTAGCATACAAGTAACTTGTTGAAAAAAATTTCACAACAAAATTATAGAAACTCTTTGAAAAAATGAAAAAATATCAGAAATTCTGCCACTGTAATTTTCTGGTTCTTATCTCTACGCAGATATAGTTTTAATCTAGTTTCACTTAACCGTTTTTGCTGGTTTTTCTCTATTCGGTATATATGCCTGTGTAGTTAAAAAGAAGCAAATATATTAGCATTAAAAATAGTTTTTCATGTCGCTATTTTAATGTCATTGTTTGTCTGGCATATATTGTGACACTAGTCTGAACTTGTTGGGCATGACAGCCTGGCCTCGGAGCCCGGCTCTTCCAGGTGCTGGTTGTGCCTTGGGCATGCCACCTGAGCCTTCTGTGCCTCAGCTTCCTCCTCCATGCAGTGGGGTCGTCCCAGCTCCCAGCTCTTCGGGCTGTGGAATGGACGAAGCTGCATAGTTATGTAAAGCGTTCAGATTAGCGCCTGTCTCCCCGTGTGTAGTGATTTTGCATATTGATCTCATCTCTGAGAAGAAATGTTTCTGTGAACAGTGGAACTTGCCCCCTGGAGCTGTGCAGTGGAGCAGCCTAGCCATTTTGTTTCCAATATTTATTTGTATTGTCTGTAGTGCATTTTGTTGTATTATTATATTTTGAAGTTGTTCTATTATTTATTAAGTTGGCAACAAGTCTGGTAACCTTTCTTACACAGTAGCCAAAGCAGTCACTCAACGTGAAGTGTTAGTTTCCAGAGTTCTTGTAATGCCATTCATAGGTGAATCGCTCTGCCTTGCCTTCTGGGATCCTTTTGGATTTGGACCAAGGTCTGGAACCTAATATTTGTCCATCAAATTGACAGAACCTCAGAGAGTGTTTTCTTGTCAAATGTACAGTACGTGGCTTTCTTAGTGGCGCAGAGAATTGTTTGTATAACCTGCAACATTGTGTGATTGTCTTACGGCTTGGAAGTGCCCCCATTTCACTCTGCAGTGGTTTTAAGTGGTGCCCGAGAGTCACCAGGAAGCCTGTTTGCAGGTCCTGACCCCATCCCCAGGGGTTTAGATTCAGCAGATTGAGAGGTGGGGCAGGTGGCTGGAGTCAGTCTAGATGATTCTGATGCAAATGGTTTGTGGATCACTCTTAACTGTTCTAGATACTTCCACCACCCCACCCTCTTCTGCTGCCACACGCTGTGACACCACAGGTTTCCCACTGGCCCATGAGCCAGACTGCTGTGGTTGTACAAAGGTGTGTGGTCTATGCTCTGGTTCTGTGGGGGTGACCTACCCCTTTTGGCTCAGTGAAAGCAGCCCTGTCTGCCCTCACCGGGAGGGGTGGCACACACTCAGGTGACACAGGCCTCTGGAGGTCCTGTTCGCGGGAGCACAGACACAGGGTTTGCATGTCTCTCTCTGCATGGGGAGGGGGGGTTGTTGGGGAGTGAGGGCAGCTGGTTTGCTTCATTCGAACGTGGCGCCAGGCCCCTCGAGGCTGGGCAGAAATGGCTGCTTAAAGGTTCCACAGTGTTGAGTTTGGTGTCCGCTGGCTTTGGGCGAAGCGCACACTGAAGGCTCTGTGAGCTGGCTGCCTTGGGTGTGGCCCGCGTGCCGTGGGCAGGCCGGCCTGGGCAGGCGTCCTGAGATGGTGCAGATTCCCTGAGGAGAACACGTCATAAGGATAGCACCTGAGTTTTTCTCTTTATTTGAACGGTTCCCAATTTCCCCTCATTGTTAAATTGTTACATTTCAAATTATCTTTATTTCAGAGGAAATTAGAGAGCTGGAAGCAATGCAGAAAAATACAAGACGACCTTAATATCTCTTCAAAATGTTTCAGAAAAAAATCTCTTGTCTTGAAAGGATTTACTTACTTTGCTTAGTTATTTTTCTACTAGTATTTTTAACTTTCTGATGTTGGAAAACTTGAGGAAGCTCTGAAAAGAATGGAGCTGACATTCAAGGCTGGTTCAACCTCCATTTGAGTTTCTGAAAAGTTCTTTTGCTGATAAACGTCTCTTCACTGTCACTTTCCCCATTCGCAGAGCGGGCCTGTATTTTGGAGGGTTCGCGTAGAGCTCTCCTGTTCTGTGGCGTGGCGGTCAGTGGGAGTTTCTCCTGCATGGCCCTGGCCTTGGTCCCCTGGATGGCCCTCACCACTCCATGCCGGGGAGCCGTTCAGCCTGCTTGCCCCCACGCTGTGGCGCAAGTGCGCACACCTGCTGGGTGTTTTCTGTGATGACATTCTTGGTGCCTGTTCTCCTGAGCTGCTGTGCCGAGTTAGATGATGGGCTTCAAATCGGCACTGAGCGCTGCTCACGGCTGAAGCGGACTTGGGACTGGCCGTTTCAGGAAGCGGTAAACTACAGGGCTGCTCCGAGCATTAACCGAGATAATCTAAAACAATTTTACAAATTACAAAGCCTTGTACACGTGGCCATTTCTTATTATTGCTCTTATCATTACTGCTGCTGTTAGGTGGGTTTTGAAAGAGAGGGAGGAAAGGAAACTGAGCGCCTTGAGCACGTCCTCCCTGCCAGGTGCTGGATGGGTGCTTTTCAAACATGTTTCGTATCCTCTGTGAAGTGCCACTTTGTCATGTATCTACCTTGTTGTTACAGGTGAAATAAAACCAGGGTTTATAAAAATCATTTGCCCCATGTGCAGTGGCTAGTGGCGGCCTGTGGTCTGCACTCAGGTGGTGTGAGCACACAGTCCCGCACTGCCCTGCTCTGGGCCCAGGCACCCAGCGCTTGACTTGTCCCAGGTCTGTGAATCTTCAGCTGGAGGCATGGCTTTTGGTGGGCACAGCCAGGTCCCCCTCTTACTGGCACTGAGATGTGTTCTCGACCCACAGGACCCCGGAAGACCTGTCCAGGTTCGTCGTTGAGCTGCAGCAGCGAGAACTAGTCCTGAAGGACAGGAACAGCTCCATCACCAGCAGGTAAGCCTGGCGGCCGCGTGTACCCAAGGATGGGCCTGCCTCGAAAGCTGGTGTCGGTGAGCGTGTGCCCCCGGCTTGGCTCAGGGGTGGCCGTGCTTCACCACCCAGTTGGCCTGGCCCGAGCCAGGGGGAGCTGCGGCTGCAGGGTGCCCCCTTTCTGCCCCGTAGCAATGAGACTCAGTGAGGTGACATGATGCTGCCCTACCAACGACCTGCCAAGTCACTGAGGGATCTCTGATGTCTGGCTTCCTGGTGCGTGGGGTCTGAGAGGACGTGTGGCTGGATTGGGAGCTCCGAGTGACCCCTCGATGGTGTGCAAAGCCGGCCCTGGGTCAGATGTCTGTGTGTGTGGGTACGCTGGCGCACTCCGGGCGGAGTGACGTCCACAGAGACTGACAGGAGAGCCGGCATGCTGTGGCTGCAAACAGAAGGGTCTTGCCATGGCTCTAGCACGTCCTCTCCAGCCTGACACCAGCTGGTGCCCTTCAGTTTTGACATCTCCCGCGTCACACAGACGTTGGCGAATGGCTCAGGCCCATGAAGTTGTCCTCGCTTAGACTCCCGGCATGGGTCCCCGGGTTACACACACTTTTGTCTGGCTGCAGATTCAGGGGTTTCCTCCTCCTCCCCTTCATAATTTGCTGGAAAGACTCACAAAACTCAGGAAAGTGCGTCATTTGTGAATATTGGTTTATTACAGAGGATACAGCTCAGAGCAGCAGGTGGAGGAGGTGCTCGGGGACGGTGTGGGGGCAGAGCTGCTCTGTGCCCTCTAGGTGCTCTGCCCTCCCAGCACCCCCATGTGTTCGCCAACCCAGAAGCCCTCGGAACCTGTTTCAGGGGCTGTATGGAGTTTCCATGCTCGGTTAAGTCCTTGGCTATTGGAGAGTAATGCAGCCTCTGGCCCCATTCCCCTCCCTGGAGGTTGAGTGGAGCTGAGAAGTCCAACCTTCTCATCCCATGGTTGGTCCCTCTGGTATCCCAGGCCCATCCTGAAGTTGCCTAGGGACCCACCAGGAGTCACCTCATTTGCATAAACTCAGGTATGTTGGAAAGAGTCTTGTTATGAATAACAGAAGATGCTCCTCTCCCCTAAGAGGTCCCAAGAGTTTTAGGAGTTCTGTGCCGGGAATCGGACAAAGACCAAATACAGTGTTCCCCGCTCAACTACAGGGGATATTTCCAAGAGCTCCGTAGGTGTCTGACACCACGGAACCCGCCAGACCCTGATGCGCTGTGAGTTCCCTACCCGTGCATGCCTGCGGTGAGGGTAACTTACAAAGTGGAGGTCAATAGTAGTTATTAGTAATTGTAGTAAATGTTATGTGAATGGCTTTGGGGCCATTATGAAATAGAATAAAGGTGACTTGAACCCGAGCACTGTGATCCCATGACAGTGTGGCAGCCACTGAGTGACTAAGGCAGGAGTGTGCACGGTGTGGAGACCCAGCACAGAGGGATGACTCACGTCCCAGGCGGGACCGAGTGGGACAGCACAAGATTTCGTCAGGCCACTTCAAAACGTGCCATTTGAAACTTAGGAATTGTTTGTTTCTGGAATTTTCCACATAATGTTTTCAGACCGCGGTTGACCATGGGTAACTGGAGCCGTGAATAAGGGGCACCTACTGCACCTGTTTCTTGTTAAACCACACCTGGGCTTCTCCGTGTGGTCTCCCACTGTTCTCCTGTTCTTGGGCAGGGTGGCCACCCAGCTTCGGGGCGTCACACTGCGGCCAGAGAGGAGAGGCTTCCTTCTTGGGTCTCCTTTACGGAACAAGGAGACCTCTCTGAGGACCCCACCGCCAGCAGACTGCCCTTCGGGGCTCATTGCCCCACGCGGGGTCGTGTAATGACAGAAGATGGGATGACAGGGATGAGCTTAAATTAGTCCAGTCTCCACTTGAGTCACTCCAGGAGGGTGGACGGCTGAGTGAGGTTGGGCCCCTCCCGTGAGCAGGAGCACAGGGATAGGCCGAGAGGCAGGGGACCGCAGCGGGAGCCCTCGGGTACCCTGCTGTCCTCACTAGCTGTGGGTCTGGCGGCTCTGAGGAGCCGGCCTGTGGGCCATTGATCATCCATTGCAGCTGCATCACATGAAGATAGTGTTTTAATGATTTATTAGTAGCCAGAAGGAAGGTTTTCTTATTTGGGGGGCTGATGTCACTTTGAAAATTGGCTTTTAGAAGCATCTGGTTATGTTGGACATAATCACATCAACTTAGTTTAAAAACTTCAAATGATAAAGATTGCCTTTTGCTTTCAAAGCTCCTGTCAGATGAAACAAGCATTGAAAGTGATTTGAAATTAAAGCTTTAACATTTTTCCAGGCGATCCTCTTCATTTTACTTTGAATTTGAAACAGAATGAACTATTAGGGGAAAGGAAACTTGTCTGCACTTTTTTCCCACCAGACTGTGAGGTACTTTCTAAAAGTACCTGCTCTCCCCAGCAGCAGGAACATCCACCTCTGTACCTAGGGCAGCATGAGTGAGGAACAGCGCCTGTCTGAGGTCCCTGACCCTGCTGGCGCTTGGGGCCGTAAATGTGGGTGCCGCCGGTCCCATCCTCCTGTGGGATTGGCTTAGGAATGGACTCGCTTCGCAGTGCTCTGTGGTGGGCACGCGGTCTGTCTGCGGGACTCTGGGCAGCTCACTCACCTCTTAGGACCCCTGGGTTCCCTCCGGGAGCTGGCATAGCTGCCCTGGGAGCAGGGTGGGTCGTGGTCACCCCCAAGAGAGCAGCACACTTCCCTCTTCTGCACGATGGTGCCTGTCTGACCGTTCTCTGGGCGAAGTGCGGTGTCACTGCTGTTGGTGACTAACCGGACTTCTAGCTCTTCTGGCACCCAGCTCCCATCCTGAAGCCACCCAGGGAGCCAGGTCATTGGGATGCACATGGCGCAGGGCCTGGTGCCGAGTCTGAGCCCAGTGGAGCGCTGTCGGTGCCGTGCTCAGTGAGCAGACTGCCACAGGGACAGACAGACAGACAGCCCTGCGGCGAGATCGTCTCTGCAGCACTTCCTGTGTCCGGGCCTCGTGCCCAGTGCTCAGTGCCCAGAGCTCACGTGCGTTACCTCATTTCATCGCCTAGCGGTCCCGTAGGAGATGCTGTCACCCTCGTCTGCCTCTTCTGGGGACGAGAACAGGCTCAGAGAAGTCGGGGAACGTTCTTAAGGCCTCAGATGATAAGGAGCTCTCGGGCAGCTCCTGTCTCTTCCGTTTATGATAGACTCGCGTGCAGGTTCTGTGCGGACGTGGCAGGAGCTGGGGTCCTGCGCCCCGGAGGCCCTCGGTGCCTTGCGTGTAGTGTCACTCACGCTCGTGGGGTCCGAGCAGCTGCTTTTGACAGACAGCAGCACGACATGGCTGGTGACCATGGCCTGTGTGTGCAGGGCCAGAACCTTGTGAAGTTGGAACAGCTGGTTTCATTTTTGCGTGTCTTTGAAGGCACTTGAGCAGGACTTGCAGTGTGGTCGGAAGAAGCAGCTTGACAAGGTTGAGGCAAGGGTTCCACAGGGCCCAGGGCTGCTTGCAGGCACCCCCCACTGAGGAGGGGCAGGCAGACGTTCACCTGGCCGCCGTGCGGCCTGAGCTGGGAGCACACCCTCTGGGGTTTGCCCCGGCATTTGCATCTGCCCCTTGTGCTGCACCCTCGTGCAGCCACCCTAGCCGAGCTGCGCATCCGCCTCTCTGCACGGTTGTTGCCATGGCGTCCTAGCGATTTCAGGGGAGATCGGATACTTCTCTGCCCAGTCCTGGACAGGTGACAGCTGCTGAGGGAGGGACCGATTTAACCTTCCTGTGAGACGAGGGGAAGGAGAACCCCCAGTCCTGCCATGTATGGAAGCTGAGTAGGAAAGCCATCTCCCACTTCACTGGGGGACAATAAGGTGACGACCCAGCTCCTAGCTACATGCCGGGCCACCCACCAGTCTGGAGCGGAGAAGAGTATTTACATGCCTTGAGCTACAGCCTTTGAGCCCTGTTACTGGAGAATCCTAGTTCCATGCTCCACCGTAAGTGGACGGGATCTTACTGTCCCTTCTGTCTGTGCCTTCGGACAGCAGGCTGGAAGCCATGGGGGCCTGTGCCTCTTCCCACTACTGGGCCTGGGCCTGCAGGGCGCAGGCGTCCCTGAGCCTTCTACGTGCAAGAGAGAGGATGCTTTCTCCCGTGAGTGGTGAGAACTCAGGCACCAGCTTCACATAACCTCTACTTAACGTCCTGAGCTTTAGTTTCCTTCATCAGATTGGGGCTAGTGTCTTGTAGGGTTATTCTGAGGATGAAGCAGGATGGTGACGACACACCTGGCACACAGGAGCGCTCAGGTGGCGCTGGCTGATGTGGAGGTGTGACATAGCGCATGCCCTGTGGTTGTGAGCCGGTGGTGGGGCAGAGTCCTGGTTGGCAGCTTGTAGGGCAGCAATTGGGCGTCCTTCAGAGAGCTGAGTGTCGGCGGCCTCCACATCGGCATGCTCCACAGCATGCACGGTCAGGCCCAGCCTCTGGGTCTCCCCTTCGTGTCCTCGGGCAGCTTCTGGGCGCCACCGATCACGAAGACGGGCGGCTGTCAGTGCCGGCGGAAGGAGCGCCGTCAGCACGGGAAGCAGCCCTCCTCTCACTGCTGCCCTGGCTTCAGTTTCGGGTCCTGGAGGCTGACGCTTCCTGCCGGATGCATGCCGAGGACTCCGTGCGTGTCCAGGATTTGTGGGCAGATCTGGGTGTGTCTGCTGTCACCGTACTCCACACATAGCTCACGTGACACTGCTGTGCAGCTGCCTCCGCCCTCGCTGGGCCCCCACGAGGGTCTCGGGGTCTTTGGGACCTGGCGCCCCTATATACAACCTGTGTACTGTCCCCAGCCCTGCTGTTGGTAGAGCGGAGGACACTGTGGGCCAGGCCCTGGACAGGCAGCTGCATTTCTTCACAGCTCAGACTAAGCCACACTGCCTGTCTCAGACTCTGACGGGGCGGGTGGATGTGCCCCGGCGGACGCTCATGCGGGGGTATGTGGGCTGTGACATCTGGCTTCTCAGCTTTGCTGGAAGTAAAGGGCTGCCATTGGACAGTGGCTAGTGGGGTGGAATGGGGGCTTCTCAGGGCCCTGTTGGGGTTCTAGGATCCAGGTCGTCACCTATAAGCACGGCGGCGGCGATGGTGAGAGCAGAGTGTCCGTGGGGCCTGTGCCCGCCACAGACCCTGTGCCCCACGCCTCACGACAGCCTGCCTGCGAGCCATGGCGCTCAGGGAGACTGAGCCCCGCCTGAGAGCTGGGGAGTTGTAGAAATAGGACTTGAATCTCGGTCTGTCCGTCTCCAGAGCTCTGTGGTTTATTTGAGGATGGAGCCCACATCCCTGAGAAGCACTTGAGAGGCCTTTGTTACTTGTGTCTTTGCTCCAGTGGAGACTGCCTAGTGGGCCACTGTGTAGCTGGGGCTGGCCTGCCTGCAGAGGCCTCAGGCCACCTCCCTTGCAGCAGATTTAAGGTAGAATGGCTGTAGAGATGAGCGGAGCGCAGCAGTGACCGATGTGGACACAGATGGGTCTCTTTGAGTCGTGTCTGCGTGGCTGGTGGCAGAATCAGCCGTGGAGCCGCCGTGGACCGCATGTTCCCGCTGCTGGGCTGCTTCCTGGCCTGCTGGTCCCCTGTACAGGTGGCCTTCAGGCACCGCCAGGTCACACCCAGGAGCATGCCAGCTCTGGACTGTGTTAATAATCACTACAGTTTGCACTGAAGATCACATTTTGTCTCCTCTGGGCCAGAGATGTCTCAGAAGAGCCTTTGGCCTTAAATTACCAGAGGTTGACAGGCCCCAGAGCACAAGGGCGTTTCCTGGGGCCTGGGCCTGGGCCGCGGGCTGGGGAGCCGGGCTGGGGAGCCGGGCTGGGCCCGCTCCTCTGGTGCTGCCTCTCAGATGCCGGGGGCTCTGTGCAAAGCTGGAGGTGACAGTTGTTGTTTACTGAAGTGGGGTCAAGAACAAATGAGTGGACTGAGCAGTCATCACCTATGCCGTGTCTCAGAGAAGGTTGTTGCCCTTGGCTGGTGCGTTTTCCTGGCATCCACCAGGTGGATTGGTTTCTCTGTTGCCTCCCAAGGGTGAGTTAAGAGCAGCGTGACAGTCACAACTCTTAATGTGGCTCTTCTCCTGCTGTTTGTCCAGAGCATGTCGGCTGTCTTCTTGGAACGTAATTAGGCCTTGTCACCCTTGTCACCCTGTGTCTGTGTGAGTTATAGTGCTCTCAGGCCGTCTGGAGCCCAGCAGGGCCAGCGACGGACACAGAAGGTGCATGAGGACCAGGGACCTGCTCTATGCATCTGGGTGGATTTCACGCTGTGCCTGAGGTGGCAGCTGAGGGTTTGGAAGCTCTTGCTGGTCCCAGCACAGGCCGCCTGTGTTCCATCCTGGCCTCACCACCAAGTAGCTCTGTGCCCCGCCTGTCACGTGATGAGCGGTAAGCCTGGTGCTTCCGTAAAGCACTGAGACCGGCGCCTTTGCTTGGTGAGCAATGTTGCTGGCTGTTACTGTAGTCATCACAGTTGTCATTGTCATCCTTTTTTGCGATAACTGGGGAAGTACGCATTCTGAGGTGGTTCAGGGCACAGCAGTGATGAGCTTTCCAGTGGGCACATTAGCGGCCAGACGTGTCTCTTGGGTGTGGCCCGAGAAGACCAGGAAGGGTTGAACTTGTGACAAGTATGTGTGAAAGGCAGAGATTGTGGAGTTTGCTATGGATCATCTATGGCAGGTGAGGAAAAAGACAAGGGTAGATTCTCAGTGGCAGCGTATGACATGGCAGACCACCTCTTCTGTAGATGGGGCAGGTAAGGGCAGAGGGGACCAGGGGCAGTGCTGGATCTGATGGTATTAAGCCCATTAGACAACCAAGTTAATGCTTGGAGGGGGTCTTGGCTAGCGAGCCTGCAGTCAGACGAGATGTCAGTGGGGGCCAATCGCTTTGGACACTGGCAAGGATGTACCTGGAACAGAGGTCCCGGTGCTCTGTACACGGCCTGTGGCCCACAGCACAGGTGGGGCTGCTGGAGCAGTGTGAGGTCATTCCTCCCTGCCCTTGACCTGAATGCCATGGCGGGGGGCGGGGTGGAGCCGGCGCTAGTCCCCTGGCATCTTGCCCCGAGAACTGTGGCATCCGTTCTCCCTCCCCGGCCTGTGCCTCTCTCAGGTGTGCCTGTGCAGCTGGCCCCTCCCTCCTCAGGGCCTGCACCAGATGCTCCCTGGTCAGCAGGCTGTCCTGGACCACTCTCTCTAGGGTGGCCTGCACCCCTGCCCTGGCCGTGCTTCTGGTGTGCTTGCTCGCCCACCACGAGGGCAGCCCCCCAGACCTAGAGGAGGGCCCAGTCCATGCGCTGCCCAGGAGTGCTTGCTGAGTGAATGAGGAGTGAACAGAAGGCTGGTTCACTGTGCACAGTGTTGTGACAGACAGGTAGTACAAGGCTGGGGTGGGGTGGCGGCCGCCTGTGTCGTGCTGGTCACAGGGCCCCCAGCTTGGCAGCTCTCAGGCAGGAACCCAGGTCGGCTGGGAAGGGCTGAAGGGTGTGGCGGTGCCCCTCTGCCCATACCCACCTGCTGGCCTGCTAGAGCCATTGCATGGGGCCAGGCTTTGCCTTGTCTCTCTGTGCTCTGTCCACCGCCTCCGTGGGCTTCCAGGGGCTCAGTGACCACCTGGGAGGCCTTGATTGGGAGTCGGAGACAACAGGGGAGCATGAACCGTGCTGTTGACCTTGGGCTCTAGCTGAGCTCTGCCTCTGGCCCTTGCCAAGACGATGTGTGTGCACCCTGTGGGGAGCCTGCCACATCCACTTGTCTGTTAGTCTTTTCTGGAAGAGGCTCGTTTTGCAAGGAGAACACGGAGGCCATCGATCATGGTTACCTCTTGTAGAGAAGAAGCCACATTGTGGAGCGTTGTCCTCTCCTGTCCTGGAAAAGAGGAGCCTGGCAGCGACCACAGCCTACCCTGCCCCCAAGCGGGACATTCTGTGCCAGGTCTCATGCTCATCTTAGCCAGTTACTTTCTCTGCAGGAACAGCCTCTGGGGTTTTCGGTGATGTAGACGGAGGTTCTGCCTGTCTGTTCAGCTCTGGGTGCCACATGATGTAAACGGGCTCTAGCAGAAGGTATGGACCAGCCTGAATTCAATGGGCTGTCCCCACGAATTTCTTGGTGCAGTCTGCTGCAGGGGAGACGGTCCACGGATGCGCTGGGGCGTGCCTGCTGTGAGCTTGTGGCTCCTGACCAGGAAGCCTCCTCAGGCCATGGTCACATGGTTCACATGCACTGGCTCTGGAGTCCTGGTGTGAGCCCTGGTCCTGGCCACTGGAGGGATGACACTGAGACACGTCTGTCTCCAGGACGGGATGAGGTGACCCCAGCAGGCACACACAGCTGTGGGGTGTTGGGGTTCACGTTTGCAGCTTCATCCTGCACCTCCTTCCGAGCCTGTGAGGTCTTGAGGGAGCCCTGGCCTTTCTGGAGCCTCCTTCCCTCCCCTGTGAATTGACAGTGACATCTGTTCACACGCTGTGTCTGGGCCCACGTGCGGTCTCTGTGAGTTAGTGTTTCGGCCACCTTCCTTGGCTGGTTGCTTCTTCTCTAGACCGTCTGTCGGGGAGGATGGCCGTCTGTCACAGGTCGCGCCCTCTGTTTGAGGTAGACACTTGAAATGGGTGAGTGTGAGTGAAGAAATGCATCTGTAATTTAAACTTGGAGAGTCACCGTGGTGAGTGGCTTCCGTGTTGGGCAGTGTGGCCTTAGACCAGTGTCCAGGGTTCAGTTCTGCCATGCCCCATAGTGAACGGTTCCTGAGCATTGCTGTCCGCCCTGTCTCTCTCCATCTGTCTCGCTCGTCTGTAAATGGAGACGGCAGTGGGGCTAACAGGTGGGCGGCCACAGAGTTGGCTGAGGGAATGCGTGGAAGCTGGGTGTTTCAGTGCCTGAGCCGTCGTCGGCTCTCAGCACAGGGCGGCTGCTGTTCCGGTGTGTCAACACCCTCATTGACAACCATGTTACTCTGGTGACAACAGAGAGCCGCTCAGAACTCAAGAACTCACGCGGCCAACGTGGTCTCCGTTCCTTAACGCCCTCTCTCTGCTGGGCTTACTCGGAGAATTGCCCCGTCTGACTATGCTGAGGAGGGCAGCTCTGGGTCTGGCCGTTTCCTGGCAGGACTCTGGGTTGTCTGTCACCCCACCCTCCACCCCATGTGGCATTTCGGCTTGGTGCCTGTGCAGGGCTTGTGCCCGGCAGCGGGTGTGAGACGCTCCTTGGAGAGAGAGCCCGCTGGCCTTCGGGGATTGGAGACCTATGCTGGCTGGCCTCCCAGCTCTGCTCCAGGGTTCCCGTGGGTCTGCTCTCACTTCCCCCTCTTCGGAGAGAAGCGCGGCGCCTTTGGGAGCTCTGGCCAGAGTTGCAGGGTTGCCACCCAGCAGGAGGCCCCGGCTCCCTGATTGGGTTCTCTTCTTCCGCTGTGCCCAGGCCCTGTCCCTCTCCTTATTTGGACAGAGCTGCTCGAGGTCCAGGCTCTGTACATTCATGATGGTACCTCTCGTGTCCAACATGGCCCGCCCCTGGCTTGCTGTGTGTTTCATGAACGAAGAGGCAGATGGAGGCCCCCGCTCCCGACGAATGCTGTCCGCCATCCGTGCCTCCGTGCTGCAGAGTGTGCACAGGCCTGGGCAGCGGTGCCCTGGCTTCACGGCTGCGTGAACCGGATGGTGTTGCTCTTTGACCAAGCCTTTTTGTGACGTCTGGTGAATGCAGGCTCCTTACTTGGGTCTGCAGAGTCCTTGGTGTCCTGGCCCCACTGACCTCTCCAGCCCCATCTCCTGGTTTTTCCTGCTTTTGCTGAATTGGCCCTCCAGCTTGTGGACCCCCGTGCCCATCCTGACATTGCACACACCTTCCTTGGCACGTCTTCCTTGTTGGCGCCGGCTCTTTGTTCAATTCTTGGCTGAATTTAAATTTCTCCGATGGCCTTGGCTGACTCCTATCTAAATTAGGCTTCCGCTTAGATTATGTATTGTGCAATTAAGTTTATCTTCATTTTATGCTAATTTGTTCAACTTGTCTCCATTAGAATGGGGATCGTATCTGGGTTATTATGTTCACCACTGTGGTTCTGGCCGGAGCCCCGGCACCCGGCACGTAGCAGACACTCAGTACGTGGTGAGTGATGCGTGTGTGAGGGTCTTTTGGCTGTGAACGACCATGGCTTGTCGCTCCGGCATGCGAGGTAAACTTTGTTTCTCACTTGGCTCCTATCTTTCTCACACCACGCTTAAGCCACAGGGAGATCGCACTGTGTACCCCAAATCCAGCCATCGTGCCTCCTCTCGCTAGTCACTGTCATCCCCCTGATCCCGAGGTCGCCCCTGACTGCTCTCCCTGCTTCCGCCTTTGTCTCTGAGGTCGGCTCTCAGCATCTGTCTGCGCCTGAGCCCCACAGTGGTAGGAGGGTCCCTTCTGAAACGTGTGTCAGGCCCCGTCGCTCAGTGCAGAACCTTCTGGGGGCATTTCATCTCACTTGCTTTTGGTAAGGACTATGTCCTCCCCCTAGCCCTGCCAGGAGTGGGGGCGGGCAGGTGCCACTCAGCAGTGACTGTGATATGTGGACCGGTACCTCCCTTTCTCCCCCAGTGCATTCATCAGTCCTCCCGCCCTCTCTCTGAGTTTGATTTCCCGTTTGTCCAGGCGCGGCACTGGTTGAGGTGGATGAGTCTGCATCTTTGGCTGCCTGCCGGCTGGCCTGGCACAAATCCCCTGGCCTCCACCACCCCATCCAGGCTGCGGTGCCTGCCAGCTCACTATAGTCGGCTCTGCCTCACACGACGGCAGATTGATGGCTTAAAACTGCACAGTTTCCTGCTAGAGAGTAAACTTCGCTGTATTGCTTTCTACCTAAGTGTTGCGTTGTCTAATTTCCCTGCTAATGGCACCTGAGAAGGCTGTCGTCGAGGCTTATGACTGTACAGACAGCCTGGCGTTCTCAGTACTGCATCCATCTGGGCAGGCAGGCAGCGTTGTTAAGATTCATGGCTCTGAGAGCGCTGGACTTCCTCCTGCGGTCACCACGGACACCTGGACGGAGTGCCTGTCCTGTGTTGGGCCGAGCCCAGGATGCAGAGGATGGTCCGAGGGCGGGGCTCTGTGTGTGCACACGCGCGTGTGCACATGCCGTTCCCTGTGTGCATGCTCACACACTGACAAAGCATAGGGTGTTTGTCCGGTCAGAGAGACGTGTTTATTCTCTGGCTACAAAGTAGATCAAGGAATGTTTTTAGAAGTACTTTTTGAGCTAGATGATGAAGAACAACAAAAACTATCAGAAAACGCATACCTGGTGACTCAGAGGCAGGGTGTCTGCAAAAGGGTGACTGCCTGCACGGGAGCGTCCCGCCCGTGGGCTGGCTTGTGTCTGTCCTGGTAAGACACCCTGATAGCGCCCTTAGACCGCGGCCAAGGTCTTCTCATTGTCGTCAGGCTGCTCGGCCCTGCGTGTTTCCCCTGAAGCTCCAGGGCCATTCTTTCTCTGTCCTGCACCTTTTATCCCTGGCTGCCCCTCAGTCACACCTGGGCTGTTCCTGAGCTGACACCCAGCATCCTGTCTGGACTGCAGTGGACATGTCGTGTGCTTGCTGGAGTGCAGGCAGATCAATGACCAGGAGGCAGGATGGTCATCTCTGTCCACAATGTTAGCTTCTGCGTGGGGCTGGACCCCTTCAGGGGCTTTGTTTTCTTTACCTCCAGAATGGAGGGCATGAGCGTCCCCTTCCTAGGGTGATGGTGGTTAACAAGCCCTGAGCACAGCACCTGGCCCAGCGCCAGGGCTCAGTAGCTGGCAGCTGTTATCAGTTCTGCCAGCTGAGGGATTTCTTGTTCCATAGAACCTTTAGGAGGGCGTTGAGGGTCCAGTGGGCCTACAGCCCGTGTCTGGTGTCTGACACCCATGTGCTGACTTGGGCCTCTCACAAAGTCAGAGTTTGTCTCCCTCCCTCAGCTGGTGCCACGCAAGGACTTGTAGTTGATGCCCCAAAGCTGTGTCACTTGAGGGACCATCAGCAGCAGCGAGTCTTTCTGTGTGAGGTCTACTTGAGGTGGCGGGCTGAGCAAGCGCGCCTGTGTTGTGCAGCCTGGGCACACACACAACTGCTGCCCTGCAGCCTCTGTGGTCGCCCGGGGTCTCCTGGCCTTCTGCTCAAATCTGCCCTCACTCTGGTTCCCCAGCCCCTTCTTTCTTGCGGCGGGAGAAAGAACACAGCCCATGTGACAGTAGCATCTGAACTGAGGGACCCTGGCCCTGCCTGCAGTGCTGCGTTTGGACGGGAGGTGGTGCTGGCAGCACTTGCAGCCGCTTCCTCCTGCTCGGGCCTCCCACCCTGGGGATGCTGGCCCAGCCCGTCAGTTTGGTGTCTGACTGGAGAGCGTGCGCATGCGACGTGTAGTATGTGTGTGTATTGGGCCCGGGCGGGCAGGGGGGGGGCGGCGGGGAGGCGTGGTGGAATCATGGGGGCGGTGACTAAAAGAACAGGGTGAGTGGCCGGCTGGCTCCCCCTCTTCTCTCGTTAAATAGCGGTTTCTGGGTCCTCCAGTTGCTCCCCAATCTATGTAGCTGAGACCCTCCGGACAGGCCCTGCATTGCACTGGTGGCCTCCCCACTGTGGCCATGGTCCCATGCTTGGTCCCATGCATGGGACCTGCTTGGTCCCATGTCACTGTCATTCTCCAGACTATAACTGTCTGGCTTCTGTCCCCGAGCTCGCCTCATCCCTAAGAGAATGCAGTCGCCCTGGGCCCAGCGGGAAGTCTGGGCTCAGGTTCACCACTGGCAGTGCCTGGTGTGGCTGGGACGGGGCGAGTGTGCACAGCGGCTCTGGCGGGAAGGCCTGGCTCAGGCCAGGGCTCTGCGCTGTGGAGATGCAGCTTCAGACAGGCCGGACAGCGGCCTGTGCCCCGCTCACGGAGTGGCTCTCCTCCTGGGCCTGCGTGGAGGGGAACCTAGGGGGTGCATGTAGACGTTCGCCCTGACCCTGTAGGTGTCCCTGCGCCCAATGCCCGATGCTTAGGAATCTGTGACGCTTGTCCGCTCTGTTACTGGAGACACAGTACAGCCTCGCTGGGCTCTCCTGACCCTGGCTTGGGTGAGGAGGGACTGAGGTGTCACTCTGGGGCCCTTCCACTGCATTCTGCCCTGGGTTGGGCAACTGGCCCAGTGTCTGAGGTTGTACTGGCAAGGACACTAGATTAGGTCCTTGTGGCTCTGGAGGGGACAGTGGCAGGAGCGGTGGTGGCCGGCAGAAGCTCCCTGGGCCAGCCTCCATGGGTAGGACGTGGGCCGAGGTTAGGCCTTGCCTGCCCACGGGACTCCGGGCACAGGCGCTGCCCCTCTTTACATAGCCTGCCACTGCAGCCGCTCTTGTGGCCTCTGCAGCAGGATGAGATGCTGTGAATATTTCACACCCAGACTGTTTTCTTGCATGTTTTGCATTTCCATATTTAAAACGACATTTACATATTCATGGACCTTTTAAGGAAATTTTTATTGTTAAGGGATGTGGAAGTGGATATGATGCAAAACTCCCCATTTTATTCAAACCCTGGGAAAAAAACATCCCTCAAATGAAGCCAATTTCTGAGTAGTTAGCTCTGTAGCCGGCTGCTGCAGGGAGATTTCTCAGGAAGCCCGTTGCGTCCCAGGGTTCATGTAGCCGTCCCTTGACTGTGGACGCCAGGCTGGGTGGCCCAGAGGCCTGTCACCCTCTTGGGTTTCTCCGTGCTGGGACCCTGCCTCCCATCGTGTGCTGGGGACCATGTCCCCATTTCCCTCCTGGCAGATCTCAGGTGGACAGGTCTCTGGTTTTGGAGACGGCTGGGCCTTTCCTGGGCCTTTCCCAGGCCTGCCAGGAGGCCTCCTGTGGGAGAACCCAGGCTGTCCCAGGAGTGCACGGCATGTTTCTCCGTCCCTTCTCCTCACTTACTGTATCCAAAGTGCCCGTCACTGTAACACCTGCCCTGCCCCGGCCCTGCGCGGTGGCCGTTTGGTATAGGGAGAGAACCTAGCCGCAGCAAGACGGTGGCTGTGTGCCCGGCTCTGCTACTGCCGAGATATGTATAGGAGACCTGCAGGCTTTGGGGTCCGGCGTGAGTCTCGTCCTCAGCCAAGCACAGTCCATGAGAATGACTGAGTGCTCCAGGGCAGGTGAAGGCTCCAGAACCCACAGAGTAGAGGCGTGATGGCCTGCCACGTGCCTTGGTGGTTCATGGGTTGCACTGGAGCAGATCCGGGCTCACTGGAGCCCAAATAATGGACCACCAGACTGGAAGGTCTTTGGGAACCAGGGAGACGGGGCCCAGGAGAGACCTTTGTGCAAGACTCCACCCTGGGCCATAGGTGGGGTCAGCCCTGGAGTGCAGATTTTTCTGATCGCAAGGCCATTTATTTTTTTAACATGAGATCTTTTTCATTATCTCAGACCTTTCTGAGTAGCACACAAAATCTTAAAATCCATAGATGACAAAAGGGTAAATATGACTGTATAACAAATTTGAAAGTTTACATGGCAGAAAACACTATAAACAAAGTAAAAAATCAGATGATTTAGTCTGTTAATTTTATAAGCAGTATTTCAGTATTTCTGACTGTGAACTTGGCCCCCAAGGTCTAGGCACACAAAGCCACCTTCCATTGTTGCAAACCCCTGAGCATCGCCCGCACTTTCACTCTCTTGGAGGTGGCCTGAATGGAGGGTGCTCCAGGGTGGACTCCAACAGCAGCCCTCAAAGTGAGTCACTTGCCTGTATGACCAGGAGGTGGTAGGTACCATCAGGGTGGTCAGGTGGCCACATGGGGGGCTGGCCTTCTTCAGGTGCCGGGATGTCTCGGACCCAGGCGTGGGAAGTATGCTGGCTGCTGCAGGCGTTTGCTCTCTGCTTGGAGACCCTCACACTGGCACACACTGGGACACCTTGGGTCGAGGTCTCTGGTCCAGGTTCTTCTCGTGGCTGGCGAGGATTCTCAGGACGTGTCCTTCGCCCAGCCCAGCCTCTGGCAGCATTTGAGTGACAGCTGCTCCCAGCACTTTTGTCGCTTCTCCCCACACTCAGGGCTCAGAGACGGGGGCCAGGTTAGGCTCCAGGGCCAGGGGCGTCAGCTGTGTGGGCTGCGTGCAGCGGGGAGGAGACACCTGGGCACACCTTCCATGGCAAGCTGTGGGCTCGAGACCTGTGGACTTGGGGGAGGGCGGGCTGTCCTGTGGGCTCAGTGGCTGTGAGTGCTCCCCTACACGAGGAACTGGGAGCTGTGACTGCAGCGGTGGGAGATGACAGCCCTGAGCCAGACAAGGGGATCTTTTCAAAGGATGCTGGCTCCGCGGTGGGAACAAGGGCTCCTGGGTTGGCGCACCCCATGAGCAGAGTTCAGGCCGCAGCCACGCGGGGTGCTGCTGGGGCGTGGAGAACGCCAGCTCGCTGCGTGCCTGCCCCGCTCCCAGGCCGCACGCCATCTGCGGAGGTTGGGCCATGCACATGGGGAGGAGACCGAGGCATGGCGTCGCAGCTGCTTGGGCACCGCCTGTCCTTGTGCTGGAAGGTCAGCTGAGGGGAAGGAGAGCCTGTCTGGTGCAGTGCCAGCTCTGGGGTCTCTCACCGAACATGGAAGCCAAGGCTTCAAGCGCTTCTGTTCCCTCAGGTCTTGGGACCTCTGCTGCTCTCCACTGGGATGTCAGGCGGGTGCTGCCTGCTCAGTGAGGTTGGAGGACCGCAGGTGGTGGATGTTCCTGGAGCCACGTAGCTGTCATCCAGTGAGCGGGTCCCGTGGTGGCGCTGCTCTCCACTTCTCTGTCTGGAGGTCAGCCCACGTGGTCAGGTGCCCAGGGAGCGGGGGCACGTGGTTGTGGTCGTCTCAGGTCCCCCTCTCAGCCACGCTTCCTCAGTGCCAGGATCGACAGGCTCCTGGCTGCTGCCTACCGGTGACATGGAGGAAAACATTCTGAAAATGCAGAGTCTTGGGAGTCACCTCCAGGGAAGCAGACTCGGGAATCTCTGCTTCGTGCATTTTGCCGTGTCGTCCGCACACTTCCCACACTTCACTCATGTTCCCGGCGAGCACACGCGTGGTCTTTATGAGATGGCGGATGAGAAGTCAATACGTTGTGTGCCAGAGTTTGGACGCCCAACCACCTAAATATGTAAAACACCCTCGGGACCCCTTTACACTAAAAGATTATTGAAAACAAAGAGCCGTTGTTTGAAGGAGTCACATCAATCCGCATTTACCACTTTTGAAAATGAAAACAAGTTTAAAACTATTTACAACTTATAATTTCATTGAAAGAACTTATTATTTTTTAATAGAAAATATATTTATGGAAAACGTATTTCCTAAATCAAGATTGGAGAGAATGACCTTATTTTACATTTTCGCATGTCTCTTTAACGTACGTGAAGTAGGAGACAGCTGATTCTCATACCTGCTTCTGCGTTCGCCCGGCTGTGGTGCTCTCGGTGGTTGAAGTGTGTGAAGAAATTCTGGCCTCGCACAGATCTGTAGTTGGAAGATCCCCGAAGGGCCTCCTCGTCCCGCAGCACCATTCGGCTCCTCGCAGCGCATTCGGCGCTCAGAGCTCCTCTTTGTGGAAGGAGGAGTGAGTGCTAACTCTTCTGTGACACCTTCTGTAGCGTTTCCATGGTGTCTCTTTGAAATCCTGGTTTGAGTAGAGGGCACCTTGTAATGCTTCTCCATTTGAAATTCAAGAACACCAGTCCTCAGACATCTGGGAAGATTTTCTGAGTTTTGGGTTTTTGGAGGAAGGTGTTATTCACGTCTCAGAGAACAGGCCCCTTTTGCCACGTGGTGGGAGGTGGATGAGGGAGGGCGTCTCCACGTGCAGCATCAGAGCTGGGTTCCCTTGACGTGCTCTTGTTTTGAACAGTCGGTGCGGGAGGCCTGCTGGGCTTTCAGGTGACGTTAAGAACTCCAGCGCCTTACAGTGCTCTCTGGGGTGCGGCGGGGCTGCCCTGTGCTCTGCGAGTCTAGGGCCCCTGGGAGGGTGGGGTCTCCCCACAGACACAGATGCTGGGCTCACTGGGGCTCTGTGGTGACTGGTGATGTTTAAATGGGCAGATCTTTTTCTTGTGATAGAGAAGCTGATTTCTTGTTGTCAAATTCGCATCTTTCATCCAAGTAAGAAACTGAAATGCTTTCCTGCCAAAACCAGGAACAGGTCAAGGACGTTCAATTTAACTTTGTCCTGGACATGATTTGCAGTTGACATGATTGTTTACATAGGAAATTTCAGAGAATTAACCAAAAAACTCTTAGAACTAATAAGTGATTATAGCAGGGTTGTAGGATCCAAAGTTAATATGTACCAATCAATTACTTTCCTAAATATATCAGCAATGAATGACTGGAATTTGAGATAAAAGCATAATACCATTTACATTAGCACTAAAAAAGGACTCTAAACAACGAAAAGTCAAAAAGAAATACTTGAGTATAAATCTAAGAAAATACATTCAAGATTTATATGAGGAAAACTACAAAACTCCGATGAAAGCAATCATGGAAGATCTCAATAAATGCAGAGCTATTCCATGTTCATTGACAAGAAGACTCAGAATTGTTAACATGTTAGTTTTTCTTATCTTGACCTATAGATTCAGTGCAATCGAGTTAAAATCCCAGCAAGTTATTTTTTTGGATATCGACACATTGGTTCTAAAGCTTATATGAGAAGCATGAGACCCAGAATAGCTACCACAGTATTGAAGGAGAAGAACAGACTTGGATGACTGCCATTACTGTACTTCAAGAGTTACTTATAAAGGTACAGTGATCAAGACAGTGCCGTATTTGTGAAAAAAACAGACAAACATCAGTGGAACAGAAAAGCGAGTCCAGAAACCACCCCCATAAACATGGTCAGCTGATCTCAAAAGAGCCAAGACAGCACGATGGTGCAGAGATGGTCTCCTCCACAGACGGTGCTGGAGCAGCTGGATACCCACGTGCTAAGCAGACAGACGGAATGAGTCTAGACATGTATCGTGCTCTCCGCAAAAACCAGTTCAGACCTGTAAAAGCCCTGGAAGGGAGCAGAGGCAGGTCTCACTGGACTTGAGCTCAGCCGTGACTCTAGACACAACATCAGAAGCACAGTCTGTGAAAGAAAGTCGACAGGCTGGACTTCACTAAAGTCACAAACTGTTGCTCTGTGAAAGATACTATTCTGAGAATGAAAAGACAGGCCACGGACTGGGAGAAGATGTTTGCACAACACGTCTGAAAAGGGCTTGCGTCCAAAATATTCAAAAAACTCTTAAAATTCGGCAGTGAGAAAACAACCCAATTAAAAAATGGGCCAAACATCCAAACAGACCCCTCACCAAGGAAGATAACACTGAAGGCAAATGAGCATCTGAAAAATGCTCCGTGTCGCAGGCCATCAGGAAAATGCCAACTAAAACAACAACGAGACACCACTACGGACCTCTCCGAACGGCCAAAATCCGGACCCTGATGACACCCAGTGCCGGCGAGACTGGTGGGGACGCGACGTGGTGCAGCCGCGGGGGAAGACGGCTTGGCGGTTTCTGACAAAACTAAACTTAGTCTTGCCACACGATCCAGTAGCCACGTTCCTTGGTATTTTACCCCAAAGATGTGAGAACTTCTGTCCACACAACAACCTGCACACGGCTGTTCTGTCGGCTTTATTCGTGATCGCCAGAGCTCGGAGGCAGCCGGGATGCCCTTCGTCCAGCGGGTGACTGCCCTTCGGGAGGACAAACCGTGGTCCGTCCAGATGACGGACTATTAGTGATAAAGAGAGATGAGCCATCGAGTCCTGAAAAGACACAGGGGGACCTCAGATGCTTGTTATTAAGTGAAAGAAGCCAACCTGAGAAGGTAACACAGTGTATGACATTCAGGAAAAGGGAAAAGTGTGCAGGCCGTTGAAAGATAGTGGCTAGCAGGGGTTAAGGGAAAAACTAAGGGCGAGGGATGAACAGGTGGCTCACAGGGTTTTTGGACAGTGAAACTGTTCTGTAGGGCACAGCGATGATGGGTACATAACATTACACATTTGTCAAAACCGGTAGGATGTACAGTGGCAAAAAGTGAACCTTAATGTAAATTGTGGACTTCGGTTAATAATCATGTGCCCACATTGGGTTGTCAGTTGTGCAAATGTGCCTCACTGGTGCAGGATGTTAGTAACCGTGGAACTGGGTGGGAGGTTTATGGGAACTGTCATTTCTGCTCTGTTTTCTATAATCCTAAAACCGCTCTTAAAAGTAACGTGTGTTGATTTAAAACAAAACAAACAGAAACCAGGTGGGATGGGCCCAGAGAAAGAGCTGTCCCAGCAGTCAGCCCCTCGAGGCAGGTGCCCGCGGGCTTGTCCTTTCTCCGTGTCTGTCTGATCTTCCAGGCTGCGTGGAGACATGAGAGGAGGACAGGGACAAGGGTCAGGAGCTGTGTGTCCCTGCTTGTGTCGCTGTGGGCACACGTCTTCACCAGCCACTGTGAGGACACCTGACTCTCCCTGCGTCGTGGGCGCTGGTTCCGAGTGGGGTTCTGGGTGTGCACAGTCAGCCCCTCAGGCCGGTGCGGGTGGGGATCGTAGGACTTCTGTGACTGCCACTTGGGACATGCCACGGCAGCTCTGGGACGCGGTACTGATGTGGGAAAGGGAGGTTGGAGTCACACAGTAAAGGAAGCCCCTGGAGGAAGGGACAAGGAGGATGGGAGGGGACACACCTGGGCTGCCAGGCAGTCGTGAATATTTCAGGCCTCCTTTCGTGAGCGGGAGCTGGGAGCAGCACTGCTCTCCATGCTGTTCACGGTGTCCCCAGGGACAGCGCTCAGCGGGGAAGGAGGAATGGAACTTTGAATTTTAAATTGGTTTAAACTCCTTTCAATTTAACAGTCTCGACTCTTCCTTGTCTGCTCCTGTTGGAAAGCCAAGGGTGTGTAGCTTTCTCTCATTGCTATGCTCTGCTAATTTTATTGTCTTTCCGTATTTTGTTGCCGTAAATGTAACAGAATTTATTATGTTTAAACCATTTTTAACATAGTCTCTCGTAAAGTCCTTGCTAGCCCTCAGAACACTTGTCCCTTCCATTTTTAAGCATTTGGGCCAGGACTGCCGTGGAGCCACCTCCTCCGGCCCCACGATGAGCTACTGTGTGACTTGGCCAGCTATGGGGGACCCAGTAGGAGCCGATAACCTGTTTCCCCTTCAGAAACTCAGTGCAGCAGGAGAGGTAGGCACACCTGTGCCAGTTTGTGTTTGAAAAAGTGCAGAGTCTGGGGAGGGGGTACTTGCTCTGGGTCAGGTCTATGACCCAGGGTCATGGGGTCCCCAGGCTCCTTTCCCAGATGTCCCGTTCACATGCAGACAGTTGAGTCTCAGTTCCCGGTGCCCGTGGTCAGACTCGAGCGTTTCTCAGCTGTGGCCCGGGGGTGGCCTTTGTCTGCGGGGCAGCCGCCCCACATGAGAGTAAGGGTCTCAGGCCCCTGTTCGCGGTGCATTTCGGCCCGTCTTGTGCCCGCTCTGGCCCCAAGGACGCATTGGCTCCAGTGTGGGCAGCACCCAGCACTACCTGCACAGCTCAGCCTAGGACTTTGTGGACTCCTCCTCAGGTTGGCGACCTGAGGCATGCCATCTGGGAGAGCTGCCCCACAGGAGCATTTGGTGGCTATTTCATGATTTTTTAAAGATCCATTTTTGTGATTTACTCCATAATTTGTTAGTGTCAACGACAAAACACCCTTGGAAGTTAGTTTCCAGTGAGCAAGTATGCCCCTGAGACAGCGCTGCCTCCAGCAGGCCAGTGCCCCTCGTGGTGCTCTGAAGCCACAGCGCTGGCCACCTGATGAGTCACACAGTGTTTTTAGTTTTGTCCTCATCCTGGCAACTCAGTGCTCTGGCTGTGTCTACGGCCTCTCTAGGTCCCAGGCTTTGCAGGCAGCATCAGGCGTCTGCATCCTCAGGTGCCGGGGGGAGGACAGGAAGCAGCCAGGGACGGTGGTCCCGGATGCTCATCTAGCGTGTCTGCGCCTGTCGCGTCCCCTTGTGAGTTGGCCTCTGCTGGCAGTGTGGACACCAGCAGGCCTCGACGAGGTCAGCCTGGCGGAGCGCGCGGTCTAGTCTGCAGTGCCCAGATGCCTGCTGTGGGAAGAGGCTCACAGCCCCGGGCAGCCGCGGGAGTCCGGAGAGGCCAGTGTATCTGCCTGGAGGGTGGGGGCCGTGCCTGGGCTCTCACAGTTGGGGCTGGGCCTGGGCCTCGGAGGCCGAGCGGTGTTGGAGGGGCCGTCAGCAGGACTAGCGCGCTGGGCGTGCTCGCACCTTGGGCGGAGCATCCGTCGTACCCCACGGAGGTCACGTGCTAACGAGGGAGGCTGGTGTGGTACGGAGAGTCACGAGGATGTGGCACCTGCCCTTCTGTCAGATGCCGTGGGCTCACTTTCCTGCGGGCAGGAGTTTCCTCCCTCCTCTGCGGGCCCTGAGCCTCTGAGAAGACGAGCTGGCGCTGCCCGCCTGTCTATTGCTCTGACAGTGGTGGGTGCGCACAGGACCCCCCGACCTCCCCAGCCTGGCGGGAGCTGAAGCGCGAGTTCCCCCGTGGCCTCTGCAGCGTTTCCGCGGACTGCCTCGTCCGCGTGTGCAGAAGCGGCATCTCTCTCTCCGGTGGCGGGCAGAGCGGGCTGCAGTCCTGCTGTGTATCCGCTCTGCTTGTCTTCCTCTTGTCAGGGAGACAAGCGTGTCCCTGTGCAGACCTCTGGGGGCACGGGCTTGCCGTGTCTGCTTCCCTCCTTGTGTGAGGAAATCCAGCCGGTTTTGTGTTCTGGGGGTTTGTTTACCACTTGACCTTGAGAACAGGTTTTCCTAGGCATCCTTGTCATCGGCAGGTAGTGAGTGGGTGTCGACGGGAGCCTCATGGAGCTCTTGGAAATAGCACACAGGCGTCCTGCAGAGAGAAACCTTTTATTTTTCCATTCCTGTGAAAACACATTCAGGTTTCCAGAGTCAGATCTGGCCCTTCTCCTGTGGCAAGTGGCCTCCTCCTTTTGGGCCCAGCATGGCTACCGCCGGCCTGTCTCTGCCCCTGGCTGCCCTGGACCTGCTGGGAGTCTCCGCCGGCTCTCACTGCCGCGCAGGTCCTTCCAGGCCTGTCACAGGGAAGACGACGCCTCAGTCCTGCTCTTTTCCCGTGGGCCCTGGGCTCAGAAGGGAGACCCAAGGGCTGCCTGCCCGCAGAGCCAGTGTTGCTGTCTGCAGGGCCCTCCTCAGGCGGGTGGGCCTGAGGTTCGTAGGTCGCCTCTGCTCTGGCCGCAGATCAGTGCCAGGCAGTACTTCCCTCTCTCCCTGTGATCCTGACATCTCTGAACAACATGCCCTTCGGAGATGAGTCTGACCGAGTGCTGAGATGAGACGAGCCTCCCGCTGGCATCTTCTGGTTTTCCTCCTTGCTTCCTGTAGTAAATTTACCCCTGACCGGTCCACGGAAGGAGGGCCAATGGGGAAGGAGAGCGGGTTTCGGCTTGTGGGAGGGTGGAGCAGTAGCCTCCTGAGGCGATGGTGGATGGTCCAGGAGGACCTGGCTGGGTGGAGGCCTGAGCGCGCGGGGGTCCAGGAGGACCTGGCTGGGGGTACTCTAGCAGCTGCTCGTTTTCTTCCCTGGAGTTCAGGGGATGGAGAGGCTTTAATGCCCGGCAGGCAGCCCAGCCGGTGGCTCCAGGAGTTGAGTGACCACGCCGGGGCTCCTGTTGGCCACCGACCTTATGATGATAGAGGCTCCAGGCCAAGCCCTCAGCCCTCTCTGTGACAGAGGTCAATCATGTTTCATTGTTTCCAGCTTGTCCACGTAGCAGAGGTGGCCTGAGAGGCGTCTGGGCCGGGCTCTCAGTTAAGGACTCCTAATTAAATGACCCCTATTGGAGAGGTCTCAGTTGCTTCCTGGCAGGTCGCTCAGAGCTGGTCTTAACTGGTATTTTCTTGGAACACCCTTCACAGTTTTGCTTTCTGTGAAACCCTTTTTGATGAGCGGATTGTTTTTGGAGGTCAGGCTGCCTCTGTCCTTGATGATGGCATGGCCTCCTCCACTTCCCAGCCACCAGGCGGGAGAGTGACCAGTGTCGCAGCTCAAACAGCAGCCTGGCCCCTGGGACACGGCAGCTTTTAAGCAGGGCTGTTGGGAGAGGTGTGCAGGGCTTCTGGCTCCAGGCAGCGGTAGAGCTAGCTGATGACAAAGGCAGTTTGGTTACAGCAATGAGAAATGGTTATTTTGGCACCAGAGAACTGTAAAGAGCATATGCAGAACAGAGTCATCCTTGGGCTGCATGAGAACCGAAATGATTTAGGAACAGCTTGGGGAGTCCTTCGGCACCTACCGAAACGTAGCGGCAGACAAGCTGGCCAGCTCTGTGGCCCAGACCGCGTCGACTTGCTTGTGGACTGAAGCAGCCCGTGCACGCTCCCCTTAGTGGTGGGCATGTTTAAAACTGCGTTTCGCTCACCAAGCGCCTTTTGTGGGTCAGTAATCGGCAGGCAGGTGCCATAGGTGCCCAGGCAGTGCTGGGAGGGGCGTCCCGACTCTCAGGTGGGTCGAGGCTGAAGGCTCTCGTCCAAGGTCATGCAGCCAGTGCTTTGAACCTGGGCACAGTGGTTTCGTGGCTGTCTGTTGTCTGTCTCTGTATTGACTGCCACTCCCAGTGCCAGCATGGCCCCGAGGGCAGTGGGGTTTGTGAGGACCCATACCCTCCAGACTGTGCTGTCCCCAGTGAGCCTTTGTCTCAGCTCAGGTCCGTGGGAATTGGCACTAGGCCTGTTGTGCAGGCGTCTCCCCAGAGGAGCGGGCTTTACTGGGTGTGCTGTCGTAGGAAGGGGGCCTTCGTCCTCAGACTCTGAACTGTAGAGCCCCTTCACAAACCGCACTCCGTCCTCCTCCATAAGTCCTCTCGGGAGCGGGCAGGGGCCGTGCTCTGCCAGCTCCCTCCCTCGCGAGACCCGCTACGGGGCCTGTCGCCTGCCCCACCGCCTGCTGCAGTGGTGCTGGTTCCTGAACCCCTCTGCTCTGGTCTGTGCGCCCCGCCAGCCACCCTTCGCTGTCCTCACACTGTCTGCATCCACACAGGAGCCAGAGGGTTCTGTCCGAGTGTCTGGTGCCGTCCAACCCCTGGTCGTCCCCTCAGGGGCCCCCAGGTTGAGTGCCTGGGGGCTGGTCGTGCAGTGACTCACCATGGTCTGTGTGGAAGTGGCAGCCAGGCCTGCACCCCATCTTCTGTCCTCAGTCACTGCTCCTGCCTGGGCCGGAGGTCCTCTTGAGGGATGCGCTGCACGCGCATCGTTCTGTTTTTAAGAGGCTGGCTAACTGCCACTGGCTTTTCTCATCTGCAGAACCACAAATGTCAGCAGCCAGAGGGACAGCGGGCTGGGTGCTAATTGGCCACTTCTGAGGAGCTGAGTCCTGGCTCGCTTTGAAACAGATGCTTTGAACTGATTTTTCAGGTCATCTGTTTTCCTGAGATCCTGAGGCTGGACAGATGTCAGGACTCCTTTTTGCTATTGTCCCCTTAGTTGGTTTTACGTGCTGCCGGTGGGAGACCCCGGAAACCGCGGTGGGACCTCGACCCCGCCTCCCAATGTGTCTGGAGGCCTTGTGTCGCCCAGCTTCTGGGCGTTTGAAGATGCCTTTCCTTCTGTCCGGGTACAGTGGTTAGTGAATCACTGTCTCCTGTGTGGGAGCGTCCCGAGACCTCCCAGCATCTCCTGGCCGGTTAAGAGTGCTTCCCTTGGCGGGGACTTGGCAGCAGACCCGTCACCGGGATGGTGAGTGCAGGGGTCATTCCAAGGCCATGCTACAGCTTGGCCTGGGGGTCCAGGCCTCCGTCACATATGTGGGGCCATCTTCACCTGGTGTTCTGAAGTGTCCCCAGGTGGACAGCTGGTGCCGGTAGATGGAGTGAGGGGCGTGGCTCTCACTAATGGGCTCAGCTGGGCTGTGGCTGGGTGTCACCCCGCCCACCTGTTTTCTGCCCCATTTTCTGAGTAATCGTGGGTGTGCCAGGTGCACAGAGGACCACCATGGGTCTGTGCTCACCGCTGCCTGTCCCGGTCTCTCCTGGCTCCGTGTGCCTGGGGCTCATCTGAGGATGACGGCCAGAGATAGCTGACCTTGCTGCCTCATGTCCTTTTCTGAGGTGTGACACTCGGCTCCCATTCCTCTCAGCCTTGCTGCCTCTCCCTTCTCATCCCTGCCCCTGCCCGCTTTCCCGCCTCCGTGGCCCACCCTGGCACCCTGCCTCCCCTGCTCTGCCTGCAGTCCCTAGGGGTTTCAGACAGACGGTAGCTTGCTCCCGCCCTCTGGGGCTGCACCTCCAGGACTAGAGAGGCTTCCAGCATCACCCCTGGGCCTGGAGCCAGCTTTGGTGTCTGTGAGTGCAAGACGTTGGTGTTGTGCTTGACCCTGACGTCCCCCCCGCTTGAGAGGTGGTGCTCCTGGCACTTCCTGCGGTTGGTGGAGGCTCAGGGCCCACAGGCTCGTGTGTAGGAAGTGCTCAGTGGAGTTCACGGCTCTCCATCCTGTGTCACTGTCACGTCACTGTCACGTCACTGTCACGATTTCCTGCTTGGGGCTTCCACAGCCAAGGGCCCCTTTGCCATCAGCCTTGCCCTGGTGTGTCCAGCCTGGGGCCTGGGACAAGTGGCCTCCTGTTGTTCCCTAGGGCACCAGGTACCCCTCTCTTGCTCCTCATCCCTCTCAGGCCGACTCCAGAGAGTGGCGTAGGTGTGATAACTGCCACCACTGACTTTCCCCTCGCTGTGGTGGGGCTGGACACACTGCCCACATGGGTGCTGTCGGGCACGGAGGTGTGTCTGCATGAGGGAGGGGCTTCCTCGTTCTGCCAGCTCTCATCCCGTGTGCAGGTCCCAGACCCTTCTAGACCTGGCCGAGGTGGGGATTCTCATAAACGGCCAGGGCTCCTCAGGTCGGCCCTCCCCTCCTGGCCTTGGGCTGTTAGCCCCTGAGGGCCTCCTGACCAGCATCCAAGTCCTGTGCACGGGGCATGGCTCCGCCTCCCCAGTTCTCTGTGTCCGCCTGCATAAGTAGGAGGGTCTTTGGGGCACTCGTACTACCTGGAGTCCAAGAGGGGTGGGAAGGCCTGTCTGGTTGACCCGCTCCCTCCTTCATCATGCCGGTCGTTCTGCTTCTAGGAGGGATGTGGCATCCACTCCAGTGGCTGGCCACATGTGTTATCTGTGGGTCCTGAGGCCCGTGTCTGTCCCACGGTGTTCCCGCTGCATTGCTGCTGGATGGGGCTGTGAGCTGGAGCCATGATCTGGCCTTTGGGGCTGCTTCGTAGCAGGACGTGTCACCGTGAGCCTGTGTGGGCGTGGCTCAGGTCATCTAGCTGGCCTGGTCCTTCCCCTGCTTCCCTGTCAAGTCCTCATTGACCCTAGTTGGGGAGTTTTGTCTGGTTTCTGATGGTTTTTGGGTGAGGCGGACTGGCACAGGGTCCCTCTGACTGACCGTCCTGGTGGGGATGGGTGTGTGAGTGGCTGGTGGCCGTGTGGTGCCCTTTCACCTGAGAGTTGGCTCCACACTTTGGTAGCGCACAGGCTGGAGTAGGCCGTGGGAGAAGGCGGCTGAGCCTGCACTCAGGGACGGGGCTCGCCGCAGCTGGCACCACAGGAACCGGCGGTACGTCGGGGAACTCAGCCTGGAGGCAAGGAGCCTGGACCCAGAGTTAGCCCAGCTGGTGGCACATTGCCCCAGGGTCTGGGGTGCCCTGTGAGAGCTGGGGTTTTCTGCAGCATCTGTCTGGGCAGAGTGGAGGCTTCACTGGGCCCCTGGTGGCAGGTGCCTGTGTTCCCAGCTCCAGAGAAGGTGGCCCACTGGCATAGGATGCCTCCCAAGGTCTCCAGTCTCCACGCGGGCCAGGCTGCTCCCCGCCCCAGCTGCGAGCACGCACTCAGGCTCCCTGCACCCATCTGTGCCTTAATGGAAGGCCATGCAGGAGCACTGGCTTTTCGAAGTAACTAAAAAGCTTTTGCCAGAGAAGCAAAGGGTGCTGACTAATTGGTGGCTTCACGTATTTATTTCTGGCACGAGTGGTAAACAGCTTTGCTTCTCGGCTCAGCGGGGGCAGATTGGGAGCATTTGCCTGATTGATTCCTTACCTGCAGGGACGCACGACTGGAGGGATCTATCGATTTGGCACCTCCTGCCAAACCCACTCTGAAATAGGCTTAATTGCCTCAAGACTAGCTTCCGAGCACAAGCACTGGCTTGCTGCTGTCGCTCAGCTCAGGCTGCCGCCGCCCCTGGGATTGAAGTCTCTCCCGTGTGCGTCCTTGAAGGAGCCAGGCTCCTGCTGGCCTTGGCTTCACCGGTGGCTCAGAAGACACGTAGGACCGCTGGGTGAGGTGGCAGTCCTCTGGGTGCGAGGGAAGGAAGCCCAGCCATAACCGACGTAAGCACACACACACTGTGTCAGCTCTGTAGTGGCTGGGGAATGGGTGTCTGCCTCAGCTACAGACAGAACCAGAGGCGACACCAGCGCCCCTCTGCTCTGCCCCCGCCCGAGTTCACTTGCCATCAAGCTTTTCCTATTGGTGGCCCAGGGCCTCTGTCCTGGGGTTTGTCATAGAATTGCATTTCAGTCCCTGAGCTGACACAGTTTCAGCAGACAGGAGTGGGGTGCTGTGACCATTGTCTTGTTTTATGTGCTTGTCCTTGCAGCCAGGGCATGATGGGCAGACGGTGTCACAAGAATAGGAGGGGACAGCAAATGGCCAGGCCCCCATTGGAGAGGAGTGTTGCAGGCAGAACAGTGACCCTCCACTGCACCAGCCTTTTTATTGATGGGAGCAAGGAGCTGGGCGCTGCATGTCTGGCTGAAGTCCTGTCCCGTCCTTTGCTAGCTGGGACCGCTAGGTGACTTTTAGTCTCTTCATCTGTGCAAGTTTGGGCTCCTGATGCCTGTCCCGACTGCTCAGGCCTCCCCCAGAAGAGGCTCAGGGATGGGGTGCTGCTCTCACGGCCCTGGGGCCGTGCCTCCCCCTTCAGGAGCTGGCCTCTGCCTCGACGTGGCTCAATGCCTGCTTGGTGGTTCCCGGACTCACTCGGTGATTAGATTTTTAAGTGATGTGATCAAAGTGCTGGAAACATTGAACTGTTTTGAGGTGCAGGATACAGAGGACAGGTCTTACCTGGACAGTTCCGAGTGTTTACTTAGGTGCTCACCTGTGTAACCCGCACTCTGTCGAGACAGCATTCTTGCCCCGAAAGTCCCTGGTGCCTGCGTGTCCGCCAGGTGCAGAGATGACCGCTGCTCGGCCTTCTCTTGGTGATTACTCTTGTGGGCGAGGTGGACAGAGGAGTGCACGGTGTTGGGCTGGGACTTGCGCCTTGTTCCGAGAGGCGGCGCCATCCACCTGCTGTTGCGTGAGACCAGGTCCCACCGACAGTCCCCGGCTCCCACTCTGCACGGACCAGGGCCGTCCAGCGGCAGTGGAATAGTTGTGTGTTTCCCATGTCTCATGTAGTTATTTGATTAAAAATGAAGCAGTGGGAAGTGCTCCTTTCCCCCCATTTTAGTCGACACATGCCGCCAGCAGTGGCAGTTCCATCTCTCCAGTCTCACCCACTGGGGCCGCCATTTTTAACAGTGACTTCCCCCGGACTGTCCACTCAGCGTTCGTGCATGTGTCTGTGCCTCTGCCCCTCTGGCTGCGTGGACTGTGTGTCCTGGTGGCACTGGCTGGTGGCAAGCAGTCGGCTTGTGCTGGGGGCAGAGCAGGGGGACCCCTGCCCTCCAGGGGCTCGCAGGCCGACCAGGGAGGCGAGGCGGAGGCAATCGCCATGCTCCTCAAAGACGCTCTCTCCCGCGAAGCCCCACGTCGGTCCTCGGGCTCTGGTGCCAACGGCCCCCGAGGGCCCGGCTGCCCTGGCCCGCAGCATGCCCCGGGCCTGTTCACTCACACACGCTTCCTCCGGAGGGAGGGTGGCGGGGACACGGCAGCGAACACAGCCTCCACCCGCATCGCACGGAAGCGCTGGGGAGTCTGCCAGAAAAAGGGTGGCAGGTCTCAGACAGCTGCCTCCCGACTGCTCGGGGCTGGAGCGTGACGAGGACCACTTGGTTCGTGTGACCCCTGGGGACAGAGCAAGGCAGGGTCCTTCCTTGTCCAGCCAGTCGTGCGGCAGGCCTGCTACCTCCAACGCAGGCGGCAGTGATGGGGCACAGCGAAGGGACCAGAGTGCGGCGCGCGGCCTAGCGGGGAGCCGGCACGAAGAGTGGCCCCATGGGACGCGTGCGCACTCCACGTCTGGGGGGAGCTGCACTGCACGAGGAGATGGCACAAGAGGGGCGTCCCTGAGGGCAGGGACCACATGATGACAACATTAGAGGACCAGAGCCGAACGGCGTGGCTCTCAAGGTCCTTCTGGCTGAGGCTTCAGACCACTTTGTCCCATGCACTGGCCAGGAGCTTCTCCCATCGAGACCATGGGAGGAGAGTGCTGCTTTGGGCCACTTGCTTTGATTTTTCAAAGCAGAGAGAACGGGAAGGAAAGGAGAGGTTTGGGCAGGGGGAACATCAGAGCAAATGAAACAGCAGAGCGGACCTGGGACCGCCCCGCGTCAGCCCTTGCCTCTGTAGAAACTCCGCTGGCCGAGAGTCAGGCCACGTCCCGCCTTGCAGCCTCTGGTTGTCAGTGCAGGAGTTTGTGAGGCTGCCCTGCCTGTTGACCGTGTTTTCTTGTGGCTGGCGGCTCAGGTCTTGAACAAGGACTTGCCAGCCTGTCTGCACAGAGGGCAGAGGAAAGGGATGGAACACGCACGAAAGGGAAGCCTTCTCTTCTGAGAGCGAGCTGTGGTCCACGCAGCAGCCCGGTGCCAGACGACACGTCTGCGGGGCTCCACTCGACCTTTTAAGTGTGACGTTGATTTTGGAAAGGCGGTGCTCAGCCTTCAGAAGGAAGGTTCTGCACAGAGCCTGTCTCCCAGAGGTCCACTTGGGACACAAAAGATGGAGACTGGGGGGTCGGCAGGAGTGACTGGATGCACCTTCTAGAAGCAGAGAACTTCTGAGGGAAGGGAGAGTGTGTGTGGGGCAGAGGGACACGTCTCCTGTGTCACTTGTTCCTGGAAGTTTGGACTTTGAGGGCCTGTCATCAGTGACAGTTTCCACAGAGCTGACTTGGGAGAAAACAGCAGAATGAAGCACTGGGAAGTGGTGCCTCTGGTCCTCGACGCCAGGTTAGCCTAGCAGTGTTTATGCCCATTTAACATACATGAACGCGTGCGTGCGTGCGTGTGTGCGTGTGCATTTTCTGTGCCCACGTCTCCTTGTGTGCAGTGAGAAGCCACGCTTGTCGGGAGGAGAGGGGGCCTGTGCTGCCTGTGAGTCAGACGGGGCCAGACTCTGCTCTGTGTGTTGGAGACAGGCCGAGTTCTGAAGGGGCCGCAGAGCGGGAGGCTGGCTCTGATCTCCAGGCCACGGGCCAGGCCACTCTGGGACAGGGGCAGGGGCAGGGGCAGGCTGGCCTGAGGCCGAGCGGGTATTTGGTATGGCGGGCTCTCTGGTGTGGTGTGTGCTGGGAGCCACCCAGTGCCCTGAGGCAGGGACTGTGGTCTTCTGGCTCCTTGGAGCTGATCTCCAAGGGGCACTGGGAAATATTTTAGGGGTACTTAAGCTATTGCTGTGCATGGGGCTGGGACTGTTGAATGTCCAGCAGTTCCTGGGGTACTTGTGCATAAAAGTGGATCATTTTGCCTCAGAGGTCAGTGGAGCCCCATCGGTATGCGGACACATCATGCTCAGGGCCTTTGCATGCCCTCCTGCTCTCAGCCAGGGTTTCTCCCCTTGCCTGCCCATCGCTTGGCGCTGGAAGCTGTCTGCCTTTTAGGTTGTGACTCCTGGCGGGCGTGTCACCTGTGTGTCTTCCCCTCCTGCACTGGTCCAGCCGCCTGTTAGCTTGAATGAGGGCTCACCTGGCCTGGGGAAGGCACGGGGGTAGCGTGGGAGCCCCGGGGATGGGGCAGTGCTGAGGAGGCAGCAGCTGCCCCTCCGTCTCTCAACCCCTGCAGGATGTGCTTGGCTTGTCACGAAGGAAAGACCCGGCCGTGGGCTGGCGCAGCCAGTGGGGAGAGCCTGGGCTCGCGGTGCAGACCGGCCTGGGAAGGCTGCCTCGCCAGGGTCAGAGCCCGCGAGATCGCCCCTCCGCTCCTGCCCGTCAGCGCCACGAGGCTCAGGCTTCCTCTTCGGCCGTGACCGCTGCTGTCTCACGCCAGGACTGCTCGCTCTGCGTTCTGCCACTGGTTCTCTCTGACAGGGACCTCTTGTTGGTTGCCCACAGCAGCCCTCCCCTCCAGAGGCCACTTCGTTGGGATAATGATACCAGGGAGTGGCCCAGACCTGCAGTCAGGACCTCGATCTCCAGTCGAGTCCCTGGCAGGGCAGCTCCAGGGGTTGCGCCTGCCTCCGACTTCTCTGCGTACCCGCAGTCCCCAGTCACCCTGACCCTATGTGTCCTGTGGCTTAGTCCTGCTTTTCACTGAGCACAACCCCTCTGACCCTCGTGCTCGCGCCGGACCCGCATCCACGCCCTGCCCCGCCCGTGCCCGCGCCCGTCCCTCTGCTCCGCGCCCCTCCTGGTAGCTCCACTGGGGTGCTTTGTTTGCAGGTGTTTGCCCATGCTCATCTCCCAGACCAGAGTCTCACTTCTCGGAGGACAGACGCTCCTTGTCTGTCATTGAGAGAATGCTTGTTAAATGCCTGCTCTGTGTGGGGCGTTTCAGGTGCTCAGGAAGCAGAGATGAGTCAGGCGTGAGCCTCGTTCATCCTCCAGCGTTTGCTTCCCGGGGAGTCACCTCCCACTCGCCTCATTCACACTTTCCGCTCCTCCTCCCCAGACTCTGGAAGGCTGCGGCGGGGGAGAGGTGCGCGGGGCGCGCCCGTCCGGGGCTCGCGGGGACGTGTGGCGAGGGCGAGCGTACGTCTGAATGCTCTCGTGTTCCACTGTGTCCTGTCACGCCCCCTGTGGCTGCCACGGTCCTCACTGCACACGGACAAACAGACGCAGGTGGGAGGGCCCATGCCAAAGCCACTGGGTCTGATCCGAGGCGGTGCCGACTTGCCACCTCGTCTGCCTTCGGTGGCGGCGTGGGGATGGGGTGGGGATCTGTCTCGTAACGCACTTAGGAAGAGAGCCCCAAGGTTATTTATCGTCCTTCCTTCTCGCAGCCTGCTTTCTCGTTCATTCACTGCAATTCTGCCGTGACTGGGGAAGTTCAGTGACCGTTTGTCTGTGGCATTGCCACCTGACTTGAGCGAGCACCGATCGCTGCGTGTCACAGTCCTGGAAGTTCATCGCTCTGTCTGCCAGCCTTGGCCCGCGGTACTTCTCACTGGCTGTCTTGACCATGGGCAGGTGGCTAGAGCTGTCCAAGCCCCTCTTCAGCTCCAGGACAGTCACCCGCCCCTCGCTGCAGGGGAGCGGTGTGTGCGGGGACCCGCGTGCGGGCGGGGGGCGTGCGGTCCGTCCCTGGGCGCATTTCTCCTCTGCTCCGCCCCTGCTTCTCCCTCGCTCGTCCTCCAAGGGCCTGGCTCCGCGCGCCCTGTGTACTTCACGTCCAGGTTCTTTGTTGCTTCTGTTTTACTGTTTCCTGCGGTTTTTCTTCCCTTGAGATGTGTAGCGGACACAAGGGAGCAGGGAGAGGGGACTGAAACTCAGGAGGTGACGTGCTTCGCTTGGCCGGAAGGGAGCGTGTTCTGTGGGCGCGGCGGTGTGCGTCCTCGCTGCTTTGCCTGGCTGCCGTCACAGCGGGTGGCGCCTCAGCACAGAACCTGCGTGTGCCGGTCACGAAACCCCGGGGAGAACCCTGACGTACCCTCACAGTCTGAAAGGCCAGATCCTTCAGATGGTGAATTTGATTTGGGACGAAAACCACGGCCTACATTGAGGACAGAGAAGGGGTCTCCGTCTTTGGCACGGCTGAGTGACTTGGGGGTTTGCACCCCAGTCAGTAGGTCCAGAGTGAGTCCCCACGGTGTTGTGACGTCAGAAGTGAACTCTTTCCTGAACTGTTAGTGGAAGCAGAGTGTCACATGGAGGAAGGCGAGAGTACTACTGCCCCCCAACTCACAAAGCCCGGGATGCTGGGCCGTGGGAATGGGCACACCATCAGCGTGCCTGCTGTTTGTGTCGGGGTGCAGCACGGTTGCTTCAGGCCGGTGGCTGAAGGAGGTTTTGAGGGTATTCAAAGCGCCGTGTTCTGGGGACGGAGATGGGCGCTGGACTTGGACGAACTGCTGCCTCAGTGAGTGGGCGCCGTGGAAGAAAGGCTTTGGCATAACACATAGCAGTTGCTGTTGCTTTTAAGCCCAGAATGGACCACCTCCTGGACCTGGAAAGGTGTGGCCTCGCAATGCTCGCTGTCCTTCATCCCTGGACTTCAGTGACCCCTGATTGTTCTTTTCTTGGTTGCTGTGACCCCGTGCCATGGAACAGAAGGCAGTTGTTGCTGACTGCAGGACTTCTTGTGTGTGTTCAGAAAGCACCCTAATGGATTCATAGGGAGAATTAGCGTATCCTGTAAGATATGAATCTTAATTCCTAAATTACATATTTAGCAGATGGTCCAAAATAGCACTTGTAATGGCAACATTCAATTAGTGAGTTTAAAAATGTATATTATTGCAACACTCTCTGTGGGTTTTATTTAGAGGTTTCTAAATATAGAGCTATAAAAACAGAAGTCTTTCAAAGTGTTGAGGCCCACGCCGCTGCAGCGAGCTCTGTGTTCGAGCCCCATGCTGGCCAGGAGGGCGGCTGGAGCCTCTGGTGAGTCCTGTGCAGGAACAGGAGACGGCACGGCCGAGGCTGCCGGGCCGTCCGCCAGGCCCCGTGTCCCCCTTCCCCCAGTCTCATGAACTCTGACACATGCAGCCCCTGAGGCCCCCGATTTCTGAGTTTCTTTGCTGGGATTGACTGACATGGGGCCCAAGGTGGGACCCTTTCTCTGCACTTGGTGGCCTTGTGGGCAGCTCGGCTCAGATATTGTCCACATTGACAGAGGAAGAAACTGAGGCACGGGAAAGTTGCCCATCCATTGGACATTCGAGGGCCTGCTGCAGACCAGGGACAGAGGTTGGGGCACCGCCTTCCAGAGTTCGGTCAGGTGGAATGTGAGGTGGCGGGTGCCCCAGAGGCAAGCCTGGCCTCCGCGGGACTCAGAGTGGCTCAGCTGTGGTCTGGCTTTGAGCCAAGGGGTGAGTGTTGGCGGGGTGGGGTGGCGATGGGTCCAGGGAGCCTCAGAGTGGCTGGGCCGAAGCCCCTACTCAGTGGCCCCTGCCTGGTTGGTCCAGATAGCTGTACGTGTCCCCAGCAGCTGGCACAGACCCAGGCCATTGAAGGAGGGATGGAATTCGATTGATTGGGCCGCCACCCCAGAGATCTCGGCTCCTGCCTGTGTCTTCCAGGAGCAGGAGGAAGCGCTGAGCCTGAGCAGTTCTCACTGGGGGCGCCTTTGCCGTTTGCTCTCAGAAACCTGGGAAGTTTGTCCCAACTCTGCAGCGAGCCGGAGCAAACCTTCTCCACCTGCCAGTCCCCGGATCCCTCTGAAAAACAGGCCTTCCGGTGGTCTAGCATTGGCAGGGGGCGCTTTGTTCAGACCCTTTCTGGGGCTTCTGTGTTTAAACAAACGGCTTTTAGGACCTAAACACAGATGTTCATTTGGAAATGAAAAATCAAATTAAGCGGAACTAGCCTTTGAAAGTTAATGCCTTATAGCAAGTAAAACAAAGGGAGAAAAACACTGTTGTAAATTTCACTTAAATAACTTATTTTAGATAAAGTTTCAAACTAAAAAGTGTCATTTAAAAGCCGCTCATCTTCCTCTCTGTCCTCCAAGGGAACATCTGTGCTTATTCTGAGCGATGAATGGCAAGAATTAGACTGAAACCGTTGGAGGGCTCTTTTTACCATAATTACACCTTGCCCGTTTCTGAGACACAATGCAGGCATGAAACGCCAATTACGCCTGCGATGTTAATGAGACAGAGCCTGAATAGGGGACCACAGCGGACGCGAATCCCACCGGAACTGGCTTGATAGAGCCCCCGAGTTTGGTCTGTTTTCATAGAAACGTTGTTACACATAATGAAAGTCTCCAGCTTTCGCTTTTATTTTAAAATGATCCATTTTGGGGATTCTTTGGTCAGCAAGTTTTAAAATAGGTATTTCTGAGCACCTGGATGGGCACCTTGTTCCCTCTGCACCAGGTGAGTCAGGCAGGGCACCTTGGAGGTTGCTGGTGTCCTCTGCTGACCACGGGCCTGGACTCTGTGGTGCAAGGTCTTGGGTGTTTCCAGGTAGCCGCAGCCCGAAGACAGTGGTGACCCGTGACTGGTGCCCAGAGGCCACCCCCGAGACGCTGGCTCCAGGTCCGAGTGGCAGCTAGGATGTCTGTATTTCTGCCTAACCCTGGGCCACTAGGACACACGTCTGGGCGTGAGAACCTCGGATAGGCAAAACGTGGGGTCGTTCTGGCGGACCTGTGGTGTCCTTGCACCAGCTGCTCGGCAGGTCTGCCTGTTTCCTCAGCGTGGATGGCGCTGCCTTCTCTGGTGGTTCTGAGGGGAAGGTAAGCAGGACCCGCGTGTGGCGCTCTCTAACGCTGACGTCTGGGGCCCTGGGCACCCTTTTTCTTCTGTTCTTCTCCGGATCAGATCCCGAGTAAGCTCTGTTTAAATTCTCACCAAGGACAAGGCTCCTTGGTGTTTCAGCCGTCCTCAGCGTGTTTATCAGGTGGCAAGGCCTGCAGGTGCCCAGGTGGTGTCCGCGAGTGGGGCAGGCCTGGTGCGATGTGCTGGGGGTGGGGAGAGGGGTGTTCGCCCTGTGGAAAGGCCTGAGGGGTGAGGCGGAGCACCTGGCCCTTGGAGCGGGCCCCTTTGGGGGAGAGAACAGCTGAGACTGTGCGTTGGCGGGGGAGGGAGGCTCGGGGGGAGCGGTGGGGAGGGATTGTATGGCCACCAGGGCAGCCGCCAGGGCCCAGAGGTGCCGTGGTGGCCGAGTGGGGCGGGGGTCGGCATTGTTCGTCGCCGTGTCCAGCCGTTTAAAGATGGAAGGTGCAGAGCGACATGATTGAGCTGACACGTGAAGGCCAACCTGGAGTACCGCTTTTTGGAATGGGAAGCAGGATGCTCATTGGCCGGAGTGGATTCGGTGACAGGGGAGGGCTGTGGCGGGGAGCTCAGGTGGGAGGGGATAGTTGCCAAGACCCCCTGCAGTGCCCAGCGTGCCCTCAGGCTCACCCACACTCTGCCCCCAGACCTCGCCCTCGTCCCACTCCTCCTGCCTCAGCTCTGGCGTCCCCGCCACACTCACCCCGTGGCGGGGTCTTCTGAACTCGGAGACTCACCCAGCTGCGGGGGACCAGCAGGTTCCTGGGGCTCGCTTACCCTGTGCTGTCTTCCAGGCTTTCGGGAGCGGGGATCCTGGCTGCCGGTGCCAGGCGGCAGTGGTCTGCGTGTGGAGTGTGGTGCTCCGCCTCCTGGGGCGGGCACAGCCCGGGGGGAGCACCAGGCCTCCGCTGGCTCACCTTGGTGACAGAACTCTGCCGGGGGGTGTCTGCGTCCCAGGGTCCAGTACACGGCAGGTGCCGGGTCCGGCCCAAGAAGGTCTCCATCAAGAATCCCATTGGTCTGTCGGTGAAGCGGGGAGGGGCTGCAGCGGGACCCCTTGTGCACTGGGCTGCCTCGCTCCCCCGCTGACCCAGCCAGCCAAGCCTTGGCTTAGAGGGCTCCTGGTCCAAGTATGGCCTGACCGTGTGGGTAGGGCACCCAGCAGCCTGAAACGAGGCCCTTTCTCTTTGAGTTTTGACTTGCCTTCCAAACAAGGCCTGGCGAGGGGTGCACCTGCAGGTCTGGGGGATGGCCTTGGGGCAGAGGCTGGGAGGGGCCGGGCTGAGGACAAGCTAGAGGACTCTCCAGAGGGTGTTTCATGGGCCATGTCTGCCTCCCTGACACAGGAATGGCGGCTTCATCCCAGGGCCTCAGGACCGTCGGGTGTTAGGGGTCCCCAGGGGCCTGCATACGTGGGGTTAGAGGCAGGGACGTGAGGCTGAGAGCGCAGCGGCCAGAGCATGGGTGCAGAGGGACGGGGAATGCTGCCACACTGCGCCCCGCCCTTCCAGGAGTCCAGGAGTGGGAGGGAGGGGCACAGACAGGTGGGCAGGTGGGACCACGTAACTAGTTTCTCTGGGACCGGCTTATAGATCCCACAGAGGGAGAGGAGAGGCCCTGTGCAGGCTTCCCCTGGCCCTGTGAGCCACCACGACAGGTAGGGCTCCTTCATGGAATCTACTGCCCTCCGGGGTCTGCAAGGCCGGACGTGCTCGTGCTTGTTCGGGAGGGCCCTTCCTGTGCTTCCATCTCCTCCCTCCCTGTTCTGTCCCAGAGAATGCGGAGGCAGCCTGGGGAAGGGGCGCAGGGCAGGGAGAAGGGACGAAAGAGTGACGGAGCCTTGGCCCTGAGGCAGGCCCGAGCTGGGGGTCAAGACTCGAGGACATGAGGGTGTGTCCGTCCGGTGATGCTTGCTGGGCACCGGGACTGCTCGAAGCGGGTCTGGGCGTGGTTTCTTAGGGAAAGCGGCAAGAGGGACGGGATCTGCCAAGACTGAGAGGGGTCCGCCGCCGCCTGCAGGGTGAGCTGCGGGTCCTGGGCGGGGAGGGGGCGGGGCTTCAGCCTGCCCCAGGGCCCTCCTTGTCAGGGTCATGGGCACCTGCAGGAATCCTGTTCCTTCTTCCCAGTCAGTGGTTGGGAGCTGGCCTGGGATGTTCCTTGACAAAGACCCCCGGCTCGGTAGACTTTCTGTCCTCAGGACAGTCCGGCTGCATTCTCCAGGGGCCGCCCCATTCCATCCCTCCGCCGCCAGCCTGACCTCAGCCTCGGTCCTGTGGAGTCTGGCTGGCTGCCCGCAGCTCCTCTTGTCCCCCCTTGACGGGGCAGCCACGCGAACACTAGAAAGCGCACCTCGACTTTGCCGCTGCCCCACAGTGGCAGCTCCTTCCTCTGTGTCTGGTCCTCTCCCTCAGGTCACCAGAGATCCTCTGCCCTTTGTGACGCGGTGTTCGCCCTCCCGGTGCCTGGTCAGCCCCTGGGCACCATTGCGTCTCGGCAGCCCGGCCTTCTGTAACCACGCCGTCATGGCGAGTCTTGGCACTTTGTCTTCCTCGCGGCACTGAGCCCCTGAAAGAGTTGTGTCTTTCTGTCCACGTGCTCGTACCTGGCAGCGGGCCCTTGCTCCCTTGCGTGTTCCGACACAGCCCCGAGTGAGCCGTGCCTATGTGGTGGGCACGGGGAGATAGGAGACGGTCCTGGGCAGCGGTGGCAGAGCAGGTTCCTGAACCCCAAGTGGCTTTTGGAAAACTACTGGATGAGTCCCGCCTCGCACCAGCGTCCAGTGTGGCACGTGGAGAAGCACCAGGCCTCTGTCCCTGGGTGGCTGGGCAGACACCCCGTCTCTGGCTCAGAGCGGGCTGTGTAATTCTCCTCTCGTCTAAGTACCCGGGAGGGGAGTGTCCCCTGCCCCTGCTCCCCAGGCAGAGTCCCTGGTTACGGTGTGATGACCGCACAGCCCCCTGGGAATAGGGTCTCGCCCTGTGCGCCGCGTGCGGGAAGGGGAGGCGTGCGCAGGCCCCGCAGTGGGAACCGCATTGGTTTGTGTGCTGGGCTTGCCCGTGGCTCACCTGCGCTGGGACAGTGCACGTGGGGTGTGACACTGCCGGCTCCACAGGGACGCCACTGGGGTGTCAGGATGAGGCATGTAATGAAAACACGGTTATGTTTCCAGATTGCGAATTTAACGAGGAGCAGAGCTGGCTTAGGGGGAACTTCCTCCGTGGAACATCACATGACTACGGGTGTCGCCATTTCTTTGCTCCCGGAGCACGTGCAGTGGCTGCTGGGGACGCCGCAGCCACTCCCTTAGGCAGCAAGCAGTGTAGTTGATGTTTAGATCCAGGATCTAAAGGTAATCGTGTGCGGGGCCACACCACACTTTCTGGCCTGGGCTCAGCCACCTGCTAGGGGCTGGGCAAGGCCTAGAGCGTGCCTGGGGAGCCCCTGTCACCCTCGCCTTTGTCCCTGCCGGCCCGGCTTCCAGCTGGGCTTGGAAATCAAACTGCAGGGCCTTCAGTGACAGACCACCCGTTGAGCAGCCGGGCTGCTGTGCTCCGGTCATCACTCACCGGACTGCAGTGCCTTCGCTCCGGCCACAGACACACCCCTGCCTTCGCGGTGGTTTGCAGGCCCTGGCTGCATATTTCACGCTCTGCTCGCTCCCCGTGGGCCTCTTTCTTAGCTTGTTGTCAGGGCTTGATGCGTGCTGTGCCCCCATCCCGTGCTCCGTTCCGATGCCCGGAGTCCAGGCACTGACTGTGATTGTCAGTCTGTGTGGGGACACCGAGACTGTGTTCAGCGGTTTGGTCTGCTGTTCCACGCTGTGCAGTTCTCTGGGTGGGGGGGTGTGCCCGTCCCCTCCTGTCCTGCTCTTACTCTGTTTCTTGCTGACAGTCCCTCTGGGACCTAGTGTGAGTTTTCTGCTGCCTGTGATTTGCAGCTCCTGAGAGCGTGCTGAAACCACCGAGTTCAGTTGGGCTGGGCAGACTCATGGCGGGGGCTCTGCCTGGCGCCCCCCCCCCAGTGGAGCCTGGGGGGCTGAGGGTTGGAACTGGGACCCAGGGAGGCAGTGCCTCAGCGAAGCCCAGTTTCTTCCTCGCCCTCTCCTCTCGCCTCCTCCGTGCGTTCTCACAGGAGCTCGTCCAGGGAGCGTCACTGTTCGCTGTGTGCCGTCCTCTCCTGCAGGCAGCAGGAATGGCGCCACGGGCAAGGGCTACATGGCTGCAGGGGACCCTGCTTAGCCAGGAGGGGGTTTTCAGGGATGCCCCCCCGACCCCCGAAGAGTGGGACACTGAAACACAAGTAGGAGTTATCCACTTGTGGGGGTCTCCAGGTGAAGGGAGCACACAGGCAGAGAGGACTTGGCACAACCAAGGGGAGACCTGTGCGATTGGGTCTGGAGATGCAAGGCTTTCCTCCAGATTGTGAGGCTGATGTCCTGCAGGGCCCGTTCCAGATATTGACCTTACATTCCCAAAGGAACGGGAGAAATACTGTCTTTGGTGTTGGACCTGGGGGTGATATCTGGAGTGAAAGTTTATTTGCTAGTGATGGTTGTGACGATGGTGACAATGATGGTAGTAGTGGTGATGGTGATGATGGTGTGTGGTAGTGTTGGTGATATGAAGTGGTGGTGATGATGATGTGGACGGTGGTGTAGTGTGGTGATGAGTGTGAGTGTTGGTGATGTTGATGGTGTGACGGTGTTGGTGGTGGTGATGATGTATGGTGGCAGTGGTGGGTGTGTCAGCAGGGCTTGGTATCTGTCGAGAGAGGCTTGTGTGGATCACTGCAGCCTTTTCTGGTGGTATACTCTTACTCCTGTGCAACAGAAGAGAGCTCGGGGCGGCATGATTTACTCTCCCACACCTGGCATCTTCAAGGCTTCAGGCAAGCAAGGCCTTCTGGGCTCTCTACGCCAGGCCACGTGGCTTCCTCTTCCTTTCTTCCATCTGATAAATATTTATCGAGCATGCCTCAAGTACTGCGTTGGTTTGGGCCACAGTGGTGCTTGTCCACCTAGAGCATATGGCCCTGGGGGAGCCATTCATTTTGGTGAGCTGATGGAAAGGTATCTTTGTTCCTTCTGGTCTTTCAAAGGCCGGCTGCTGTTTTGTATCTGGACAGCCTCCTGGGTGGAGATTCCTTCAGAAGCAGAGCCTTCTGCTGGACACTGCAGTGTGGGGCCTCCCCTTGGTGGCAGCTTCCCATAGTGAAAAGGCAGCGTTCAAAACTCCTGTAGAGGAAGGAGAAATTCTGGTCCCTTATGACAGAGGAATATAAGTCTTTTCCGATTAAAAGAGTGAATATTGGAGGGTTGGAAGAAAGAGTTGAAAACAAATTGGCAGTACCTTCCTTCTTTTGCTGATGGGGAAAGTGGTTAATTAGGTGATTTTTCTCTTCCTCTGACACGTGCAAATGAGATTTTGTTAATAACTGAGCTGTTACATAAATGATAAAATTTTAACACCAATGTCAACCTGTCAGACGCGTCTGGAGAAGGAAAGTGAGCCTGAGGGCGTGAGGCCCGTGGGCTCCTGTAGCTCAGTGCAAATAGGGGCCGGCCCTCCGTCAGTCACTGGGGCTTTCCTGTGGGTAGGGGGCTATTCCCTCCCCTTCCCCGCCTCTTCAAATCCATCCCAGACCAGAATAATTACTTAAAATAATAAAAAACGAGTAAGTTGCTAAGATGAAGTTATGATATGTGGCCAGGCCCTGAGGTGCAAGCAGACTTGGCTTTTCAGTTTCTTTGTTTCTCACCTGGGTGCTTCCTGGGTGCTGGTCAGGACCACTGCCTCTGAGGACCAGGCTGGGCTCAGGACAGGGGCTGGCGTGCTGGCCAGTCAGGACCCTGGACGGGGGAGGCCAAGAGCTCTGTCAGATGTGGGCAGGGAGGGGTGAGCAGAGCAGCCAAGCCATACTCTCTGCTAGGCGGGTCAGAGCACATGGTAGTATTATAACGGCCAGGTGACATTTATCGCCACTCTTCAGGAAAAAGATTTTTTCATTTTCAGAAGTGCCTGGCTGTGACATTCTTTTAAATATCTTATTCCTGCCAAAAAGCTAGAATCCAAAAGCTGCGTGTTTCTCTCACAGGGTTTCAGGGGTAAACAAGAACTCAGACATGAGTCACGTGGGCGTCGTCAGCTCGGCTCCCTGTCCCCTCCAGTCTTGCAGTTGAAGGCAGTGGGGTCACCTCTGTGACCTCGGGGCAGCTGTGTGCATTCGTCTCAAACCCCTCAGCCTTTACCTGGGGTTGGCTTCGTTCTTCATCCCAATCTATCGATAGGTAGTTATTGAACGCCTGCGACCCCCAGACTGTTCTGGGCTCTGCTTTGTGTGGCTGGAAGTGGAGTGTGGGAGAGCCCCGCCTGCCAGAGCCCGCAGTGGCAAGAGGGGACGTGTGGGCAGTCACGGAGGGCCGAGCCCTCACGTGGTTTGTTCACTCCATGCGATGCCAGGAGCGTCGGTGCACCCCTGTTCACGGCGCTGACCCCGTTTTGTCGAGGTGGCTATGTGGCCAGTGTGGCCTCCAGGGCTGTTTCCCTGGAGGTCGTGCCCCAGGACTGCTCCCAGGGTGGCAGTCTGGTTGGGGTCGAGGGAGGCCGCTCTGAGCTGTGTGTGGAGGGTCTTGGAAGGGACTTGCTCCCTCCAGTCCAGGTCTCTGGGGCTGGATGTCCCCTCGCCTCGCATGTTCCCTTCCATCTGCAGGGCCTGCCTGGCCTCTGGGTGGCGGATGGGTCGTGCACGAGGATAGGCAGCTGTCTCGCAAATCTAAAATGAGATTTTGTAGTTTAAATTAAAAAAAAAAAAATGCTTGAACATTTGCAGCTGGGAGATAGCAGAGATTAGAAATGCTGCTAATCTCTGCAGCACAAAAGAACGCAGAGGAAGGAGCGAGGTGCCATTGGGTGCTGACGAGGCAGGGGAGCTGTGGGGAGAGCGCGCCTGTCGTACCCCGGGCTGCAGAGTGCAGTGTGGAGGGCAGGCGTCCAGTCCAGGGTGGTAGAAAGACCCTGGCTGCTGGCCTTGAACTTGTTTTAATAGCTCGAAGCTCGTGCTCAGTGGGGAGCCCAGGAGCGCACCAGCGGCCCCTTAGTGCAAGCCTCCAGGCCCGGGCTCCTCCCAGCCTCGTCGCTGTGGCAGCCTCGGCCGCAGCCTCCCTCCAGTCCTGCTCTGCTGCCCGCCTTTCCAGAACCCTTCCATTTCCTTTCTGCTCTTCCCCTCCCTGGAAGTCAGCCCTTGAGGTCCAGAGCACATGGCACCTTTGCTGACTCCTTTGTTTGGCCCTCTTGGGCCTGCCTCTGGGGTGGCACCAGGACCCTGGGCTGACCTGATGGCTGCACAGGTGGCGACCTCCTCCAGGGCAGCACACGTGACCTGTGTGATCTCGCATCTCCTTCCCTCCACCCGACAGCTGACCCCTCCTCCCTCTGGGTGGCCGTGTGGTCAGTCCCGCTAGGTAGGGTATCAGCTTTGTGGTCCCGCCCGTCTTCCCGCCAGATGGCAAGCTTCTGATGGCGGAGTCTGGCCGTCCTTTATTCCCAGCGCCGAGAGCTGTACTAGGCGTCACACAGCCTGTGTCTTCTTTGAGGGAGTCCTTTTCAGTGTAGCTCAGCTTCCTGACCTTTAACCTGGCAGGACACCCACACGGACACACAGACGCTGGCCCACTGCCCCCCTGACCCCGCCTTCTCATGCCGTGCTCGGGGCCCTGTGCTGCTGTCTGTGGCCCACTTCTCTTGGGCCCCAGGGAGCAGACAGGTGACCCTGTGCTGCCATGCCTTGGTCTCCATCTCCCTCTCCGCAGCCCTGTCACTTGTGGCGTCTCTTCGCTGTCGTCAGCCTGGTTTGTCACATGGAGGCTCTGAGCTCTCTGGTTCTTCACTGGACCAAAGGTCTGGGTTGCGGTAGTGGAGTGTCGTTGCTGTTTGCTCCATAGCAGGGACCGGTGTTACTTCTGTGCTTGGCCTGTGACCGATAGGTCCGTACCATGGTCTTCCTACAAAGGCCAGCACCCTACACACCAGACTGTCACCCTACAGTGTCATCCCAGACCCGCTGAGGTCGTCCCGCATCCTCCTGAGTTGAAGCTGTTCTCGGTGCGTCTGAGGTTAAGCAGGAAGCCTCATTGACTTGCCTTCTGGACCCCAAAGATGGGGCTGTGCGGGATGGGACCGCTGCCCACGGGATTCCACTCTGCTCGCCATGTCAGAGGCGAGACTCCCGTTCAGTTCCACCCAACTTTTACCCAGAAAGTCCTCAAGTGCCGCTCGTGGCCCCTGTTGGTTTGGGCCGCCCGTCTGCAGAAGCCTGAGGCAGCTGAAGGAGATTTTGGAGGTCACCTGATGGCCTATGCTGAGAAGAGTGTGTGGCAGCACGGACTGGGTCGGAACCCGAGCCGGGACCTTGGCCCTTTCCAGTCCCTCCCCTTGCAGTCGGTACAGAGTGGAGACTTAGTGGTATGTTTTGTCATACCAGGGGGACTGCTGAGGTCTACTTTAAGCAGGTGTCATCTGTTCCCCATGGTAATTGAGCAGTCCCCATGCTATGGACAAGGAAATGATGTTTCGGGAGCAAAGCCCCTTGCCCAGGGCCGCACAGCCAGGTGGGTGGGAGGAGTGGGGTCCGTGATCTGACCCCTGGGCTTTGCCTGCTCTGTGAGCTCAGGCTGACCCTGGGCTCGGCGACTGGCAGATGTGGCCTGAGCCAGGCGTCCCTTGGTGTCCGTTGTTCGGCTCCTTGGATGGCCTGAAACATCTATAGAAAGGTTTTCCCCGCAGCCCCGGCACACTCCAGCTGAGTCCGGGCTCAGTGGCCCTGTCCCCGGCCCTTCCTTCATCTGCTGAGGAGCTCTGTGTGGCCGCGTGGCACGGGAAGCTGTTCTGGGAAGCATCTGCAGTCAGACGACCCTCTTGGAGCTGTTCGTGTGCTCTCCCCGTCTCGCCTCCGGCACGTGGCCCAGAGCGGAAGGTGGGTGTGGCACGGGCGCTGTTAGACTCCCAAGAGATCTGCCGAAAATGTGCAGTTCAAAACCCCATGAAAAGGCAGCTTGGAAAAAGACAGAGTATGGATAGCATGCGAGTCAGCATCCAAGTCCACTTTCAGCCACGGTGGCATCTGCGCCGGGGACTGGATTTCACATGAGTCCGCAGGTGGCCCAGCTCTGGGGCGTGGGCACTCGAGAGGACCACCTGTTCCTTTCTGGGAACCTTCGATCTGGCCAAGTAGGACAGCCTTGTGATTGGCAGGTCCCTGGGGGCCAGTCACTAGCCCTCGCTGTCCAGGACTGGGCTGCCCCCTCTTCCTGGGCAGGGCCCGCAGGCTTTACCGTGGGCCAGCTTGTGTACTTCCTTGCTCTTCTGTGGTCTTCAAGACGATGCTACATAGTCGGATCCCAGCTGATCTCGGAAGGATTGGATCTAAGTGGCCCTGACACCTTCAGGAGGGAGGGTCACCTGCCACCGCTCTGCCTTCCCACTGACCTGCCGTCCTCCTCACAGCCACAATCTTCCCTGGGGAGACCCTGCCCCCCCTCGCCTCTCTCGCTAGTTGCCCCGATTCATACTTCGAGCTGCCACCCAGTGTGCTGCGAGTCCCACTTGTCCTGCGCCTGCAGCGACCTGCTCGCTCCGCGGTCGGTGTCCCTGTGAGTCTGTGCCGTCCCCCCGCAGGCAGGTCACGGTGGGGACGGGCTTTGCTCCCATCCCCTTGCGTCCTTTTCTCGCTTAGTGACGACCAGCGCAGTTCACAGCTCCCCAGCCAGTCAGTCATCTCAGTGGCGCCTTCATTTCCCATGGCCGCAGCTGCCAGGAGTCTTTCAAAAGATTTTTTTAAAGCAATTTTTGGTTTATGTTTTATTTTACAGTAATTTTTGCTATTTAATGATTTTTCAGCTTGAGGTGTTGACTTTGTTTTCCTGACTTTTTATTGAAGTGTAGCATACATAAGCAAACAAATCATCGGTGAACAGTGTCACCAGCCCCCTGAGGCCCCCACCGCTTCCCCTAGAGATGAGTCTCACCTGCTCTCTGTGTCTGTGCGGTGGCTTCATGGCGTCGTGTGTGCAGACTAGTGCAGAATAGACAGTCCGGTGCTCCCCGTAATGTCTGGTTGGTGAGCGCCGTGCCCGGGTGCGGTGGCCGTCGGCTCGTTGTCGTTGCCCTGGGATCTTCCGTTGTGTGCCTGCACCACAGGGGTGTTTTCCACTGTCCTGCTGTCAGCGGCTTTGCTTCGTTTTCAGTCTGGGGCTGCCTGTGCACAGCGCTGCTGTGTTCCGTGAACATAGGTGTGTTCGCGTTAGGTGAGCACCTAGGCTGGCCCTGCTGGGTCACCAGATGGGTCACCAGATGCGTAGTTGTGGCAGCGTCCAAGCTGGATCGTCCACACGCAGCCCTAATAGCAGAGCGGGAGCTCTGGCCGCCCCGCACCTCAGCGTCTGTCCGTGTCTCGGGACCCGTTCGGAGGTGCGGTGGTGGCCAGGGAGTCGCGTCTCGCTCACGTGTTTGCGTGTCTGAGGACGGATGCGGCGGACGCCTTCCTGTGTCATCGGACGGCGTCGGTCACGTGCACAGTCCCGCCTTTTGCCCCCCGTGTTGCGCGCTCGCTTCACGCTCGCTGACCTGTGGGCTTCTGGGACGCGAGCGTCTGCATGCGCTTCTCAGACGCCCTCTTTCTGCGACTCGCTTTCTAGTGCTCTCGTCACCGTCTTGGTGGACACAAGTTGTTAATTTTGAGTCCAATTTATCATTTTTTTCTATATGGTTACCTTTTTTTGTGTCCTCTTTAAAAACTGTTACTTAGAAAAACATTCTATTGTTTTCTTTTTTAATTTTTCCAGAAAAATGTGTTGCTTTTCACCCATAGATCTAACCATCCATGTGAACTCTGGTGTGGTGTGGAGGGTGGTTCAAGAGTAATGCTTTTGCAGAGGGTTAGCCGGTTGACCTGGTCAGTTTTTGACAAAACCATCTTTACAAAAAATGTTACCGTAGCTAGTCAGCTGTACGTGCGGGTCTGCCTTTTCCCTTAGTTTGTCAGTCTTTAAATCCCTGCTTCCTTCTGCTGAGTGCCAACGGAGAAAAAGTGGGCGCAGACAGCCCTGGAGGATTCCCCCTTCAGAGACCGGACACGCGCAGGGAGAGCGAAGGAGACGGAGGCGGAGTGTTTGGGAGAGGGGGGCACCCAGGGCATGGTGTTCGGGAAGGCAGGCACTTAGGGCGTCTCGCAGGGTGGCTGCGGTGCAGACCGATCTTGTAAGTCGAGGGTTCAGAGGTCGCAGAGTGCACTTCACGGTGGCCTTGACGATGGCAGGCCTGATTGGCATGGGCTGGAGCGGAGGCAGAAAGGCATGGCGGCAGGTTCGCTTGTCTCTGTAAAGCGTGGGAGGGCTGGGGTGGTATCCGGGGGGCAGGTGTGCAGTCGAGACAGGTGTCGTCCGAGGGCAGAGGCACTGTCGTGTGTTCGTACGCTAACGAGAGTGCTCAGGAGAGGGGAGCCTTGCCGGGATGCATGCGTTATTCATCGTGAGGGGATGGGGTCAGGGTCTGCTCAGCCTGGAGCAGGGACAGACATCCATGGCCGCAGGAGGGAGAGCACGGCGCATGGGTCAGGGCGGGCAGCACTCATAGAGTCCCCTCGTTTGCTCTGTTTCTCAGTGAGATACAGAGCAGGACCCGCCAGTGAGGCCGGAGGGCGGTGGAGACAGCCTCGTAGGAGGTGTCAGAGACGGGAGGACCTGGGGTGTCGTGTGGTCACCACGAGACGATTGCTGTCCTCCACCTACAGTGGGGCCAGCCAGCCGGGGGGCGTGTCGAGCTGGAGTAGGGGCGAGGCAGCGTCAGAGGAGGTGTGCCAGTACAGGGGTGGAGGGCAGTGAGGCAGATCGGAGTTGACCTGCCTCGGGCTTTCTCAGCTGACGATGCACCTGAGAGGGACAGTGGACGTGAAGACGCGTGCACAGGAATAATCGAGATGACTGATGCTGGGGTTCCCCACTGGATGGAGAGAAGTGAGGACCAGCGGTCTGTGGGTCGCAGGGACTGCAGTGGGCCTGAAGGACAGGAAGGGACAGTCACTAGTTAGGATCATGGCAGAGTTGTGGCTGCTGGAAGGACATAGCCAGACCTCTCTGGGTCAGTGGGAGCAGGCACCTGGGAGGGGAACAGGGCAGGCGCTGAGAGGGCAGATAATAGGGGTCACCTTTATGACCACTGAGATCTGCACGGTTATGAGGTAGGCGTGCTGTGGGGTATGGCAATGAAGCAGGAGCTAAAATCGTAGGGAATTAGGCTGAATCTTACTGGTTCTCAAAGCACATCTAGTATTGAACCACTTCTTTCTGTTTCGACAGCTGTCACCCTGGAGCAAGCCACTCACCACTTGCCTCTGGTGTTTCTCTGGCCTGCTAATTGGTGTCTCTGGTTGTGCTCCAGTAGCAGTCCAGAAGGCAGTAAAAACGTCAGTCGGGTCATGGACTCTGTTGCTGAGAACCCTCACGTGGCTTCCTGTCGGAGAGCAAACAAAACATCTTTACAGCAGCCGCCCCTGCGCGACTCCTCTCCAGCTCTCCTCCTCCCATCTTCCCCTCATCTCTCTGCCATCAGCTGGCAGCTGTTGGGGGCATGGATGAACAAACACATGGTTCATTGCACAGGTGAGAGCTGCTGATCCAGCCTTTGGATAGGGTCCTGGGGCCACCCTGTGATGGCTGCCTGCTGTATCCGGTACTGTGGTCAAACAGCTCAGAACAGTGACCAGCAAGTGACCGTGAATTGGCCCCTGGATCAGCCCCTAGGTTTAGGGCCCCACACATTTAGGGGTCCTCTTTTCCCAAGGTGGCACTTCCATTTTGTATGGTTCCTGTGGCTCCGTTTTCCCTGTTCGTCTCTGCCAGTCGTGTCCACGTCTTTGGGAGCAGTTTCAGGATGTTCCAGCTGGCGACCTGACATTCTCGTCTTGTTCCTTTCCAGCTGACTGAGCTCTTCTTGGGGCCACCTTCAGCCCCGCACGAGGACTTGGTCAGCATTCTTGAGTTTCTCTTGGCAGCCACACTCTATTTTCCTTGGATTCGCCAGCATAGAGCATTTCCCTCGTGTCCCCGGGCGGGGCAGGGTGCAGGAGGCAGAGGGCTGACCATCTCCCTCCATGTTTGCTGTGTCTGCTTTCTCTGTGGGCGGGGCTTATTTCCACACCTGGCTGGGAGGCAGAAGGGAAGCCAAAGAGGCGTCAGCGTTTTATTTGAATAACTTTTTAAGAATTCTGATTACAAAAGGAATACATTTTCATTTAGAACATTTGATAAAGTAGGAGAAAAACAGAACAGTTGAGAATGAAGACTTCCCATAACGCTTCCGCCCGATGCAGGCCGTTGTGAACGTGGCAGCTTAGGTTCTTCCTGGTTTGTGCACGCGCGTGTGAAATGTGTGTTTTCCTGGTGTTGCTCTTGAGAAAAATGTGACACTGCATGCTCCATTTGGTTTGGGTCTTTTTCTTTTGTTTAATCTTTTATGAACAATTTTGACTTTAAATATCCTTTTAAAACATAACTTTTGGGCTGTAAACTATTTCCTTATGAATAGTTGATTTAGCCAAACTCTTACTGTTAGTTAATTGCTCCCCCCCACCATTATTCTAAATGACACTTTGGTTAATACACTTGTCTCCAAATCGTTTTTTGCATGACTGGTTGCTTCCCAGGAGAATTTGCAGAAGTGGAATTGTTATTCAGAAGGTATGCTCTTGTTTTTAAAGAAGCCAACAGTTTTGAACATTTAGTTTGGGCCAAGTGCTTTTATATACTCCCCATTATCTTGTTTAACTCTCAGAAAGGTCTTTGATCTTCTATAAGAAAACATAGGCGAAAATGTGCATGATCTTCGGTTTGACCATAAGTTTTTACATATAACACCAAAAGCACAATCCATAAGTATAAAAAATTGATAAATTTCCTTTCATTAAGATAAAAAAAAATTGCTTTGTGAAAGGGAATGAAAAGATAAGGCACAGACTGGGAGAAAATATTTGCACATCACACATTTGATTTAAAAAATTATATCTAGACTATATAAAGAACTCTTAAAATTCAACAATAAGAAACACACCCTAATTTTAAAAAACAAATAAAAGGCCCGACCAGGAACTTTGCTGAGAATTCCGGAGGGCAGGTAAGCACGAGAAAGGGGTGTCCTGGGGAACCACAGGTTCAAACAAGGCGTGCCATTCCCCCTCACAGCTGCGGTTAGCCCCGCCCCCGGTGACCTGCTTCCAAAGACTAGAGTGAAGGTCACCTGGCCGGGGACCCAGCAGACCCCACTTTCACCAAGTGAAGAAGGCCAGCGTGGACAGTGGTCAGTCATGTCGATACCGTGTGCCCGAGTTTATGTGACCACAGGACAGTTTACCTCTGTGGCTCTCCCCACACCCGTAGTTCCAGTCCACTCAGGGGAGAAACCGGACAGACCCCGAGCAACGGACATTCTGTTGACCCTGCTTGGCAGAATCGTCAAGGTCGTTTAAAAGAATGAGATGAGAGCAAGGAGATGTGAGGACCAGTGGTGTCCCAGGTGGGATCTGGAGAAGCTCGGCCATACTCACGAAAGCTGGCAAGGCCCAGGACGGCCTGGGCTTAGGTCACAGCACCAGCCAGCGCGGAAGTTGCCGTCCTGACATGCGTGCTCTGGTGACGGAAGGCGGTCACGTCGGGAAGCTGAGTGAGGGGTGTGCAGAACCTCCCTGTCAACCTAAGATTATTCCCAGATAGAAGTGTACTGAAAAATGAAAGGCCCCGAGGCCGAGACCACTGTTAGCGCTTTACAGATGGGGGCGGGGGCAAGACCCTCACCTGAGGTCTCCCGCCAGGGACGGCCGCCCTGCCCGGGCCGCCCGCGGGGGCCAGGGCGCCGCACTGCAGTCGCCGTCGCTTTCTCCTCCATCGTCTACCCTGCCCGCCCCCTCAGATCCCTGTGGAAAGGACCCTGTGACATCAGCCAGCACGGGGACCTTGCTGACCACTCGGATGTATTTGCAGAGCAACTGGCTGTAAATGGAATGGAAATAAAACGGTCAGCCTTCCCGGAAGAGGGCAGGCGCCCATCGTCTCCTGCTGCCGCTCTGTCCACCAGCGACAGGCGCACAGGCATCTAGGCTCTTTTCACTCGCGCCGTCCGCCCCACACGGCACGCACGGGTTCCCGCTGTCCTCACTCGCCAGCGCGCGCGTGTGCGTGGGACGTCCGCGAGGTTTGGAGTCAGGCTGCGAAGCTCACACACGCCCTCCTTCCTTTTAGGCTCGCTCTGGAGCCTTGGTGCGGCCCGCCCCGTGGTGGGGCCAGGCGCGGGCCCGGATGTTCATGTCGCAGCTCTGGATGTTCATGTAGGGTGGGAGCGCCCAGCAGTTCAGCACGAGCTCACTTTCCTCTCCTCACACACTGCGTTGTGGCTGTGTGCGTGCGCGTGCGCATTTCCCTGAGCTGCCAGTGTGTCTCAGGCTTGTGGAGGCGAGGCGTTTTCTCCGTTAGTAAGACACGGTCCGCGGGACGGGCCTGAGCTGGGCCGCAGGGTTCGACCCGCCCCTCCTGCACTCATGCTCCGCGTGGTTTTGTCAGCAAGCTCGCTAGTACTCGCACTTCCGTTCTCGTTTGTGACGGGTGACACAGTGAGCCCTCCTCCTCAGGGCAGTGGGGTAGGAGTGAGTTGACATGGTTCTGTCCCCTACCTGTTGAGAGCTGTCCTTATGAGCAGTTACTGCACGGCTCACGGCTGTGACGTGGTACTCAGTTCCTGCCCACATCGGCCAGTTTGTACCATGCTGTTTCAGATACCAAGGGGGCTTAAATCTTTTTCATCCAGCTGTTCTTTTTAATAAGGCAAACTCTCAAAACATGCACTTAGTCTCGACTATTTTAGCTCCTGCTCCAGGCAGCCCTGGTCCCTGTGCCCTAGTGCATCTCTGTGATGAGCACAGGCAGCAGCCAGGAGCACGGATGGACCTTACTGTCAGCGGAACTTTGCAGAGTGGGGCTTGCAGACTGTTGACTGTTTTGGGTTTTGTTGAACAGTTCTTTCTCTTTGGCTCCCCAGATCCAGGCTAGTTTGAATTTGCTGACAGCAAACGCCACTTTTTGTGCACAGTGTTGAGCTCCCAGCAGCACGGCTGTGGTGCAGGCCGGCCCAGCACCCTGACAACGCCTGGGCTGCTGCTCTGTGGGCAGCCTGCCCGCCCATGTACAGATCCGACTACACTGAAGTCCTTCCCTTTGAAAATCTGTACTTCAGTGAAGTTGGAAGTCAGATCTCCAAATGCATGGCCGCCACCTCCTTCTTCGTCTTCCCAAACGCCGAGTGATCTTGTTTTCCTTAAAGCTCCACCCTATAGCTCGGCCTGTGACCTCAGGGTTCCTGGTCACACCCTCCCTGGCTTCTGGGGACCTATTCCTCTGCCACCTTCCCACTCTGAGAAGAGCAGAGCGGTTACGGGAGTCCAGTCCATTGCTTGTTGCAGCCCTCCCATGCTCCCCTAGAAGCGGTGGGGGTACAGGCAGTACCAGCAGCTGTATGGTTCGTCTCTGGCTATCACTTGTTTGCCTCGCCCTGCTCCTTGTCACTGACTGTGTGATTTGTCGAGAGTCTCTGATTAGAGGGACCCGGCAGCTCCGGTATCTTAATTACCATGTGATCGGGACATCGTTAGTTTTGTGTCTGAGGCCCGAGTGAGGCTGGATCGGTTCCACCTGATGCTCCGATCCTTTCCCGAGGTCTCTTTCCCTTCGTCTTGCTTGGGGTGTGATTCATCTCAGGGTCTGACTTCCTCCCTGTCAGCTGTCCTGGCTTGACATAGTGCCGCGGGGCTCATCACCCTGAGTGTATTTGCCAAGATCGTGGTAGTAGCATCTGAAGGAAGCAGGCAGCGGGCTGTGCCGTGCTTCTGGGCCATGCCAGGCTCTCCTGGGCGGGACTTGGAGTCCCATAGAGAAAGCAGAGCTGCACAGGTCTGGGGCCGGCTCCCCGTGGGGCCTGTACTGTGATACGAGGTCGCCCATTTCCTTCCAGCTGGTCACAGCAGCCTGGCATTTTGATTTTGTTAGATGAGAGTCTGTGGGTGCAAAGGGTGTATCAGTACTATTTGTATCTAAACAGTACCTTAGTGAGGTGTCACATACACATAGAAACGCTAAAACCTTAACGTACAACTCGTGGACACTTTACCTCCGTGTACGTCTAGATTGTCAGGTCGGCCTGTGCTCCTTTGCAGCAAGCCCCCCTTCCAGAGGCAGCTACGTCCGCGACGTCTTCAGCTTGAGCCTGGCCGGCGCTGGAGCTTGATTGTGCCCTCCTGACGTGCTCTTAGCGAACTTGGTGATTAACATCGTCTTTTGTCTGTTCATAATCTTTGTCCATATTTCAGCCTTCTTAAAAATTAATTTTTAGGAGAGCTTTTAATAGCTTAAGGGAATTACTCCTTTGATATGTGACATCCTCCAATTTGACATCCTCCCTTTATTTGGTTTTAAAGATTTCCTCTAGGTCAGGGTCGTGGTTGTTCTGTGTCCAGTGAGCAGAGGGTGTGATAACCAGTCTTTTTGCTAAGCGGATTCCTATGTAAATTTGAGCATACGTTAGGGCTTTTTTCAGTTCTGCTTTAGTTATTGTGCCTGTGTTTTAAGTACCGGAGGCTGGGCTCTTCTCCTTTACATTCTAAACGTTTCTCCTGACGTCTTATTTATTTTTTCACGTCAACTTCGAGTTCAGTTCGTCTGGTTCCAAGTAAATGGTGTTTAATCGGCACCGTGTTAAATCTGCGCTAATTTAGGAGTGATTTGGCATCTTTATGATGTTGAGGCTTGAATCCTCTTTCCCAGAACGTGCCTGTTTATTGGTTTGTTTTCTGTTGTATTCCTTGGTATTTAAGATTGTCTTCATATAGGTTCGTACCATTCTTTTTATTTATTTTGGTCTTTTTGGTTGTTTTCATTGGGGCCTTTTCTTCACCTTCTACATTTGGCACAACACAGGAAATCTCATCTGGTCCACGAACCAGGAACATGACCCACCCCCCACCTCGAAGGCATGGTCAGGAGCACGGGCTGTGGCGTCAGATCTGCCTTCTGATCTTGGTTCTGCTCCTTCTGAGTCCCTTGTCTCTGCCTCATTGTCTTTATTTCTGAAATGGAGAACTGGAGGTCCCTACCTCGCGGGATGCTGTGAGGGTGCCTGAGCCGTGGCAGTGGCGTCTGTGGCGTGGGCCTGGCACCCAGCTGCGCCCCCTGCTGGCATCTTCATCAGTGGTCTGAGAACCTGCGTGCATGTCCCAGTGCTGTGGCCTCCTGACCGTGACCAGGGTGTTGGTGTGTTTGCGAGGATGCACCTCTGGCCACGTTGCTGTCTCCCAAATGTGCGTGGTGTTGGTACACGCGTGCACCCCCTCCTGCTGCTGCCTTGCAGAGCCCCCCTCTTCCCCTGGCTGCCTGCGGAACCCGTTTCTGAAGACCGAGTGCAAACGTGTCTCTGGGCCGCCAGGCGCTCATCCCTATGATAGCGGCCATGCCGCCTGTCCTCGCCCTGCACTCCGAGAGCAACCCGCCCGCGACCCGCGTCCCAGAGCCCGCACTGCCCCGTGCCCACTCGTCATCCTTGGAGGCCAGGCTAGGCCTGTCTGGTCCCCCCAGCACCTTTCCTCAGACTCTGTCCCATGGAACGGAGGACGTGCCCTCCTCTTGCAGAAGCGCGGCCCATCGCAGGCCCGTGCAGGTCCCCCGTGCCGTCCGCCCCTCGGTCTCCGCTGCTGAGTGAGCGGCGTGGCGGCCGAGCGGAAGCCTCCCGCTTTAGCGGGGCGGACTCCGTGCTCCCAGCGCACCTTCCCAGTGGGCGGGGTGAGTGTGGACGCGGTGCTGGGTGTGACCAGGCTGGGCGGGCGCAGCAGCGCCTCATCCCGCTGGGGAGGAGTAGGTCCTCCTGGCGTCTCAGTGCCCTCCAGGGAGCATTCACGTAGGGGGACTCCTGATGACGGCCACGCTTCCAGCGTGTATTATGGGTGCTGCCCCCGTCCCCCGTCCCCCGTCCCAGTGCCGAGGGCCCACTCGTGTCAGCTCTGAGGGGTCCGGGCAGCAGCTCATCCCATGAGTCTCTCAGTCCTGGGGGCTCTGGCCTCTCCGTCCGCCTCTTGTTCGTTTGTTTGTTCACGACATTTTTGCCCGTCCCTCCTAGGTGCTGGGTGATTAGCTGGGACCTCGCAGGGCCGCTGTCCACCTGCAGGCATGGTCTGACCTGGACAGAGAGGGTGACGTGTTGCAGGGCGCTGGAATGAAAGGGAGCTGAGGCACCGTGCAAACGTTCGGAGCTGGATGTAACCCAGGGGGAGCTGGCAGTCGTTCTAGGGCAGCGTCCCCAAGGAGAGAAGAAGGGAGAACGGGAAGGACCAGTGGGGAAGGGTCGGGGCCTCTGGCGGGGTGGAGGCGGGCAGGGGCCCAGAGAGGGCTGTAGGCGGGTCAGTGGCCTCTGAGGCGGCGCCCCAGCAGACAGGCACCGTGTCTCCGCGTGAGCGGTGGTCCCTTGGGGTCTGTGCCGCTGCTCACTCTCCTCTCCTCAGTGACCAGCGACAGAGGTCCCGGCTTCCGGCCCCCCCTGAGTGCAGTGGCCAGAGGGCCTGCCGCGAGAGGGTTGGGTGGCCCAGCGTCAGTCACCACGCTGCTAGAGGCGGTGCACTGGGCCTTCTTTCTGTGAACTGCTTCCTAAGCACTTCACATTGTCCCCCTTTAAATGGGCTTTTCTACCACCGGGATGAGGTTTGGGCTCAGCCGTCGCCAGGCGCGTGCTTGAGCGGCTGTGGGGCTTTGGGATGCTAATCTCCCGACAGATGGCCACTTTGAAACCCACTGCTTGCGAGGAATTTGTGTGCAGAGAAGCACTTTTCTTTGTCACCAGCCCGTTTCCTCCTATTGCTGCTGGTGCTGTACGCCTTTGGGATTGCTGAGCGGGCTTCCTGGGAAAGGCAGGGGGGACGTGTAAGCAGGGGGCTCTGGGGAGGAGGCAGCTTGCTGAGACAGGCCCACAGCCCTCCACACCTCGGCTCTGCTCCCATGTCTGGGACCCGGCAGGATGGGAGGAAGGCACCGGAGGCCCTGCCTTTGGCTGTCAGTGCGGGGCCTGCCCCTCTGGTCTGGTGGCTGCAGCTCCAAGGGTGCCCGGGCTCATGCCGGGGCACGTGCCAGCACTTCCGGATCTTTTTCTTTCACCTGCCGCTGAGATGGGTCCCCTTACCGTGTCACACTTTTCTAGTAAATCAAAGTGTAGCCTTGGCATCAGCCTGGTGAGTGTCCTTCATTGCTGAGCCAGCACGCAGATCAGAGAGGGTTCACCCAGTGCCTTGGGAGTGTGTCTCCAATGTCGCTTCGTTGCTGCCACGCCCACAGGTGTGGGTTCAGAGGCCCCGCTGTACGTGCAGGCCACAGTCGATACTGTGCACCTCTCTTTGCATTTGTGCGAGAGGCTCATGGGTAGGGATTCTTACCCCAGTAGTCGGCGAGGAGGCACCTGCAGACCACTCCGCCTGATGGCAGAGTGTCCACCTCCCCCAGCACACAGCAGACACGTGCCAGGACAGAAGGTGTGTGAGGCCGCAGAATAGGACTCCTTTAAAAGGGTCAAAGTCATACGGAGGGTCCTCTGCCGCAGGGAAAGGGAGCTAGAAATCAGCACCAGAGGAAACCGGGAAGTTCTTGAGTAGCTGGAAATTAACCAGCAAGCTCCTTAACACCGGCGAGTCGAGGCAGCCATCCCAGGGGGAATCAGAAAGGACTTCGGGGTGAACGAGAATGAAACACACTGCAACCTGCGGGATGCAGGAAAAGCCATGCTCGGAGGGACACTTACAGCCGCAGATGCCAGTGTGAAAAAGACGAAAGCTTTCAAATCAGTAACCTAACTTTCTACCTTAATGAGCTGGAAGAGGAGCAAACTAAACCCAAAGCAGTTGGAGGAAGAAATAAGAAAGAGCAGCAACACGCAAAACAGAGAAACAGTTGAGAAAAACAAGAAACAAAGCATTAGCTCTTTGAAAAGATGAATGAAGTTGGCACAGCTTTAGCTAGACCGACCGAACAAGCACGAGGGAAGTCTCCTGTCGACAAACTCAGGAACGGAAGTGGGGCCGTTGTCATTGACCTTACAGAAACACGAGAGTCGATGGGAGTACTGTGAACTGTGGCGTGCCGACAGATTAGGTAACATAGATGAGGTGGACAAATTCCTGCAAGTATACAAAGTACCAAAACTGACCCCAGAGAAACAGAAAATCTGAATAGATCTCTGATGAGTAATCAACAACCAAGTGTTTCCAGCAAAGAAAAGCCGAGGATCGGACGGCTTCACTGGTGAATTCTGCCTTACAGTTAAAGAAGGAATTGACACCAGTCTTCCTCAAACTGTTCCAAAGACAGAAGAAGGCTTACTCACAGCTCATTTTATGGTGCTGAGACAACTTCAAAAGAGTGAATTTGGACCTCTCCTTTAAACCATACACTTTTCGTAAACGGACCAGACTTAAATGCAAGAACTCAAACTATAAAACTTAGAAGCAGCGCTGTTGTTGCAGGTCTTCGTCACCTTGGATTAGGTAACGCTTTTTTAAATGTGACACCAAAAGCACGAAGAACTAGAAAAAATAAATAAAATGGGCTTCGTCAAAATCAAACACTTAAGCGCATTAAAGGGCACTGTCGAAAAAGAAAGGTCAATTCACAGGGTGTGAAGAAACATTTGCAAATCATTTATCTGATAAGGATCTGGTATCCAGAATACGTAAAGAATTCTCAGAACGCAGCGTCAGAAAGACATCACTTTCAAAGCTCAACGCCGCTTCCCGTCAGGGAAATGGGGGCGCAGCGCAATGAGATACAAGCTTACGCCCTCAGAGCGTTGCTGTCGAAAACCAGCGGACAGCAGGTGTTGGCGGGGAAGCAGGGACGTTGCAGCCCTCGGCACTGCTTGTGGGGTGTGGGGTGCTGCAGGCGCTGTGGGGACGGTCGAGTGGCGGCCCTCACAGTAGTCGCAACGGGGGGCAGCCCAAGTGTCTGTCATCGGATGAACGATGAGTGAAGTGCTCCGTCCACACGTGGAACATCAATCACTCAGTCGTAAGAGGGAGGAAAGGTGCACGTTCACCGTGCATGGGCCTTGAGGACGTTATGCCGCGTGAACTAAGGAAGTCACGAAAGGACACGCGCTGTGGTTCCTCTTTATAGGAGGTCCCAGAGTGGTCACATGGCAGAGACAGAAAGTAGAAGGGCACGTGCCGGCTCAAATGTAGTTACCACGTGACCCAGCAAGTCCACTCCGAGTTGTATGCCCGGCAGAACTGGAAGCACGCTCTTGCAGAAGCCCGAGTTCATAAAACGTTATTCCCGATCGCGAAGATGGTGGGAGCCCAGTGTCCCTCCACTGACAGCGAGATGAGCCAGCTGCAGCCCCCACCCAGCAGGAAGAAGCACTGATGCCTGGCACAGTGAGCGACAAACAAAAATTAGTTGGCAGATTGGAAAAGGAACTCATGCAGTATGTCAGGAGTCTGCTAGTTTCTCTGGAGGACCTGAGAAGTGAGTGCCAGTTTCCTGGGTTCGTGGTCCTGTGCTGGACCGTGGCAGAGGCCGGAGGGGAGCCCAGGTGTGTCCCAGATTTTGCCACCGCTCGATGCGACTGCTGCTTCAGCCCTGGCCACTGGGAGCACACCGGGTGGCCGGCCGTCTTCGTGCGTTCGGAGTCTCCTGACAGCTGCCCTGTGCCAGCCCTCACTACCCAGACTCGCTGTGGAATCCTTCCTCCTCTGGCGCCTGGCGTCACCTGCAGAGGTGCGGTCAGGAGCCTGGGAGCTCTCTGGGTGAGCGCCAGGCAGCCCTCCAAGTGTGGGGGTTACCTAGCACCTCCTCCTGTTGTGTAAGCAGAGAATACTCCAGCAGTTGGACAGGCACTCACCCTGCCTTTTAAAGGTCATTTCTGTCTTAGTCAATTCTTAAAGTTCAAGAGGAAATAAACTGCTTAGAGCTGGCATTTCTCAAGTCAAGTGTCAACTCTCTGAGCCCCAAGCCTGGGGTGAGGAGGAAGTGGGATTAATAAGCGAGTTGCCGTGTTGACATAGTGACGGGCGAGCGGCTGCTTCCCTTACTCTCAGCTCTCTGTAAACTAATGGAAGAGACACGAATAATTTTCTAAAATCTCATTTTCTCCTTTCATTTTGTTATTTGAGCATGGGGAATGCTGTAGAGGTGTTTATTAGTGGAGCGACAGTCTTAGAGAGCATGTCGGCTATGGGTGCCTGGAATTTCACTTGCGTGGAGAGATGGCTCCTCTCCCAGGAGAGCCCCCTCGTGGCCCCCCACGTCCTGCACACCCAACGGGGGCTCCTCGCCCCGAGGGGAGACAGTGGTGCTCTGGGAGAGAGTTGATGTCAGCGCCCCATGCAGATGCCACACCTAACTGGGTATTGACTTCTCGTGCTTTGGGTCAAGGACAGCAAAATCGATGGGAAGATAAACGGGCAGAATGGTGTCATGGATCAGGCAGCACTGGAGCTGGACAGCCGGAGCGGAGTGCGGGCGTCGATCAGAGGCGCTGAGCCTACTTGCCCAGGCGGTTTGGCTCTGCCATCGAGGCGGGGACGCCGGGACTTGGGCGTCAGAGGAGATAATGGGGCTGCTGGGCGGCTCTGAGCCGGGGATGTGGGTGAGGCAGTGTGAGGTGATGCCCCACGTCACTCAGGCTGTACCCCACTCTGCATTCCTGGGCCTGGCCCTCCCGTTAGGCTGCTGGCCGTCGCTCACTCACCACTGCAGCTCAGCGACTCCGACAGGCCGGACTCCCTCCCGGCTGCCCGCGTCCACACCCTCACCGTCCGCGCTGCGGTCCGTAGTCTCTTCTCCTGCACGGGACGGCGGACTCTCTGGGGGCAGGAGCTGTGATCCCTCCCAAGGGTCTTCTCGACTTACTGCTGGTGCTTCTGCGGCGCGAAGCCCGAGGCTGGAGGCCCAGGCGCTCCGTGCCCCGTGTGCTAACAGTGGGTACCACAGCCCCTGCCTGCTCAGCTCTCGGGCCCGGCTGGCCCCCCTCCAGGCGGATGGAGGAGACACGGGGGTGGTGACTGTGCGCCTCTCTCCTCCTGCGGCGTCTAGGTTTTTATCGTCATTCCATGGCTACGTACGTGGCCTTGTGTAAGTTTGAGGTTTGGCTCTGCGCCAGTGGCAGGAGGCGGTCGCATCGTTTCAGCCAGTAAATGGGGAAACGTCAGCATTGCAGGCACCCTCCACGGAATGCGCGCGTCAGGGTCGCCCTGCGTGGGCGTGGGGGCTCACCTCTAGGAGTCGTTGGGGCTACTTCCCACCACGTGCTCCCAGTAGCGTGGCCTTCTGTGGTCTCCTGGGGAAGTGGGATTGATGGTAGGTCCTGACCTGGGGTCTGGACTCAGGACCCCGCCTGGAGCTCAGCCCGGCAGAACCACAGGCATGCCCCGATGTGGGCGGGCAGGTGTGAGCATTGGCCGAGGGGATCCTCTGTGTGGACTAGCCCATCACCCACCTCTACCCGCATCTCTCCTCTCTCACAGCCAGGGTACTTCTCGGGACCAGAGCCTTCCTGTCTGCACCCATGGCCACAGGAAGGTCCTGCTGTACCCCACCATGAGCCCGTCAAGGCTGTGGGGCACATGGCGGCAGGCTTGTCGGGTCCACATACACCTGCTCCAGTGGCCACACTATTACCACGTCCCCTGCACATCTCATGTGGCTTGTCCTTGCTTCGTAGATGTGGCAATCAAGGTCTCCAGAGGGGCCGGGCTCTGACAGTGGGGCCCTGAGTTGACTGGTCCTCAGTGCCCAGCCTGCCCTGCTTTCATTGGTGATGTTTCTTAGGAAAACCAGCGTTGTTCAGCCGTGTGAGGCAGAAGCTTCTCTGGGGCCCCAGACTCCCTACCCTTATGCCTTGTCACCTTTCCTGCTTTGGAGCACAGGTTGCATTTTGACTTAGTGCCTGGTACCTGAGGCTTGGTTCTCGGCACCTGAGGCTCAGTTCTCAGTTACACTGCTTGGACTAGGACATCAGAGTGTCCTTACAGAGCTGCTGACGTGTGCTTACCCAGGCACCTGTCATGGGGCCACTCAGGGTGTTTGAAGCTTGTCGATTTTTTCGCGTTCCAGCCTCATCCATTCCAGGCCTCTTTCTGTCCCCTTTGGGTCCCTCCCAGTGAGAGTGTGTAGGGGATGCTCCCGGCCTGTACCAAGCGGCTCTACTGGCCCTGGCAGGGGCGGCTCCACATTGCCTGAGGAAGATCCATGGCTGTGGATCTGGGATAAGGCGGGTGGGGTGTATTTAGCACCACAGGACCCGGGTTTCTGTTCTAGCTGCTGCTTGGCGGCTGGGACCTTGGGAGGGCCGTCCCGCAGCTTCAGTGGTGGCGGCTGAAGCAGGAGGTGCATGTCGGTGTGGCTGAGCATGTGGGAGGCACCCGCGGGTCTGCTGCCCCGTGAGCTCTTCCTCGGCGCCTTCCTGCCCCGCAGCTACTTCAGACCAGCCCTGGCTGGACCCACAGTGGTCGCTGCCACGTAGGCTCGGACTTTGTGGCAGTCTCAGAGCCACCTGATTCCCATTCACAGTGGATGCGAGCGGGTCCATGGGGGCTGGAGGTCTGACAGGAAGGTGTGGGCGTGAGCATGGAGACTCTTGTGAGGGGACAGCGAAACCGGGAGGGGCTGTCTGTTTGGTAGGGAGCCCAGCTCCGTGCTTTGTGGCTCTGCAACGCTGGCTCTACCGGTGGGGACGTGCCTGGGGCAGGGCAGTCGGCCAGGCAGGCGTGTGTCTGTGTCACGCCTACCTCTGCTGGCCTTTTGAACCTGGAGGCCCTGGCCAGGCAGGCACTACGCCGGGGCTGTGACTTGCCGCCTGTCTCTGGAAGGGGTCCTAGAATAATCGCTTTTGCCTTTTCGGGCTGCACGGTCTCTGTCACAGCAGAGCAGCCACAGATGCCATGGAAGTGAGTAGGTGAGCTGCGTTCCAGCGAACCTCATTCGTAGAAGCAGGCGTTGCTTCGTTGGCCGGGGCCGGGAGCAGCTACGCGGCACTTTTCTTTGGGCTCCCAGCCTGGCTCTGCTGCCGGCCAGCTGTGTGACTGTCTCTGGTCTTTGCTTTCTGCGAGTGACGTTGGACGGCTCACAGACCTCACCTCCAGGGTGCGGCGAGCCATAGTGAGATGGTGAGCGTGCAAGCCCTGTGCCCCGTTCCGAGAGGTCAGCACCCGTCCCCATGGCACTGGGCGAGCCCCTCTGTGTCATCGGTTTGCAGTCACCTTCTGCCATTGTCGCCCCTGGGGACTGCCGGCCCCCGAGAGCTGCAGCCTGGGGCACAGGGCACTTGCTCAGTAGGCCTCGCCCCTGGTCTCTGCCGCCCTCATTTCCTGGGTCTCAGGGGCCTGGAGCGGGAGCTCGTTTTCCTGTGCGTCTGGCACCCTCGCCGTGGGTGTGCAGAGCCCTACCCGTGGTTGGGAGGCAGCACCCCGCACCCTCACGCATGAAGGGTTGGTAACTGATCAGCTAAATTGGATTATTCATTATGGTTGGGATTGAATTGAAATTGCAAAGGGTAATTTTCCTCCTCACATTTCAAGGTCAGATGAGAGTACTTACTGTGTGGCCTCTGTTTACGTGGGGATGCAAATTGAATTTGGTGACTCGCGTTGATGAGATGTTAGGAGCAGAGCCCATCAGAGGCGTGCTGGAGAAATGGCCAGGAGGCCAGACTGCAGCTTCAGAGCTGCTCCCTCGGCCGTTCCTTTGATTGGTAATTATTTCAGCCTTTGCTTTTCTGATTCTCTGGTTTTGTTTCCGCTGTTTGGGTTTTTATTTTTTTCGGATAACTGTGTAATGACACTTGGAGGCATTTAAGATTGGAGTTAGATGGTGTAAATAAGGACAGCTGTGTGCCACACGGTCCCAGGCTTCTTGGGGGACAGTGTGGGGTTCTCGGCTCCCTCTCCATGGCAGCCTGTCTTTTGAGCCTGAGCAGGACCTGAAGAGCAGGGTCGCCCACCTCCCGCCCTCCTCTGTCCCCTTCGTTCTCCCCCACACATGCCAAAGTGACCACATGGTAAGGTGGCAGAATACGTGGCCCCACCACTTCCACCTAGGCCTGTCATCCATGTGGGTCAAGGTCAGCACATGGCGCAGGGCCCTTCCTTTAGACAGAGCCCTGGGCCTGAACTGGAGCCTTGCTTGCCACTTCTCAGGTGCGTGGCCCTGGCCAGGCTTGTTCCCTCATCGGGGAACAGGGACATGGTGGTGGCCGCACCCTTCCTCGTGGGTCCAGGAGGCCTTCAGCAGGACCAGGTGTTTGAGCGTGTCCTGTGTGGCTCAGCTGTCCCGGTGGGGCCGTCTGCTGGGGAGACCGGCCTCCGGGCTCCGCTTCCCGCGGGGATCCTGGCCGCTGGCCGCTCTGCCGTCTCCTTCAGTCCCCCGTGAAGCTTCGGAAAGCGGATCGTGACGGGAGACTCAGGCAGCTCTTTGCCAAGGTCCTGTCAGGTGCTTCGGGGCTGGATGACTGCAGATGGTGACTGCAGGGACACAGGAGGGAGGTCATACTCCTTGAACGCTCACTCGTGCGTGCTTTGCATATGCGACTTGTTAGAGTCCCTGTCACTCTGTTACGCAGGGCAGAGAGCAATGGCTTCTTTCCTACTGGTGAGGAAGAAGACTTTCTAGAATTTTCAGCATCTCGAGACTCCCTGATGAGCTGCGATGGAGCACAGACCCGTGGACCACCTCCTCCTGGTGGCTCTGCAGCCTGGGATGGGGGTGTAGGGAACTGTGTCGTAGGAGGCAGGACGGGCTGGTCCACAGCCCAGCGTGCAGGGCCGTGTGTGCCTTTTCCTTCCTGATAGTGCTGGGGCCCTTCATGCCACAGACAGATACAGCGGTTGTCACCTGTTCGATGGTGGCTTGGCTAGACTGACGGGGCTCCCACGGTGGCACAGGGCACAGCAGTGGAGAACTGGAAGTCAGGCATTCCTGTGACCTCGTTGGGGCAGAGTGGCCTTGTGTGAGTGACTTAGTCACTTGAGACCTGAATTTACTTATCTATAAAATAGAGAAGCTTAAAAGTCATGTGCATTAGTGGGTTTTGATCTGTGTTCGTCAGAGCCTAGGAATAAAGATGCCTTAGGGGTTTGCAGAAGTGTGAATTAAATTTTATTAATTTTCCCAATGGAGTTCTCCGAGTCCCACATGGAAGCATCGTCACTAAGCATCTCTGCACGTGCAGCCGCTGTCTTTGTCCGTTGGAGGCCCCGGGGTTCACTTGTGCTGCCCAGCTCGCCTCAGGCTAAGCCCCGGGGGCCTCGTCAGAGGGGAAGCTGCCCGCACAGCCCCGTGCCTGTGTGTGAATGTCCCATCCGCGTGCTCCCGGTTAGGAGGTTTGCTCAGCTCCCAGTTGTTCTTGCTCTGGGTTTGCGTCTGGCCGCGGCCGCCAGTGTGCGTGTGCGCTCCGTGGTGACGTGCTGACGTGGCTTCGTGTGGAGCACGAGCCTGTGCTCCAGAGAGGCCGACTGTCCTTCCAGGGCTGGCCTGCGCCACCCTGTCCCAGGCCTTCAGGCCGTCTGCACCACAGGGCAAGTGTGACGGCCACTGGCAGTGACCCCCATCCTGGGCACCTGTCGCACTGCTGGGGTGGTGGGCTGCACCGGGGGGACGGTGGGCAAACGGACAGTGGGACTGCGCGGGCTGCGCGAGGGCAGAGCCAGCATCAGCTGCACCTCAGCGAAGGTCATTAAAACGTCTCCTGCTGCTTCAGCGTGCTGTGTCCTTTCATTGTCCCTTGAAAGTGGATATTCTTGGGCTGGGAGTTTTCTGATGAAGATTACATTAAAGTGGCTGCAGTGGCCCGTCACAGTACAGAGATGGATCCTCGAGGCACTGATCGATAAACATGCCAACCGTCTTCTAAGAACGAAGAGCTCCATTTTGAACTTCCAAAGGTTCCCGGAAATGCCAGTGACCTCAGAGGTCAGCCTAAGTATGGAACTACAGGTTTAATTTTTTATGAGTTTTCTTTGTCAGAAAGGCTGAGCTTGAACGGAGTGAAAATCCCAACAGACGCGTCGCGTTGGGTGTGGGCGTCCACGTGCTGCGTGCTGTCGGGGGCTCACTCCAGGGTCTGCAGGCAGAGCCGTACCCGTCCCTTCTGGTCCAGGCGCAGCCCTGCCCCTCGGCACGCCAGGGCGGGGGGCATATGTCAGCAGGTGTTTGGAAAGCTAATTGGAGCACTCCGGGCTGGATTCCTGGGACCCTCAGAAAACTGCCTCTGCGCAGGCCACCCCTCTGTGCGTGCCGCCGTGCCCCTTCTCTCCAGCGTGGTCGGGGTGCCCCCTCCACAGCCCCCTGCTAGGACTCTGCTTCCCGTAGAGTTCGTGAACGCGGGTCGGATCCCTCACCGCTTGTCCTTCCCGGCTGCCGGTCGGTTCCTCTCCTTTCAGCCAGGGAGCGCCTGAGCAGGTCCCCTGCACTTTGTCTCAGCTCTTCCCGCCGTCTCTTGCTGCCCCCCCGCCCCCCCGCACCAGGCCCTGCACCCCCCCTTCCTCTGCTCCGCCTGAGCCCTCCTTGCCCCTTCTGGCTGGCTTCCTGCCCCAAGGCGCAGCTGCCTCTGCGGGTAGCTGGCCCAAGTGAGCAGATGCATGTGCCCTGCTGTCTTCTCAGGCACAGCCCTCCTCGAGAGGACCTGAGGTAGCCCGAGTCCTCGCCGCGGGGTCCTCCCTCGACACCTCTCACGGGGTCAAGCGCACCTTTGATTACCTGCTGCTTCTCGGCCCTGTCCCTCTGCGCCCGGCCGCAGTCCCCCTTTCCCATTCCCTGCTCTCCAGCTGGTGCCCTGCAGCGGCATCCAGGGGGCGTCCAGGGGCTCTGTGCAGAGGCTGCAGGGCAGAGGGCGGAGTGGCGCCTGAGCGGCACTTGTCACTCCCGCAGCTGCGTTTCTGGATTCAGTGATCAGCCTCTGGGGTCCCAGGCTTCGTGGCTCCTCCCTGGCACTGCTGCCTCCTTGGCGTCTCAGGGTTCTCCTCCGTCCAGTCACCTGGCTATGGCTGTCACCTAGCTGACGGCGCTTCACGTTAATTCTCTGTTCACATGACACGGTAGTTTCTTTCCCCGAGGTACGTGCCCTGCTAGAACGCGGGTCCCATGAGCTCAGGCCTTTGGGGCGTCAGATCCCAGCCGTCTCCCCAGGGCCTGGAGACGTGTGCCGCTGAGACTCGGCGTGTGCGCCACGGTGCGCGGACGATGGACGAGCGGACCTCAGTGCCTGCTGGTGACGAGGCTCTGGAGAGAGTTCTGTGGCAGCGTCTCCTATATGTGCTGAAGGTGCATTTTAAGTCTTGCTCCATCTTTTAAGAAATCTGGTAGTGATGAAATGATCAGGCCTCGTGGCAGGCCTTGGGGACACGGGGTGACGCGGGGCCGCGGTGCTCGGGCCGGGCTGCGGCGGGCCGCCCTCGCAGCGCTGGCCCTCCTGGGTCTGGGGTCTGCAGGGTCCTTGTCCTCTGGCACTGTTCCTTCACATCCCCATTCCATGAAGAGCACATGACCATTGGGGCAGGCGGTTTTCTCTCTGCCTGGGCACAGGGGCTCTGCCAAGCTGGGCACAGTCCCAGAGTGTCGAAAGGCTTGGCCGTCTTCCTGTGGTGCCACTGGACTGTCATTGGTGCTGTGTCCTGCAGCAGGCAGATTTGCTCTGGTGACTTTGTAGAACTGGGCTGGCGGCTCAGGTCACCCATCTCAGTGCCTGGCTCCCCCTCCCTGAGAAGCTGAGACCCACTCCGTTTTGGGGCCTGTATAGGGAGCTGGCGGCCAGCAGACGAGGGTGCAGGTGTCCTGCGCCCGGGCCCGGCACCAGGAGTGTGGGCTGTCCAGCTCTGCAGGTGGGCACTTACCCTGTGGCTGTGCACAAACTTGCACCTGCTCTTGGTTGGGGGGTCTCCAGTTTGACACCCATGTGGATTTGAGAGCATCATGCTCCGCAGACTGTGGGGCTTGGGGTTTGCCAGTCTCCCCTCCCCCAGGTTGTCCCCAAAGTCCTTGGGCTTAGAGCGGCCCCTGAGCTCCGCCAGGCATGGTGCTGTGCCCATCATCTGAAAGACAGCGTCGACCACCTTCTTGCCTTCGCTCGCACGTACAGGAGGAGGTGCCGTTCTGTGCGGTTGCCCACAGTGGGCAGTAGCTTAAAGCGCACGAGCCCCGCCTGAATTCAGTGATTCCGGGTCGGTTTCACAGTCCTTGATTATTAAATTGGTCTACGATTGTTTTAAATTGAAGTAGAACTCAAAATAGCCTCTTAATGTGTCTGTTTCAAATGAATATTTGTACTTGTTTTTCATTTTATTTTATGTTTTTGGTTATGAAGCACCTAAGGGTGGCAGGTGCGGTTGGCCAGCTGTGCTTTTGTATTAAATATTAATGTGAGACTTTCCGAGGTGGCTGAATTGAAATGAAATGCTGGGCCCTGGGGGTGAGACACTGGTTGCATTCCCATGAGACCCCGAGGCCTGTGCTGGGGTGGCCCAGACCTGGGGCTCTTCACTCTATTGCTTCTGAACTTCTGTGCGTGTGTGATTCCCATTTACTTGAAAATTAAAGTTAGCTGCTTAAAGAATTATATTAAATAATAATAAAAACTCCTTACAGTCACTCAGATGTGAAATAGAAAAGAGCCAGCCTAGTGGAGACCACTCCACAAAAAGCATTGCGTGCCATCCCTGTGAATTAGGTTTCTCTTGAAATCATGTAATCAAAGCAAAACAGAAATAATTGGATGCCAGGTATGACACGAGACTGCAGGTGTCATCCATGGCCCTCACCTCACAGCGCTGTCATTGTCCTCGTGGACCATCACCTTGGATAAACGCTACAAATGTCACCTTGTAACGTACTCCTAATAGTGTTCTGTTTCTGTTTTATTCTCTTGAGGTTTTAAAATTTTCCTTCGGGAAGAGGTTTTCTCTACTTAAAGAAATAGCGTGAAGGCTGTTTTACAACCACACGTACCCTGCAGAGTCAGCTCCTCCCCAGGTGCCCCCCGCCCCAGCCCCTGTCTGCGAGGCCCCTCTTGGGAGCCCCCCAGTCAGCGTCGCCATGTGGGGAGGCAGCACTGTGCGCACGCAGAGTCACGGGGCCCTCGATTCTCCCACTGGCTGCCATTCCCCGTGGCTCCTGGGCCGGCCCTGGAAGACTGTAGGAATGAGCGGGCATGCGAAGGGCCGATGGCATTTTGGTGGGGAGAGTCAGAGACCAAACTCTGAAGGTGCTTCACTGCCATGCCAAGCGGTAGGGGGTTCGCCGTGGGGGGTCAGGAGCGGGGAGGCCTCTACATCAAATGTCCTCCTTTAGCCGGTCTCTGAAGGGATGTCCTGAGTGGGAGGCTGTCGCATTAACGCAGGCGCCTGAGCCGGAGAGGTGGTGGGAGGTCAACTGACAGAGGCTCAGCCAGCCAGCCAGGGGCTGGCCCCCTGGAGGAGCCTGCGGGGCCCGGCGTTGGTGTCCGGGCTGTATCTGGGCTCCAGCTTCGCAGGGTGTTAGCAGAGCGGGCCAAGCCAGGCTGGGTCCCCCCAGCCCCCCACCCAGCGCACTGCACACCTGCGCGACTGACTCAGGGACGCGGGCATAATCGCACCATTCAGACGTGGCTCCGCAGTCGCGTTGGCGACGGCTTCCCGTGTGTGCGGGGCCGCCTCCCCCGCTGCCAGCAGCGCGGGCTCGCCCGGGGTCTGGTGGGAACGCAGAGACTCCTGAAAGGCTCTGAGTAGCTATTCAGAAGTGAGGAAATGACAGCGGGCTGGCTGCACGTGCGGCTCTATTTTGGGACCTGCGCGTCAGCGCCTCCTGTCCTGGTGGGCCCCTTGCTGGGGTGTGGTGCTGTGGGCCAGGCCTCACGCTCTGCCCTGTCGCCTTTTCTGTGCAGTGCCCGGGAGCTGGACAAGGTGAGGCAGCAGCTCCAGGAGGAGGTGCGCCAGGTCAGCGCCCAGCTGCTGGAGGAGAGGAAGAAGCGTGAGACACACGAGGCCCTGGCCCGGAGGCTGCAGAAGCGCGTCCTGCTGCTGACGAAGGTAGGCGCACGCCCGCTTCGCCCCGGCCCGCGCGTCCTTCCCTGGTCTCCTCTGTGCAGGCACCCACGTCGTCGGCTGGGACCCCCGCCCTTCCACGCACACCTTTCTTCCGGTGGCCGGTCCTTGCCTTCGTTCAGTTAGACGCGAGCCATGGCTCCAATTCGGGTGCGCCCCCTGCTCTGGAAGTGGGGTCCTGGCGGTTAGCGGGGCTGTGTGTTCTAGTTGCTGGGACGGTTCTGGCTGGCACCTAGACTTCTCCCACCCCGCTGGCCCTGTGCGGCCCGGGCCCCACCTCCCGGGGCACGCAGCAGGTCGGCCCTGAACCCCCAGGCCTCTCCCGGTGGGGGACAGCTCCCTCCCTTTAGGCCCCTGTCCTTCCTTCAGCGCCCAGTGAGTGCAGGTGAATTGCAGTGGGTGTGCAATTGGGGTTTGGAACGAAAACGTCACATCGCCTGTGTCCAGATGCGCTGGGCGGACACGTCCTTGTTCCAGCCTGGTCTGTGGGCCGCTTCTCTCTAATTGTTCTGGGCCCGAAAAGCTTCTGATGTCTGGCTTGATAGCAGAGTTTGCTGGAGCGTGAATTCATATTTTTGTGTGAGAGAATATTATTTAAAATGCTGCCTTGAATGCTGAAATTTCAGAAGATGAGGAAGGAAAAAGGCCAAGTCTGTCCCCAGATGCTCCCTGGGCAGGGGTGGGTGTCCAGCTTTCTGGGCAGAGGCCTCCCACCTGCCCCAGGCTGACAGTGGGCATCGGTGCTGTCTGACAAGGGTTTGTTGCTCTTGATCATTTTGATGAAAATCTAGGCACTTTGCTGCTGGGATCTCCCGACCATGGATCTCTTAGAAAGAGTCAGGTTTCAGTTACTCAAACTGGCTGTTCTGCAGCTCTTCCAGAATGTTCCCTGCCATGCCACGTCATCCTTAAAGGGACCTCACATGTGCTGTGGTGTCACTTGGGCCCTGGTCTGGGGCCTCCCGCTCCACACAGGCCACAGACGCTGCCTCTGAAGTCCTGTCTTGGTAGGTGGCCCCACAGGGCACCTGCCTCTCGCTGCGTCTGGGCACAGAAGGGGCACAGCCCTGGACCCGGTCAGCTGTGGTCGCTTACGTGGCCCTCATTGCTGCGTCCCTTCTCCCCCACATTCGTTGTGGGTCTCCCGTGTCAGCTTGTCATGAGGTGCCCGTGCTGCAGACGTCTCATGGCCCAGGTAGAATTTACAATTCGTGGGTCAGGTGGGCAGGAGAGGTAAACACTCACGTGGTCGCCAACCATGACAGCGCACAGAGTGCTTGTTACACGGAAGTGACCTTTGGGGGAGCTGAGGGTTAAGCTGAGACCTGCGGGTTCACTGTTTATGAAAAGTACGTGGAGACCTCGGTCTTGCTGGGCGAGCCACAACTAGGGGTTGGGCCGGAACGTGCTGACGGTGCTGAGGGTGTCAGACCAGACACGTGGGGACGGACAGAGTGTGGTGTCTTCAGCTCAGCAGGCTGTCCCTGAGGACCCAGCTCGCAGACAGTTGAGGAACACGCTGGGGTGCTGGCCTCTGAGGATGTCCGCAGCTGACAGATGGAGGTGCTCAGAGCCGGGGGTCCAAGGGGGCGAGGCTGCGTGCACCTGGTGGTGGGACGTGTGGACTTGACGTCCCGTGGGTGAGAGATGAAGGGTGTGCTGTGGTCCTGACGTGGGAAGCCTGGAGCTTTCCCAGGACGACGATAGGAGGCCGTTTCCGTGTGACTCAGAAAAGTTGCGCGGTCTGCCCGGGGCCCCGTCTGAATGTGCTGCGGCGCCCGTGCCGGAGCTGCGCAGTGCACGAGCCTGATGGGCTCCCGTTCAGATGGTGCTTGTGAGGCCCCGTGAAAACCGCAAGAGAAGCGGGCAGGGCGGACGCCCCTCCAGAGGTGCATGTGGAGCTGCTGTGGGTCCAGCAGTCCCGCTGCTTGGAAGGACGTCACCGTGCAGGCCACACCTAAGAAGTGGGGGTGCGTGCTCTCCTGTGTGTAGCCACCACACCTGACTGCACACTGGTGTCCCCTGCACAGGGGTCATTCCCCCTTCCCCCTCAGCAGTGCCAGCCTGTCCCAGCCTGTCCCAGCCTGTCCCAGCGCCCACTGCAGTGCGCCTGGCTGCTCCATGTAGAGCAGTGTGAGGACACAAACCCAAGTGAGGGTCAGTTTTGATTTCTGTTTGAAGTAGTTATAGGTCACAGGAAGTTGCAAAGACAGCATACAGGGGCTCCTCGTACCCTCATTCAGTTTCCTCAGTGGTGCACGTGGCTATCTGCCATGTCACACGCGAAGGTTCGTGTGACCCCCGCCGCCGTCAGGGTGCAGAGTGCTCTCCCCAGGGCACTTGGGGTCACTGCCCACCGCAGCCACTGACCCGTGTGCTGCTCCTGACCCGTGTGCTGCTCCTGAAACCTGTTTCAAGAATGTCACGTATGTGGAATCGTCAGGACGTGGCTCTTGGAGCGTGGCCCTCCCACTCAGCAGGACCCCTGGCGCCTGGGCCACGCAGTCAGCGGTGGGCCCTCCTCCTGCTGAGCAGCGTTTGGACCGATGCGGCACAGCCGGTCCAGCCCGCACCGGCTGGAGGCATCCGCGTCGTTTCCAGGCTACGCTCTTAACGCACAGAGCTGCTCCGAGCAGGGGCGCCCGGTTCCGTGTGGGCGAGAGCACCCGGAGTGTGGCGGTGAGCCAGGTGGCGGCTGCGGGAGCCTGCGTGTGGGTCCGGGATACCTGCGGGCCCATGTCCTGTGCTATGCGGCGGTGGTACCACGCACGCACGGGGTGGCCGGGCAGCTGCCGCTCAGTTGTTGGCGCCCGTGCTGCGCGCTCGTCCGTGGGCTCTCAGGCCGGCGCGCGGTCCCTGCCGCTGTCCCCGCCTCTGGCATCCCCTACGTCGTCTCCCGCCTGCACAGGCCTCTCCGGCAGCTGCGGGTCGAGACCCTCCCAGGCGTCACATCGCTCTGACTTCTCTCTGCCACCCCATCTGGCTGTGCTGCTGAGAGGAATTCGAATGGCCCACCCACACCGCCCAGCACAATCTTACTTCAGAGTCCCCAACCTTAATTTTATCTGCAGAAGTCCCTTTGAAGTCACGTTATGGGCCCACCACAGGTGTGGTCAAGAGTAGGCAATGGTGTGGACGCCGAGGTTTGAAAGCGCAGACGCTGTGAAAGCCGGGCCAGCAGCGTGAGTGCGGGCGTCGGGCCTCCTGCCGGGGCCCTGGGCGGGTTGGAGGACGTGTCCCACCGAAAAGGAGTAGCCCCCTGAGGCCCCGCTGCCGTGGCCTGAAGTACTTTTCTGAGTTTAGGAGAGAAGCCAGCAGTTTGGACATTCATAGGAAGTGGTCCCATTTCAAAGTCACCTTGTGGGCCAAACAAAATATTCCTTTTTTTTATGTTTTGGAGGTGGCAGTAATTTAGTTTTATTGAAGTGCGTACTCAGAAAAGCCAGTGTTACATGGAGTTCCAGTTCATCGTTAGGAGTAAGCATCCGGGGAGGTTGGGCCCTTGACCATCAGCAGGCCAGGACCTCGCGGGCGCTTCGTGAGTGTGCACGTGGTCCCCCCGCGGGCTGTGCTGGTCTCGGCATCTTTCTGTGGTCTGGCCTGGCTGCCGCTGTCGGCTCTGACCCCTCCTCACGTCACCAGGACGTCGTCAGATCAAGATGACATGGACGTTCAGACCTGCACTTGCTTAAGAACCCCACACAGCTGGAGGTGCTCGGGGTGACCCCCACCTGTGCAGCCTGTGACCTTCACGTCCGTGGGCTGTTGCCTGCTTCCTTCGTCCTGGGCTGCCAAGGCAAGACGTGTCCCCCCTTCTCTCCTGTGGCCCGGCAGGCGGGAAGTGGACGGCGCTTTCCGTCGCGTTCCTGTCCTCACCTCGCCCTGCGTGCTCGGGATGGTGCTGTGAGCCGGGTGGTGCTGTGAGCCGGGCGCTGCCAGGCTGTTTATCCTGGCTATTGCTCAAAGGCGTGTGTAGGAGGGTCGATGCCTGCCACCCGCACAGCCCGGGGCCTGGCCGCGGGGACCCCCTGGCCAGCCGGTGCAACGAAGCTGCTCCTCAAGAGAGTCTGTGGAGAGGTGGCGGTGGCTGTGTCGCGGTCGGTGCCAAGTGTGCGTTTGCCACCATCCTGCCTTCCTCTTCAGGGCACCCACGGGGGTCGTCAGGCCTCCAGGATGCTTTGGGTGCTGGCCTTCCCTGTCCTTCCCGGGGAGGGGCCCTGGCCGTCTCCCTGGGCGATGGCACGTGCGGAGCCCCCGCCGGCGCTGCTGTCCGGCCAAGCCACGGTGGGGCTCACGGCGCCTGGGCCCCATGGAGCCTGTCGGTGTGCTTGACGTTTCATGCCCAGCGCTTGGGTTGTGCGCTTTTATTTTGAGACCTTATTAAGCGGCTCCAGTCTAAGGGCTTAATTGTTACTGATAGCTAAGAGTGTAATTACCTTGGTAAAATACCATGACTATTTTAAGCAATTGAAAATTGGCTTCCAGAACTGGGTGAACACAAACCATTTTCCTATTTGAAATGAGCTATTTCCATTGTGCCCCTAACATTCCACAGCGTGGCCACAGAGCCCTGTTATTTGTGGAACCTAAGCAGTAAAAGCCAACTGTTAACATGAAAAATAGTTTTTAATGAAAGGGAAAGCTTCCCCTCCCCCTCATTCCTACGCACCTCCCCCCTCCAGGTCCAGAGTGGCGTGGTCCCTTGGAGAAGGACACAGGTCACTGGCATCCTTTGTACCCAGGGGTCAGAGCACTTGCTTCAGTAGTGGTGGGTCCTGGCGGGGAGATGAGGCAGAGGTCTCCACAGCATCAGGAGGTCTGGAAGCTGGGTTTTCCAAAGGTGTTGGACCACGAGCGAGTCACTCTCGCTCCCCTCTGGCAGCTGGGGTGGCCATAGTGGTCACTCTCGCCTCCCTGTCCTTCCGGCTTGCCAGGAGGGTCAGCGTGCTCACACCCACGAGACGTTCTCTGTGAAGCAGAAGCCCCTCCAGCAGCACGGGGTGTGCCCTGCAGTGTGCAGGCCACTGCTTTCGGGTATCCTCGAGGGTGAACAGGCTGGTGTCACACCTGGTCTGGGAGAAGGGAGCTTGCTAACTGCACCTCCTGCGGGGTCAGCTTCGCGTGGCCGAGCCTGCATCTGCGCGTGACGCCTGTCTCCTGCTCCCTGGCCAGCCTTGCGCCCTGCCCTCCTCTCATGGCTGTAGCCTGGCACCACTGCCTCCTCTCAGCCCCCACATCCTGGTGTGTTCGTCTGTCCGTTCACTCCTGGCGTTTGTGAGAGGTGTTGTCCCCCGCTGTCGGAAAGCAGAGCCTTCCGGCAGAGCCTCTCGTAAGCCAGAGCGGCGCAGAGCGCGACGGGGCCGCAGCGTCAGTTCACGCGGCAGGTGTTCTGAGCATCCCCAGGAGTGACACCCTCACTCAGGACGTCCTCGTGCCATCCACCATGCTCGAGGCGCTGGCTCACGCCCAGTTTCACACTAAGTGTGGCACCTTCAGGAGCTCGCTCAGGGTTTCTGACACCTTAGGGCGCATCTTGCTCATGATGCACAGAATAAATTGCAATCACGCCCGGGTGCTTCGGACACAGCTCAGAGCTCTGCGACCTGGTGCTGGGCTGCTCCGTGTCCCGTCCGGCCTTCCTCAGTGTCCTCGGTCCATCGGTGACTTTAAGCGAAGGTGCAGTGACACCAGTTTTATTGGGGGCTAACTGGTAGAAACAAGAGTTAAGTTCCCGTGGCGTCCCACCCTTGTTTGAGAACCTGCTGGAGGCCCCACGGCGGCTCGGCGGGGCCACTCGCTGCTCGGGGAGCTCCTCTCTGATGCTCGTTGCAAAAGAAACAGTGAACGACATTTTCACTTTCTGCCATTTTTCTAAAAGCGAAAATCCTCTTCAGATGTATTTTGGTTCGCAGAAGCGGGTACCGACGCAGGTATTTCGTAAAGGCCAGGTGCTGCGGTGCGGGCTTTCAAAAGGGGCACCTGTGCTCACTGAGTGCCCTCTGTGTGCCGGGCCCACCTGCCGCCCTGCGCAGGGCGGTGGCTCCTGAGGGCGGGGCTCTGCTGGATCCCCTCCTTCCCGGCCTTCTCTTAGCGGGCACACCGGGTGAGGGGGGCAGGAGCGGCTACTGCTGCCCTCCCTAGGCTTGTGCCATTGCGATGCCGCTCGGCCGCGGTCTGGCACGTGGAGCTGGCGTTCTCTTCCGCGTGTCCTGTCCTGGGTTTTGGAGCCGGGGCCCAGCACCTCAGAGCCCAGGAGCAGCCCCCACGGCCCTGCCGTTGCCACCTGCCATCCTGGCCCTGGGAATTCACTCTCCTGCCGTGGGGCAGTGCTGTTCACATTTTTTAGACTCAAGGTCAAGGTCAGAGCCTGCTCTCTCATTTGGTTACATCTTCTGCTTAGTGTGCGGGCGCCCTCCTTCCGCAGATCAGAAGGACCCTCTTGGACGTAAAATTTAATTTTCAGGTGTTAATACACTGTGCTTTCAGGTTCTCTTTCTATGACATTTGTCTTATATCAGTTTAAGTAAATAAGCCCACCTGTTTCATTATGGGAAAATGCCATTTGCAACGTTATTAGAAAGCCAGTCTTGTCACCAGTATTATTGCATTATCCCACCGAGGGGGCAGCCGGAACTAGATTGTCTCAGGAAAAAAATTCCAGAGAGCAAAGCAATTTTAGGAAATATAATGAAATCAAACCAAAATGCCGTTTATCCCTCCTCAAGTCGAAGATATTTATTAAGATGGGGCTTGTGGGCGTGTGAGGGGAGGGGCTGTGGGCTGCCTGGCCCTCTGCTCTCGGCCCGGCGCTGCGGGCTCCGTTGCCCACGGGCCTCTCTCTCTCCCGGCCGGGTCCCTGAGGTTTGGAAGCACGTTCTGCTGCATTCAGATGACCCGCCGTGAATCCTCGCTAACCTTCATGCACTGGCGGAGGACAGCCCGGCCCGGTCTGCCCGTCTGCCCAGGCCTCCTGGGCTCTGGAAGCCTCTGGGGAGGTTGGGTGGGCTGGGCAGGGCCTTTGAGGGGACATGAGTTTGGGGAAGCAGGGTTGGGAGGTGCTCACAGTCCCAGGGCGCCCTGGCGGCTGGCACATGTGACCCTCCGCCATGGGTCTTCTTGGTGTGTATATGATCAGAAACGGTGCTGCCCACTCAGTAACGCTTCCCAGTTGACATTGCTGAGTAGGAGTGTCCCCGCGGGTCTGGGCGTTAGAGACGGGAACTTCGCTTAGGTGCCCTCTGAGGCCGTCTGGACTGGATCCATTCTCTTTGCTGGGGTGATTACCTGTGCCCCCATTTCATGATAGCAAATTAAATCCGAGCAGCTTAAAAGGGACCTGACTTGTCATGCCTCGCTTTGCTCACAGGAGGTGATCAGCTATGCCCGGTGCCCAGGACCACTGGCCTCAGGTCCTGGACCCCTGGCTTGTCCGTGCTGTTGGAACTGCAATACCCCAGGGGCCACCGGGCCTGCCCCCATCTTCCTGGCATACCCCCTCATGCCCAGACTGGAAAGTGCCGTGCAGAGCTTGGAGGAGGGTCCCCGATTCTTCGCTGTCTCTCGGCGTGTCTCTGAGACTTTGCGCACGTCTCCTGTCCTGGGTCCTTGGCACTCACCCCTCCCCAACTTCCGAATCACCTGTCTTCTTTTTGTGTTTCCCAAGAGGGCAGGGGCCTTTTCTGTGTGGTCACCAGTAGGCAGCATGGAGTGGGCACTTTGCGCATAGTGGCGCTCAGGAGGCGTCTGGCAGGTGCTCGCCTGAGCGCTGAGGAAATGGAGGCCAGAGAGGGCGACTTGCCCGGAGAGCTGCGGGGAGCCCCCCTCCCCCCTCCGCCTCCGCCCCGGCCACCTGCACCTTCCGCTGGTGTCCGGGCAGTGCACTCTGCCTGCGGAGGGGCTCCTGGGGCAGGCCACCCTGTAGCTGCCGTGTGGCTGCCACCGAGGGGGTGCGTGGGGACGTCAGAAGTGCCGCGGCAAGGGAGCGGACACAGAGGTGTCTATTTTTGATGCTGTGGCTTAAAATTAGCAACTTGGAAGTGGTGCACCGAAGGTGCAAGTGCGAGTTGCAGCTGTCGGTGGCAGAGGGCAGGGCGGTAGGTGTGGCGGGGCAGCTGCCCAGGGTGGGGGGGGGCACGTGCCCGCCCCCCTTTGCAGGCCGGGGAGTTGCCGGTGCCTGGCATGGGGCAGTCTCGGTGCCTCCGGCAGCTCAGGTACCCTTTGAGCTCCTGCTCCCCCAGCGTCCCGGAGCACCACGTGCGGGCCGGTCGTTCGCGCCCTGCCGCCAGCCTCAAGCGGTGGCCGTCGGCTCTTTCCCACCGTCTCTCCTGGGCATGCTCGACTGCACGCTGCCCCGTCACTGCAGCACGCACACCGGGATGTGCTGACCCGCTCCAAAAGCACAAATGTGGCCCGGGGTCGGGGACGAAACACCGAGCAGGTAGGTAGGAGCGCGTGCAGGTTTAAGTGCGTGCTGTTTGGGTGTGCCTGGCAGCCCCACTGTTGTCCCCCACATCCAGGGCCATCCTGCTCCTGGTCGCGCCTCCCTGCCTGGGTCACTGCTCGGGGCCTCGGCCACCAGACGGGCCTCCAGCCGCCCAGCCTGCTGCTTTCGCTCGTGCTCCCTCCCAGGCCGGGCCTCCTCTTGCAGCGCTCCCTAGATGCCGTCCCTGTCCTTGGCCACCTCGCTGTGGCTCATCTGCCTCAGGCCAGCCCTGCCGGGTGGGCCCCATTTGAGTGGGGCACAGCCTGCTGGCTGCCGGTGCTGGCTGGCACGTAGCCCACAGAGGTGCCACAGGGGCGTTCTCTGCCCACATCTGTGCCGGCGTGCGCAGCGTCCACCCCTGGAAGACGCTGGTCCTTCCAGGCCCTCCTGAAGAAGGACTTCGCCAGTGAGGCTGGTCTGCGAAACTGCATGTGTAGCTGGCCATGTCACCATGGCAAATGAGCTTGTTCATGGCTCTGAGAAACCCCCGGGCCGGGGTCCCCATGGGACAGAGACGAGGGTGGGCGTGCAAGTGCTGAGGATCTCATCTTCATTTGCAGTTTTAACATGCCTTTCATGGTTTTTCCCACATTGAATTTGAGTTTCTCACATTTGAGTATTTCACTGCGTTGAAATACTGCCGTCGGCACTCTTGACTCTGGTCCTGAGGCCCCTTTCCTCACGGCACGCAGGCCAGGCTCACCCCCGGACCTCCTGCGTCCGTGGCGGAGAGACCCGAGGCCTCCCGTCTCCAGGTACAAGAGGCTCTGACATCCTTGGGAGAGACGGAGGCGCACGGGGGAGCCAGGCTTTGCCAGCCGGTCGCCTGGCCCAGGCCTCTCCACCTTCGCCTGCCCGCAGAGGGGCGTGAGGGCCCGCAGCGTCCTGCGGAGGCTGAGGGCGTCTGGAAGGCCTGGGAGGGCAGGCTGTGGTCCAGTGAGCGGCTTGTTTGTGCCTTAAAATCCCCTCTCATCACTGTGGAGACCTGTTTTCTTTTTAACTCAATTTCGAAGAAATCCAAATCTTTGAATAACCTTCATCCTGAAAGGAAAGGAAGTTGGCTGTAGGTGAAAATTGATGGTCACGCTCAAAGACATGGTTCCCCGCCAGGCAGCCTCTCGAGCGTTAGGGCTAAAAATAGCCTCAGCTTCTTGCTGCTGTTGTTTGAATTGTCTCCAGGCCACTCCTGGTGATCATCTTGGAGAAATTAAAGACGCAGCCGGCCTCCTCTGGCTGCTCCTGGCTCAGGTGTGCCTGCCCTTGGCCTGGGGTGGCATGGCCTGGTGGGTCTGCCAAGGGCCCCGAGCCAGCACTTTGGCTGTGTCGGGCAAGTCTCTCCCTACTGGGCTGTCCTCGGTTTCCCTGCTCAAAAAATGAATCCTGGAGGGGCCCGTGCCCACCTGCCAGAGGCCTGGGCCTTCACCAGCCTCAGCGCCCCGCGGGCAGCCTCTAGCAGCCAGGGCCTCGCATCCCCTGAGAATCACTTCCAGCAAAGGAACCATTTCCAGCTCGTCACCTCACCCGAGAGCTGTAGCGACGTGGCAGGGTGTGCTTTTTGAGGTGGGGGTAACTTGCAGTGGGACAATGACACTGATGTCCCCAGTGCCCGTGGTCTGGCCTGACTACCTTGGGTGTGGGGCACCTCCACAGGAGGCCCTTGGCCAGCCGGGCTGTTCCTCTCCAGAAACTTGTTTTTCTCTCCACTTGGTTTCTCGAGGGACTTGGGCCCTTGGATCTGGGCATGACCCTGGGCACGACCCTGAGTGGGCTAGCACCCAAGGGTCGGCGTGGGCCTCACTGCACAGAGGAGAGTTCGCAGTGGGCCGGGGAGGGGTTGGGCCTGGGCTCCACTCTGGCTTCTCTGCCCTGGGACAGGGAGCCTGCGACACAGATGCGGAACTCCGAGCTGCAACCGAGCTGTCGCTCTGTGAGCTGAGAGTCCGCCGTCCGCCTCCTGACCGTGCTCAGCCTTCACCCTTCTCCTGCAGAAGGCGGCACCGTGCCTGCCGCTCCACACACAGCCAGTGTGCAGGTCGGCGATCAGGGCAGACTTGGAAGGCGTTTTTAAACCGCAAACTAGAGTCATTTGTTCAACACACACTTGTAGTCCCGTGTGCTGTAACGCACCATGTGTGTTCCTAAAAGTCACCCCGCTGTGTACCATTGCTCAGAAACTTCATCATGACACGTTAAGAATAAGATGGGAACCCCGTGAAAACGGTGGCGCGGTCACGCCCGTGTTCAGGGGGTCGGGAATGTGCCAGGCCGCAACGAATGCAGCACGTTACCTTGTCACGACCTGAAGTCGCGTGTGGAAGGGGTGCAGCTCGCGACCTTGTGGACGGAGGCTACCTGACCCCGGAGGGTGGGTGGAGTGCCAGGTGTGCTGGTGGGTGTCGGAGGCGCGTGTGTCTGTCGTGCACGGCCCCATGGGGTCGAATGGCTTTCTGAGCTGGCCTGGGACAGTGGTTCTTAGCCAGTGCTGGTTTTGCCATCGCTCGGTCTCACAGTTCGTCAGTAGTGACCAGACAGGCTGATTTTCAGGCGCGATGCTCCTGCGCTCACTCTCTGCTGGGCCTCGTGCAGGGTGGTTGCTGTCTGCTGTCCTTTGTAAAGTCTATTTTCTAGGAAACGTGTGTCACATGTGTGGTGTGGGATCTGGAGCTTGCAGGCATTCGGTGAGCAGTAGTGGCTGCTGACGTTCACCAAACGACCTCGTTTTCATTAACGTTTTCCTAGCCCGTTTGAAAGTCCTTTTGAAAATCCTCTGTGCTAGTATTAGCAAATTCACTTTTCACGGAAGAGGAGTCTGGGATGGGCGTGGGGGGCGGTGTGCCCAGGAGAGGAGGTTGGTGGCGTCTCTGCCCATGTCCCTCTCAGGCCTCCACTCCGACCTGGGTGCCTGTCCCATCTGTCCCTGTCACCCCCACATGATTGGCAGTGGGGTGTCAGAGTATGTGCCTGTGCGTGTGCAAGGGTGAGTGTGTACGCATGCACACAAGTGTGGTTGTGTATGCAGGTGAGCACACATGTCTGCATGTATGTAGTGAGTGTGCGTGTGTGAGGGGGTGCATGTGAGTGTGTATTTTTGTTCTGGAAAGCCCGTTTTCTGTAGTTTGGCTGCTTTTCCCACGAGCCCCTGGCGGAACATTGGGCCCAGTAGACGCGCACCGGCCCTGGCCACTGTAACAGTTATTAAATAGCAATAAAATGGGATCTGTATTTACAGACACAGAGTGTGCTCGGCTGGAAGGTATTAAACATCATCCATCATCAGCAGGAAAGCAGTCAAGAGCGGGGCGCGGGGTTCGGAGTTAGTGCTCCTTCAGTGATGTCCCCCAAAGAGGTCCAGGCTGCCCCCAGCAGCACACCAGGGAGGGACATGTCCTCCAGACCACAGCCAGCCCAGCACCACCCCAGGAGCGGGCCACGACATGCCTGTCCCCATGGGTCACAGCGTTGCTCCAGGCCGCAGGATGTCCGTTCTGCACCTGATGCTCTGGCTATGGGCCAGAGCAAGGGGCCACCTCGGGCCCTTTCCAGAATTATGACTGCTTGCTTTGCCATCGGCTATTTCCAGCTCTGCTGTGTATCTGGAGGCCGAGGGAAAACGCAGATACGGTGTTTGCCTTGCATACCTGGGGCTTGGGAAGGGGGCAGCTGTCCCCTGGTGGGGTCTGCGGGGCTCTCCTGACAGGCCAGTCCCGGATGGGTCGCCGAGTGTCATCTCCACCGGTGAAGTGGGTCCGTGTGGGGCTGGCAGCAGACAGCGCGTGTGGCCCCGCGTTGTGCCCAGCAGGTGCCTGGCTCCCCAGTAGTTGTGGTGGACGCAGGCCAGCGCCGCCCGCTCCCGTGTGCTGGCAGACTCGGAGGGCGTGACAGCGAGTTCCCAAAGGGGCCCTGCCCACTCTGGCCCGGGGTTGCTGCCGGCTCCCTGCTTCTTGCCCGATCAGGGCGTTAAATATTGCCTTTCACACAGTTTCGTGTGAGTCACGTGTATATGGCGAGGGTTTGGTGGTGTTTCTGCCGTGCCACCCCCCCGCCCAAGGGGACGAAGGCTCAGGAAAGGGCTCCCACAGCTGGTACACACGTGCCATCATGTGTAGGGCCCGGCTACTAGAAAGAGGTGAGAGAATTTGGACAGTTCCTGAACCGGTCCCTCTCCAAGTGCTTTTAATTCTTCTAGACTAGAAATTTCAGGTAAGGTTTCCTGTGTCTAAAGGTTTCTGTCCTCACTGCCCTTAAGCATCCAGCCAAGGAGGGGCGGTGGCCTCACCAGAGTGTATCTGCTGTGCCAGGTGCCTCTGAGGAGGAGGACGCGGGATTGCAGAGGCCGTAGTAGGAGGGAGTGGCTGGCCGTGTGTTCGCGTGCAGTGGCGGGTGAGCTTGCCGGCCTGCGTGGCCGCGCCGTTGCGACTACGTGCGTGTGCAGTCGGGCCACACATGGTGCTGTCCTTGCGCTGCTGGGGCCTCTGCTCCAGAGGGTCGGTGGCCGAGGGGGAGGGCGATCAGCACCCAGGCCCACCCGCCCATGGACCACCTGTGTCTGAGAGGCCTGGGGTTGGCGTGGCAGACAGCCAGGGTAGGGGCTGCCGGCTGGAGGGGTGGCCCAGCCCCAAGCCGCCTGCTGCCAGCTGGGCTCTCTGCTCCTCCCTGTGCTGCAGGAACCACCACCCAGCGTGTTTGTGAGGGGCACAGGAGCATCCTAGGGGTGTTGGTCTAGTCTCCTGGACACTGGGAGAATGTTTGCATTTCATTGTTACCATGTCCGTCCTGTGCCCCCCAGAGCTGGGAGCACGAGTCCTGGGGACGGGCCTCCCTGAGAGCGTCTGGAGCTGCCGGGCCCTCTCCCTGGACCCAGCCTCTCAGTGAGACTGGCTGAGAAATGAGCACGTCAGGTAACAAATGGCCTCGTTCTCTGAGGGATTCTGTAAGTGACAGTTTTCTGGGGCTTCCTTGGAGCTCTCCAATAAACTTGTATAAAGAGCTTTATCCACAGCTTTATGAAAGTCTCTAAATAGATTAGATCCACTGGTTAGCCTTTGCCGGTGATTTTTATTAACCTCCAGTTAAAGAAATATTGCTGGTTACAGAAGCGTGATTTACTCCTGTGTGAGCCGGCCTCGCTCAGTCCCGAGAGGGACAGTGCTGTGTAAACGCAGAGTGCCGGGCCGACTGTGGGAAGGACGCTTGGCGCCAGGAGGGGCTTCTCCCTTCTGCATGAGGTGACGGCCTGGAGACCCGTCTCGTGGCGTCACATGTCAGGAGCACTGAGCTCTGCTGCAGCCCCCTGTAGTCGAGGTGCCCTGGCCTGCTGACAGGCACTCTCTGCTGTCCTGGACAGGGCCTGGTCCCCAGGTGCCAGATCCGGGTGGGGGCCTGAGCCCTGAGCCTGGACAGCAGAGTAGCTTCCAGAAGGCTTAGGTCATGGGGTCAGCGACCCTTCCCTGGACCCCTGGCTCCTGGGAGGCAATGGTGCAGTCAGAGAAGCTCGAGTTCAAATTCTGACTCTTACCAGCCATGCAGCTCGGGACACGTGTCTCTCTCTCCTATGAAACACGGGAAAACGGGGCTCACACCCAGCACAGTAATGCCCACCCTGTCCCCGTAACTTTCCTCATCTGTGTCACTGCACAGTGACTTCGGAAACAGCAAATGCGCCATTTACACGAGAGAGAGAGGTGTGTAAGCCTACCGCCTGGCATCCTCCTGTGTCATTGAGGCGGGCGAGCTGGCTCCTTTGATGCAGCCGGAATCAGATTGGGCAGAAGAGGGCACCACTCAGACCCCACGTGCAGGAAGGGCAGTTGCAGCCCTGGGGGAAGGAGAAACGTGTCCACGCTGCCGGTGAGCGAGTCCCGTGCCCCGACCCGACCCGCAGGCTGCTCGCCCGGGCTGTCGACCGCTAAACCGGACTCGTGAGCTCTGCGAGCGCCCGCCGGGACGGGACGTTCGCCGTCTCTTCGGGCTCTGGCGTCTGCGTTCCCAGAGCACCATTCCGTCTTTAGGGGCGTCTCGCTTCCTTCTAGCACAAGCCCAGATGGCTCCTCCGTGGCGCCTCAGTCCCTACGTGGCCAGACCTGAAGTCCTGTAGGGCAGCGGTCCCCAGCCTCTGTGGCACCAGGGACCGGTGCTCCTATGAGAATGTAACCCCTGAGGACCTGAGGCGGAGCGGAGGCGGTGATGCTGGCGCTGGGGAGCGGCTGCAGATACAGATGAAGCGTCACTCATTCACCCGCCGCTCACCTCCTGCTGTGCAGCCCGGTTCCTAACAGGCCACTGACCAGTACCGGTCCCCGGCCCGGGGGATGGAGCCAGAGGGTGGGTGCTCAAGTCCTGGGCCCAGCAGTCACCGCCACGTGGCCTGGCTACTCCCTGGCTCTGTCCACAGCTCTGTCCTCAGTAGAGACAGCAGCGGTTTTAAGGCACCGCCTTGGGGTCGTGGGTGGGGGGCGAGGAAATGAGCCAGCAGCAGCCCCTTCTCAGTGCAGCCGGCAGGCGCAGGACCTGCTCGGCGAGCGTTCGCCACGGCTCTCTTTATTTCCCACGGCTCCCGCTCGCCCTTCCTGTTGGCTCACCACTCGCGCCGACCTTGGACCCTTCCTCCTCCGCGCTGCCACACTGTGGCCACGGGCCACCCCCATGGGGTACCCCCACGAGCCCTGCTCCGTGTGCTCTCAGTGCTGTGCCGGAATCCTGGCGACACCCACGCTACCTCTCAGCCCATAGCCACCTCCAGCTCCCTGTCGCCTGCAGAGTGAGGCATGGGGCATCTGCCAGTCCTCCTTGGCCTCGTTCATCTGTGCCTCAGTGACCACGGGCACAGACCATTGCTGTGTGGGCAGCGTGGGTGTTGGAGAGCAGGAAACAGCCAGGTACGCTGACCTGGGAGCTCCCTGAGGCCCGCCTTTGGGAATAAGGCCAGGACCTACCTTCAGGTCCTGTCGCCAGCAATATTTCTTTGACTGGAGCTTAATAAAAATCACTGGCAAAGGCTAGGCAGTGGAACTGATTTATTTAGAGACTTTAAAGCTGTGTGTGAGGCCTGGCTGTGACCAGGAACAATGCTGAGCAGGCGTGAACCCAACCAGCCCTGCCCCCTCCTCTAGCCAGGCCAGGCTTAGCTCTGGAGTGGCCCAGAATGCCGGGTGACGGTCATGGACAGCACTTTGTGGGCTAGACACCCTGATGTCGCTTTGCCAAGCTGGCCCTTCCCAGCCACCCCCTCAATGCTGGCCTGGCAGAGCTCCCCAGGCCGCAGCGAGGGCCTCTGATGAGGGCCCGGGCGAGCTGTTGGAGCAGATTGTGCTGTGGCTTTTCAGAGGATTAAAGTTAATTAAAGAGCTCGTTCTTGCTTTCATTTCCTTGTATCTGCCAGCTATTTACATGCTAATGCAGGCCCTGCCACTGAGAAGGAGACGTGTCAGCTCTAGGAGTCCTGCCCTGCGAGGGAGCAGTGGGAAAATGAGATGAGCCCTGTTTTATGTATTTATATTGCGTCCCTCCGGATAGTGCGGGTGCGCGATTCAAATGCATTTGAAAGTCAGTGGCACAGTCTTTTTAAAAATATTTTCTGCACTGTCTATATGGCTGACTTGAGTTTTCTCCATTAAGGCCACATCTTACACTGCATGATTGAATGCATTATGCATGGTAATATATTTGCATAAGCAATTTTATAAATAAAGAGAGCACAGAAAGTAGGAACCAAACTTTCTAAGTAAATGGCTGTCTTTTTCGGAAGGCCTGTCTTCTTTGGTGAAGGGAGCTCGGCCTCAGCGGGTCAGCTGGTGGCTGCCCTGTGGTCTTACCACCACTGTCTGGAGGAAGAGGCGTGCGGTGCAGAGGGGACTTAAGCAGCGTTCACGGCGGGTGCGGGGCGGGAGGTGCTCCAGTGGCCCGGAGGCTTCGGTTTCGGGTGGCGTGTGTGCGTGCGTGTGTGTGTCTCCTGCTCGGTAGTGGAGACCATCCCCACAGCTGTTCTCGGGGACTGTTTTCCTGACCTGCTGCTGTGGGCGCGCGGGTGTCCCCGGGGAGCTTTGGTGGCAGATTGGTGGAGGAGCGTTAGTTTCTCCTTTCTCCTGCACCATGCCTGCCGCAGGCCACCTTGGTGGTAGACGGCACCTTTGCAATCTGGAAATAATACTGTTTTCGATGGATCCTCCCTTCCTCAGGCAGGGAGGGTCGAGTGACCCGTCGGTGAATTAGACGCCTTGGCGCCTTTCCTCATCTGCTGTCATTCGTGTGTGCTGAGCGTCGCCGGTAAGCCAGGAGCAGTGCTGGGCACCTGAGTAATTACTAAACCAGCCTCTCAGGGCGGCGTCTCTCAGTGCCCAACACCGCGGCGGTGCTGATTACTCGCCGAAAGCGTGATTTCAAGGAGCAGCTTGTGTTCAGGAGGATGGAGGAGGCATATTTTCCCGGCTTCCTTTTGCTAAACACAACAGCTAGAAACCATGGACGCTATGTATAAAACAGACATGAAGGACGCAGAGAGGAGGCTGGGGACTTTGGGACCCAAGGAACAACCCAGGTGAGTTTTCCATCTTACCGCAGACTCCACGCCGAGGAGGGCGGCAGCCCAGAAATGCCACAGGGTGCAGTCAGAGAGCCCGAAGGAAAGCCAGCACCCTCCAGCCAGAGGGCTGGGGATGCAGGCACTAGCCAGACGGAACGCCTCAGGCAGAACTGGGAGTGCCGGACTGAAGCAGAAATGTGACCCGTGAGGCAGTAGAGTGGAGGGGACAGAAGACAGAACGAGTGGGCTGGGAGATGGAAAAGGAGAAATAGCCCGATCTGAGCAACGGAGAAAGACGCTGAAAGAAAAACGGCAGAGCCCGCAGGACCCGTGGACGGCGCCGCTGCAGGTGTCATCGGACGCCTGGGGGAGGGGGGCTGGGCTGGGAGCACCCCCAGAGACCGTTGGTGGCTAGTTCATCCCTGTCCTTGGGACCAGTCCCTTCAGGTTTTCTATTTCTTCTGGAGTCAGTTTTGGGAGTGTGCGTGTGTCTAGGAAGTTGTTCGTTTCGCTTAGGGCATTTGATTTGGGCACGTGCTTGTTGACGGTATGCCCTTTTAACGCTTTTATTTAGGTGACGTCAGTAGTACTGTCCCCTTTTTATTCTTGACTTCGTTAATCTGAAACTTCTCTCACTTTTCCTGGGTCAGTCTAGGTTAACCGTTTATCAGTTTTATTGATCTTTTCAAAGAACCAACTTTTGGCTCATTTGATTTTCTTTATTGTTTTTCTACTTTTATTTAATTTATTTCTGCTCTGATCTTTACCGTTTTCTTCCTGCTTGCTTTGGGTCAGCTGATATTCAAGAGAGATGCAAAAGCAATTCAGTGGAAGAAGGAGCATCTTTCTAGTAAATGGTACCGGAGCAGTAGGACATCCAGAGACAAAAAAAAGTGAACCTCGATCTAAACCTCTCACTTTATACAAAAACTAACTGAAAATTATTCACAAACTTAAATGCAGAACATAAGAGTATAAAACACTTTTCCAAAAATAAAAGAAAATCTTCAGGATCTAGGCAAAGAGTTCTTAGATGTGACATTAAAAGTGTGATCTGTGAAAGGAAAACTTGACAAATTGGACTTTAAAAATGAAAATCCTTTGCTCTAAGGAAGATCCTGGTAAGAGGTGAACAGACAAGGTGCAGACTGAGAGTCACTGTAGGCCACGTCTCCGACAGACTTACCTGGAATACGCAAGGGACTCTGGGCACTCGTCAGTGAAAAGTCTTAATTAGAAAATGAGCAAAAGATATGTCCGGAGAGCACACGTGGGAAGGGATGCCAGCGGCATGAGCCAGTAGGGAGGGACAGCGCAGACCCCCGAGAGGTGTCGCTGCAAAAATGGTGCCAGCACTCAGTGCTGCTGAGGACGCGGAGAAGGTGACCCTGTGACCCAGAAGGTGGCTACGTGGCCCTACGCTCTGGGTGCTCATCCCAAAGAAAGAAAACTTACGTCCACACACGTCTGCACAAGACTGTCTCGCGGCTTTCTGTGTGGGAGGGGAGAGGACCCCGTGCCCTCTGGCGGAGGCCGCTGAACGGTGCTGCCGTTCGGCTGGAACAGGTTGGACCGGCCGACCTTTTCCCACCAGCTCCTCCGGCCGCCACGTCTCCTTCCCCATCAGCTGTACCCAGGCGCTCGTACCCTCGGAAGGCTGGCACAGGCTGTGGGCTCACCTGCAGACCTTCCGTCCCCTACTGAGCCCGGAGCCCTTGGGGAGTGGCCGCAGTACTGGGAGGGAAGCAGGGACTGCCTGTCCTCACTGGGCCTCATGCTTGGCATCTGCAGACTGGTGGGCAGGCCGGGCTGAGGTGTCCTGGGGTGCCTTGTAATCCCTGACACACACACAGCATGTAATCCCTGACAGACACACGGCGCCTTTTCTGTCTTGGGTTATAATACTGTATATTTTGGAGTATTTGGAAACTGCCAAAACGTATGAAGAGGACGTTTAAAAGACCTTGATGGCTTCATCCAGAGACAGCGCTATCATGTTTTTACATGGCCTTCACGTCTGCCTTCTTCCCTCTTCTCCATCCATCCATCCATCCATCCATCCATCCATCCATCCATCATTTATCCATCATCCATCCATCCACCCCCCATTCACCCAACCATCCATCACCTATCCATCCATACATACATCCACCCATTCATCCATTGGTCCATCCGTCTGTCCGTCCATCAGTTACTGGCTGACAGCCTGGTGTGCCAGGTCTCGTGGGACCGGCCACGTTCCCATACCTGTTCCAAGTGTTGGGCGGAGAGACATGAACGGGACAGACAAGACCTGGGCAGCTGAGGACGTTTGCGGAACGACTGAATGAAATTGGTTGCGTAGGGTGTGAGCTGTTTGGTGTCCTGGCACCTTGCAGTGGCATCAGAAAGGTGTACCCGGCGCAACGTGTGTGAGCATGTGGCTGTAGCCTAGTGGACCGGTTTGCCCGTGGGAGCCCAGGTGTGGCGGAGGGGGTGAGATCTGTGGGCCCACGTGCACACGAGGTGGCATCACAAGGTGGGAGGCAGGGCTCAGACAGTCCTCCAACCCACAGCCCAGTCTGTGTCTTTCCTGTGAGGTGCCTTCACGCACACAGCCGTCCATGCCGTCCCCACTGCTAGAGCACCTGTCCCTCCTGGTGTGCAGCTGGGGTGCGCCCCAGCTCCGCGGCGAGCTCAGATGCCGTGCCCCTGCCAAGGCCCCCGGCCTGCACTGGGCTCTTCCCTGCATTCTTTTTTTTGTCATGATCACGTGTCCCAACCCCAAGCCTGAAGTCTTGGCGAACAAGATGCTCCCCCGCCGTGACCCTCGTCCAGAGGCGGCCTGGGACGCGGCGCAGCCACGGCTTCCCTGTGGCCTCGTCGAAGTCGCTGCCTGGTCGGGTGGTCACGGCGCCTGGAGTCCTCTCTGGTGCTTGGCCTCTGAGTTGAGGACGGATCCTCTAAATCAGGGAGAGCCACTTCGCGGAGACGCGGAGTTCGGGCACCTCAGTGCACGGTGAGGGCTGGGGGTCGCCGGTGCAGTCTGCGTTCAGCAGGTCCTTCAGCCGAGAGCGGGCCTGGGGCCGGCGTGTATGGTGTGCCTCTCTTGGAGTGCCCGTCCCTGCCTGTCGTCAGCTCTCGCCTGTCACTGTCGATGGCCTCGGGCGAGTCACATAGCTCAGTAAGCCATTTCCTCGTCTGGAACGTGAGTGCCAGCTTCTGCCTTGTGGCTGGTTCTGGAGACTGAGTGACTGAACGCTTGAGTCACTCATTTTCTGGCTGAACAGCTGTCTGTCTGTTGAGCTCCAGGCTGGGCGGGCTGGCGGGTGGTAGCTGGGGGGCAACCAGGCGAGCCAGTGCAAAGCCTACCCCTTGGCGAGGACACGTGGGTACCTGCCACCTGTGGCTTCGCTTCCGTGAAGAAAGCCACCGAGATTTGGCAGCATCACGGTTTAAACTGTAGCCACCCAGTCCGTCTGTCTCATTTCTGTTTTGCAGGTAGGGAAACTGAGGCTAGACAGGAAGGGGCCCCTCTGACTGGCGGAGCTGGCTTGTCCCTACGTTACCAACTTTTCTCCTGTGTCTGTCCAATAAATCGTGCTTCACACAGAGCCAGGCCACCAGCGGTCACTCTCAGCCTGTGGTCCCCCAGGGGACCTGAGGGGGTCGTCATGCCTCCCCGGCGGCCACAGCCCTGCCCCTTCCTGCCGTGCGCATCGCCCCGGAACGCCAGCTCCCCGAGGCGGCGCCCGGGCCGGGGCCGGGGCGCGCAGTCCAGCGCACACAGCTGCAGCGGGGCTTGCGGGAGAGCGGGCAGCAAGCTGAGTGGGATCGCTCTGGGTGTTCTCGATCGATTCCCTCTCCTCCTGCGATAGGTGCTACAGGGCTCTTCTCGGGAGGTGGGCATTGCAAGAACACGGCTTGCTGGTGAGAGTACAGAGCAGCATCCCCGACCCTCCCTGGCTAAGAGTCGGTGGTAGAGGGGCGGGCGGGGGGCATGACACAAGCAGGCAGGCGGTGCCTGGGCCTCCGGTGACTCACAGCTGTGCCCGGCGGGGCGGCCGGCCGTTCTTTGCACCTGGCGCCTGGTGTGGGTTGAGGGCAGGTGAACGAAATGGAGCCCGGCCCTTCTCTGCGAGGGCTGCCTCAGCCTCCTGCTGCTCCAGGGCAGGACGCCCCACAGATCAGAGCCTGCGCAAGCTGCCTTGCAGGTCAGGTGGCCTTGTCCCCTTGCGGGCTGCTCTCAGCCTGGTAACCTAGTAGAAATGAGTTTGGTGAACAGCAGACTAGCTGTGTTCGTCATAAGATCACCTGTAACGAGGCTGACGGAAAGGCAGGGAATGAAAAATGCAGAGCAGCAGAGGAGGAGGTACCCAGTATCGACGGGGGAGCCGGGAGGACAGCCAGCGCGGCGGTCACGGACGCGGGGAGCGGGAGGCCCCGAGAAAGCCGCGAAGGGCGGAGCCCTTGTGCTGTGGGCATTTGCACTGGGCCCAGCGGCCGTACACCCCGCTCACCTGTGAGGATGGCCGTGTTCAGACATGGCAGCGGGCGCTGACAACAAGCCAGCTCATTAGGGAAGGTGAAAAACCCGTTGCCCTCAGTGTCCCCTCATGGGCGATGTCAGATCTGCTTTGGAAGCGTCCTCAAGCACAGGTTCCTCGCGGGACCTCGTGGGACAGGTGTGTCAGCAGGAGCGAGTGGGCCCACGCAGGCGCCGTGCACTCACAGGAAGGCCAGGCGAGAAAGGCATTTGGCGACACTGCGGAGTTACGATACAGAACTCAGAAGAATTGCGTTCTGTTAGAATTATCCTGAGTCGCTCATCTCAGTTGAACTGGCCTTGGTATCCAGTTAACTGGAGTTAATGAGTTTTGACTGCCCCGAAAACTTTTGTCATGAGAGCCTTCTCCCTCAAACCCGCACTGAACGGCGTCATCAGGGTCGTGCCGCGTCCGTCTGGATGTGGAAGGTGGGTGGGCGGCTGCCGTGAGCCCCTCGCTCTGCCGTTGTCACTGTCTGCATCCCCCTCCTGGGGCGGCTTGCAGACACAGGACTGTGTCCTGGCCACCGCCTCCACTGAGCGCGTTGGTTCCACTTGCTCCCGGGGTGTCCCTAGGGGCATTTTCGGGGGAACCGTCTGGAAGCGCCCAGGCCTGTGGAGTGAGTCTTCTCAGGAGGAAGGTCTGGGCTCTCGGCGGGCAGTGACAGTCCTTTCCCAGAGCTCACGTCGGCCCGGGGCAAGGTGTCACCTCTCCCGCTCTGTCATCTCACTCATCGTCACCCCACTCCCACACTGGGCTCGTCTCCATGCTCAGACCCTCCCGGGCTCCCATGTGGAGCTGGAACCCTCTGTCACCTGCTGCCCTCCCACACGCGTCCCATGCAGCGAGTCCGCCTGGACCCGCAGAGTCGGCGCGTTGGTCTGCGTGCGTTTCTGACGAGCGTAGCTGTGCTTCTGAAAGCACAGACTGTCTTTTGTAAGAAATACTTTTCCCAGCTCTTCCTTGGAGTTTGAAAAACATCTGTGAAACATGCTCTGACCCCAGAGCAACTGAGTCGCGATAAAGTTGACCCATCTGTGCCACCCCCTCGGAGACGGATGGCTGGGGCACCCCAGCACCCCGCTCCCTTGCCTCCTCGGCTGCTGCTCCCCGCGCCTCGAGACTGCCACCCTGATTCACGCACCACATTGCGGCGGCCCCTGTTTCTGCACTGCGCATGGGTGGAGTCGTCCCGTGAGTGTGTAATGTTCTGTATTTGGTCCCTTTGCTGTGTATATCTGTTTGTTCCGCGAGTTCCACGCATTATGCTTTTTCCATCTTCTGTCCTTGGAATCTGAGTTTCTTCATTTCGCGGTGACCGAACAACACTGCTCTGAGCATTCTTTGTCCCCGGGGCACACGTGCGTGAATGTCTGTGCTCGCACCTGGGAGTGCACGTGCCGACCACGGCGTGTAGCACGTGCTCATTTTCGTAGTTTTGCCAAGGCGGTGGCGACGGTTGGCACGCCCAGTGGCAGTGATGAGTGTTCCTGGAGCTCCAGCGCCTTGCTCACACCAGTAGTGGCCGTCACCAAAAGGCGTGCCGTCGCAGGCTGGGTGGGGTGTCACTGTGTCTTCGGGTTGCGTTCCCAGAGTCGGCGAGGGCGGACGCCTCTGGACGTGTTCGCCGGCCGTTTGGAGTTACACTTCGGCGAAGCCTCTCCAGGTCCACTGCCCATTTTTCTTTCTGATTTGTAAGATTTCTTTTATGTTCCATTGCTAGCGTTTTGTCAGGAATTATACTGCAGGTGTCGTCTGTCTGTGGCGGTTTTTCAGTCTGTTTAACAGAAGTCCTTAGTTTCAGTGAGATCTAATTTATCCATTTTAAAATTCCTTTTTGGCTGTCATTCTGTGTGTCCTGTTTAAGGGCCCTGCCTCCACACCAGGGTCCCCGAGGTATGTTTCAGCATCACCTTCTTCATCCTTTTGCCTTTTCGCACTTGAGCTCACAATGCAGAGCTCTGTTGGATTGTGACGAGCTTCATTTTCCCCGCTGACGTGACGCCACTTACAGAAAAGACCACCTTCTCCCACTTCCTCAGTGCTGCTTATGTCATTAAAACCGAAGGTTGCTGGAGGTATCGGTCTGTTTCTGGACTCTTCTTTCAGTGGTCTGTTTCTCACTCTTCCTGCCACAGCCCACGGCCCTAATCACTGAGACGCTCATAAGCCTTGTCGGCCAGAGGAGCCCGCCCCGTCTGCTTACAGAGCCGTGGCCGTCCACGACTGCATTTTCATGCCAAGTTTAGAGCTCAGCCATCATGTCCACCAGTAAATCCAGCGGGCTTTTCGTAGGGAATGCATTGGCTAAACATCTTTATGACATCAGACTTTCTCACCCATGTGCATGTCACACGTGCCCACGTTTCTAGGTCGCCCTTATTTGCTCTCACTGATATTTTATGACGTTTTCTAGGTAGGCATCTTGTGCAGTTTTTGTGATGATATTGTAAATGGTGTATTTCCCGAAGTTTCTCTTTCTGACTGGCCTGGCTGGTTGATGGGGACAGCTGGCCTTTACCGACTTTATTCCAGCAACATTGCTAAATTTGCCCATTTTCATAATTTCTTGTGAATTCTGTTGGATTTTCTTTGTTCGGTGTGTCACCCACTAAGAATAGTTTTCAATTTCCCTTTGATCTTTATCCCTTGCCTTTCCCTGCCTTGCTCTGCTGCTCAGGGTCCCCAGCACTGTCATGCCGTGTGCTGACAGCTACCGTATTGCCCCCTCAATCTCAGAAGGAAAACTTAGGACATTTCTCTGTGTAGGGTCTTCAGCAGGTTAAAGAAGTTCGTTCCCTCCTTTTTTTTCTTTCACTAAGAGGGTTTTTGTTTGTTTATTTTCTTGTTTAAATCATGAATAGATGTTGAGTTTTAACCAAATGTTTTTTTGCATATATTGGGATGATCATGATTTTTTTTTTTATTCTCTTAATGTGGAGATTTAAATTAATCGATTTTCAAATGTTAAACCAAACTTACATTTCAAGAATAAGCAGACTTGTCCATGGATTATTCTTTGTAAGCAATGCTTTATTTGGTTTGCTAATAAGTAGTTTAGGGATTTTGCATCTGTGTTTACAACAGATTTTGACAATTAGTTTTCATTTCTTATAATGTGCTTATCAGGTTTGATGTCATGGTTTTTCTGGCTTTATAAAACGAGTTAGGAAACTATCGTTTCTCTGTAATAGTTTGTGTACAGTCAGTGGTGTTCTTAAAGGTTTGGCGGAATTCACCAGTGAAAGCAATTGGGCCTAGAGTTTCATGTTGGGAAGATTTTAAATTGGGGCTTTGATTTATTTTTTGATAGCTTTGAAATGATTCAGATTTTCTTTCTTTTTGATTCAGTTTCAGTAAGCTTTTTTTAAACAGATTGTCCATTTTATATAAACTTTTAAATTAGTGAAGTTCAATTATATTTAAAAATATTTTTATGGGCTGTACTTATGTCTTCTTTTTTAATCTTTTTATTTATTCTCTCCCTTGATTTGTCTCATCAGTATTTTAATTTTGTTAGTCATTTGAATCAACCAACTTTTGGTATTGTTGATTCTGCACTGTATATTCTGTTTTCTTAAATTCTGTTTTTATATTTATTAGTTCCTTCTTCAACTTTAGTTGTTCTTGTTCTGACTTTTGGGTTATATCTGTAGATGATTGGTTTTTATCCTTTTTTTCTTAATGTATGCGTTTAAGGCTGTGAATTTAGATGCATGCCTTAGTTTTGATATGTTGTATTCTCCCATTCAAAATATTTATTGTGATTCCATTGTGGTTTTTATTTTGACCAATAGCTTATTCCCAAATACATTACTTAATTTTTAAACATTTTTGATTTTCTGTCTAATTTTTGATTTATGGCTTAATTTTGTTATGTTCAGAGACCATTCTGTGAATGCCATCAGTCGTTCGAAATTCGCTGAGACTTGCTTTACAATCCCGTAACAAGTCAGTTTTTGTAAATGGCACACACACACTTGAAATTATATGTATTCTGCAGTCGTTGGATGCAGTGTTGTCTAAATATATATGAGTTGTTAATCTCACTGTTCACGTTTTCTATATCTTTGGTGATATTTGTCTTTTTCTCTCAGATCCTGAGAGAGTTATATCGAAATTTCCCAGTTTGGTTGTGAGTTTGTCTATTTCTCCTTTTAATTTTGTCAATTATTGCAGTATATCTTCGAATACTATTTTATTAGGCCCATGTACATTGAAAATCGTCTTCCTGGTCCATTCAGCCTTTTATCATTATGCGGTATCCCTTATCTGTAACTCTCCTTTGTGCGATGTTGATATAGATAGATCAGCTCCCTTTTTTCAGCTTTCGTACCTGTCTTTTCATTTCATCTTGAAACTTTCATTTTTTTATTATAGATGTGTCTCATATAGAAGTTAGAGATAGATTTTGTATTTTTATTAAATCTGAAAATCTTTGTTTAGTTGAAATACCTAATTTAGTTACATTTAATGAAATTAATGACAGATTTGCATTTAAGTTAGCTGTCGTACTGTTTGCCTTCTGCTTGAGTTCTGTTTTCTTTCTTTTTATCCTCCCTTGTAGGATCAACCATTTCCCCCTCCTTATTGTCTTGCAGTTTTACTGTGTGCTTTTATGTAACTTTTTAGTATCTATTTTGGTGATTGTAACAGACTCTTTATCTTTCTTTCAGATGGTCGGGGCCTTAAACCCCTTGCACGATTTCCCTTTTACTCCATGTGCAGGCCGTCAGTGTTAGGTGTGTCTGTCTGTCTGTCTGTCTCTGTCTCTCACACACACGCACGCAGATTGGAAAGATGTTCTTGTTACTGTTGTTTCGATACGTCATTCACATTTATGCATATTCGTTTATTGCTCTTCATTGCTCTTGTTACCAGCTGTATCATCTCTCATGTCCATCCGGGTCACCTCTGCCTGCAGAATACCCTTTCGTATTTACTTTGGGGTGTCTCACGGTGAGGAATTATTTTAGCTTTTTTTTGGCGTGAAAGGACATTTATTCGGATGTTTATTTTGAGGACCGTCTTGGGGGGCACAGGCCCAGGTCGGCAGCCGCCCGCCGCAGCCCTCGAGGTTCCTGCTGCCCTCTGACTTCCGCTGAGTCCCGCAAAGCGAGCTGGCGTCCCCACGTCGCGTTCACCCCACACCGCTCGTGGGGTTCGCTGTTTGTTTTGGGTAGGGTTATGCGCATGTTCTTTTCTTTCTAAAATTATTTTTTTTAATGAACGCACTTTGGGAACAGTGTTAGTTGACAGCGCTGGAGGAGATGGCGTGGAGCTCCCGTGTCTGGCCTCCCTGGACACCCTGTGGCAGGGTCGTGCGTTCACACAGTTTTGGGACCAGCGCTGACCAGAGTCACCAGCCAAGGCCCGCGGTCGCATTAAGGGTCACTGTTGCCCAGGTGTCTGGGCATTGACTAACGCAGAGTGTGTGCCTCGGCCGTTGCAGCATCTTGCGAGAATGCGTGCGTGACCACTCCGTGTCCTGGACGGGCTTGTGGAGGGTTGGTGCAGTCTCTTGCTAAACTATTTGGTGGAATTCACTAGTGAAACCCTCTGAGCCTGGTACTTTCTTTTTAGGCAGATTATTGATTATTAACTCAGTTTCTTTGATGGGTCTAGGCCTACTCGGATGTTATGTCCATGGGTTAGTAGCGAGGGCCCCTCTCACTTCTGATATTAGTGATTCCCCGCCTCCCCCATTAGCCTGCTAGAGGTTTATCAGTTTTGTCGATCTTGTCAAAGAACCGGGTTTTGGCTTTTTTGATCTCCCAGTTCTGGTTCCAGTGGGCTCGGAGGGCTCCCTTTGCATGGCTTCTGTTCTGGGATGTGTCCGGTGTGTGTAATGGCCGGGAGGTGGCCTGTCCCAGGTTTGTGGTATGGGGGCCTGAGCCGGGTGTGTGCCCTGCTGCCGCTGCTAAGCATCTCATCCGTGTCAGCCGGGTCCTGTTGGCTGATGGTGCTGTTTGGTCCAGCTACACCCTTGCTGGATTTCTGCCGCTGAGCCTGCCAGTCTGTGGTGGGGCGCGGAAGTCTTCAGCTGCATGGGGGGGGGGCTGGGGGGGGAGGGACCTGTCTTCACGGTTCTAGCAGCTTCGGCTCACGTGCTTTGACCCTCTCTTGTCGGGGTTGTCGTGTCTTCCTGGGGTGTCGGCCCCTTTATCACTGCGTGGTGTCCCTCTTTATCGCTGACACCCACCTGGTCCTGAAGTCTGCTTTGCCTGGGATTTCTGAAGCCACCCCAGCTCTCTTCTGATTGACGTCAGTCAGCATGGCATCGGTTTCTCTGTCCCTTAACTTTTACATGTTTTTATGTTTAAAATTACTTACGGACAACATGTAATTGGATCTTGTTTTTTTAATTCACTTTGACAGTCTCTTTTAATAGGCGTTTTTAGGTCATTCACATTTAAAATGATTATTGACATAGTTTGTTTAGTATCTATGATGTTTACTGCCCTTTTCTATTTGGGTACTTTTTCTTTCTTTTTTTAATCTTCCCTTCTCTTTCTGCTTATTTGGTTTTAATTGAGCATTTTGTATTATTTAATTGCTTTTTCTGTCGCATGAATTTTACTTCTTAAAAAAAACTTTTTTAATGATTGTCCTAGAGTTCACAGTACACATTTAAAACTAATCTAAGTCCCCTTCCAAATAACACTGTACATTTCGTGGGGAGCGGAGCACCCTCCAGGCCTCCCTCATGGCCCTTGAGCCGTCGCCGTGGTTCACCCACTGACCCCTGTAACCCTCCACCGCATCGTCGTGTTTCGCTCTGAGCACTGATGTTAGGTCAGTCATGAAAGTAACAGGTTCCGTTTTACCCTTTTTTCATTCCTTCTCTGAAGCTCCTTCCTTTATGCACAGCTGGCTTTCTGGCCTCTGTCACTTGGCTTCTCTCTGGAGAGCCCCTTTCACTGTCTCTTGTAGGGCAAGGGTACTGCCAACAAGTACAATTTTTTTTGGTCTATGGAAGTCTTTATTTGTCCTTTATCTTTGAAGAGAATTTCACTGGATGCAGAATTCCAGGTTGGTGGGTTTTCGCTTTTAACTCTGAAGTATTTTCCTCCATTCTCATCTCACTCGTGCGGGTCTGGGCCCTGTGGTCTCGCAACTGTCATTAGTTTGGGAAAATCTCAGCCATTATTACTTCCTGTATTTCCTCGTCCCGCCCTCACTTTACCTCTGCCGCTCTCGGAGTCGCCCCTCACCCCCGAGATCGTCCCGCCGTCCTCGGACATCCCACGTGTGCTCCACTTTTCTCTCTACGTTTCAGTTTGGGCTGTTTCTGTCGACACATCACGGGCTTTGTCTTCTGTTCATTCCTTTGTCCCGTCTTTATCATTTTCGTTCTCATGCCGTTTGCGCGTGTTGTTTTATTACTGTTTCTAGGCTGGCTTGTTCGCTCATCGAGGGTCAGCTTTTCGGTTTTCCGATGTAAACACTGAATCTGCGTTTCCTTCTCAGCTCCTTTTTCTTGCATGGTGGCAGTCGTGCGCTTCGGCGTGCGGGTGCACGTGTGCACGGCGCGTCCTGGGGCGTGCGCGCCTGGTATGTGCAGGGTACGGGGGGTGTAGCTCGGCGTTTCTTATAGATGCCTTTTCGTTGAAGTAGAGCATTAACGGAAGGTCGAGGTGTTGTCACAGCGACCGCACTAGCTCCGGTATGTGTCCTCATCGCGCAGCTCTGTGTCATCGCACTTCCTTTATGGTCTTTCAGTCAACCTATTGTTATTTGAAGTATGTTTTTAAATTCGTAAACGTATTGGGTTTTCTTAGTAATCTTTTTTGAATTGATTTCTCATCTAATCACCTTTTAGTTTAAGAATTCGTTCTGAATCGTATCTCATTTGAAATTTGTGGAGATGTGTTTTATGTTATGGAATTTGCTTCATTTTCCTGAGTGTTCTCTGTGTGCCGAAAAACAGTGTGTTACCCCAAGTTGTTTGGGAGTTTTCTGTAAATATCTTTTAGATAAATTAACAGTGCTATTTGGAATTTTCATTTTATTTAGTTGCTCGATCTATCAATTATTCTTAGAGACATATTAAAATCTTGCCGTTTTATCAGTATTTGCTTTCTGTTTTTTGTCTTCGTACACGTGTAAAACCCGTATGCCGTCCTCACTGAACCCTGTCCTGCCGCGTGGCACGCACGTCGCCTGCGGTGGAACCCGCTGCCCTCGTCCTGTCTGACGGCTGCGGCTTCCCTGTCACTGCTTCTGCGCGATGCTCACTCTGAGTCTCCTGCAGCTGCTACTTATTTTTCTCTATGCAACATGATCATCCTCGTCTCGTTATTGGAACGTTTCGGTAATTTATGTTGTTTATTCTTTGGATTTATTTCATTTAATTTCTTCCATCTTACTTAATACTTTTTTATTAGTCTCATTTTTTGTTACTTCCTCCTCTGCTTGCCTCCTTTTGGAGTTATTGGAGCTTTTTCTCATGTTGTTGCTTTTTTCTCTCTTTTCTCTATTTTTCTTCTTTTAGTGGTTTCCGTGTGTGTGTCATGTAGTGGATGGGTAACGATGTCTTTAACCCCCTCCAGAGCCGTTTAAAGCTCCAGGGTTCCCTTAAATGCTTTTATTATATTTGAGTTCTATTTTTTTAATTTTTACTTTTCACTTGCACATTTTCAATAGATGACATATTCAGTGAATAATATAACACATGTGAGAAGACGGAAGGGTCATCAAGAGTCTACAGGGAGAAGTACAGCTTCTGCTCTGCCCTCCGGCCAGACGCCCGGGGACAGCCAAGTTCCTCGTGTGTGCTTGCACAGACAGTGTGTATGTGGGCACACCTGTGTGTGCGCTTGTGTGACTTTAAAAAACGATTGGTGTCCTCTTCTTCACCTGATTCTCTGTTAATTTTCTTTTATATCCTTGTAGGTATTTAAATACAGGTGACCTCGAACGGTGCAGGTGAGCTGCATGGGTTCACCTAAGGTCCGCGTCTGGACGAGACGCCCACACAGCTCAGACCCGTGCTGTTCGAGGTCACCTGTCTGGGTGTCGTCAAGCGTGCGAGGGGCTGTTCGGAGCCGGTGAGCCGTCCCACCCGCGTGACAGGCGTGCACGGTCTCGCGGCTGTGGTCGCTCACTCGGTCTCCCTGTTTCTCAGACCTTTGCTCCGTGCCCACGTCTTCGTGACGTGCCCTGTGCCCGTCCACCTGGAGAACCCGTGAGGCTGGCGAGCAGTCGACTTGCGCCTCCTGTCGGGCACCGTGAAGTTCGGCCCGCCGTCCCCCACTCACTGCCACAGCCACGTCACGTCAGCCCCCGTCTGTGACAAGTGTGCCGGGTGGTAGGGTCCACCGTGCCCCCCCCCACACACTTTTGGAACCTCCAATGGCCTCTAAATGGGACAGCGGGTGTTTCTTCCCAGTTCTGGAAACCCACGCGCTGCTTCCTGGTCGCTGCCCCGCCCTTTCCCCGCTGGGCTTTTCCCGCAGTTTTGCCCACTTTCCCATCCTGCCTCGCGTGCCTCTCAGCCTTGCTGGCGGGGCCCAGAGAGCCAGGAGGCTGTGGCCGGAAATAAGTGACCAAGGTCTTTTCGAGGGTCTCGGGGTCCGCAGGTCAGGATTACGCTAGGTGACACTCAGCGTGTCCCCATGAGGGGGCAGCCTGGCCAGGACATGGCTGTGGGGGACGACAGGTCTGTCCTCCAGGGACTCCGGACTGGGCAGCTCGTCCTGGCTCTGGGGTCGGGGCGATGTCGTCAGGTGTGGCATCTCACCTTCGGCCTCCGTCCCCAGGTCCCCTGTCGGAGCTTCTGACCCCGTGAGCCAGACGTCCTCGGCTGGCCTGCAGCCGCTGGCAGGTGTCTGCTTACAGCTCCCAGAGCTGCAGGAGGCGAGGCATGGAGGGCAGCGGCCCAGGAAGCCCTCGCAGCCGGGGGTTCCCGCCTCTTCAGGGTCCTGTGTCGCTGGCTTCTGTCTGTAACGTGGGGCTTTGGGTCAGGCACGGCTCCCTGGCATCGGGGTAGGAAGGGGACAGGCTGGCAGCAGAGCGGCGGGAACAGAGCAGCATCTCCGTGTCTTAAACGAAAAGGAAAGGAAAGGACCGTGGGGACGGAGGGGGCGGCGCCTGTGGGGCTGGGCCCTGGCACAGGCGAGCGGCGAGGAGGGGCTGCGGGGACACTGCTGTGCAGCCCGAGTGGGCGCGGGCTCGAGCGGCTGGCGGGGACAGAATCAGGCCAGCGGCTGCGGTGGCGGAGGCTGGGAGGCAGGTGGCAGGATAAAGCGTTGGTGAGGGTGCCGCCTCGTTCTGGGGGCTGGGGTAGTAAGCCGGGCTCCTCCCTGGTGGCGTGTGTGCCGCCAGCACACGCGGTGGGACGCCGGGCGGGCCTTTGTCACTCCGACGTGTCCCTTTCCCTGAGAAGTGGGTGCACAGGTCCCTGCGTGTCCCACCAGCCTCACCGGGACAGGGGCTTCCGAAGTGGGGGTGCGCCAGGCGGCAGGAGAGGCTGGCCTTTCCCTGTCCTTTCTGCTGCCTGTCCTGCCACCGTCCCAAGCAGGCGTGGTCGTCACGTGAGCAGGAGAAACTGTGAGAATGTTCACGGAACAGCAGTGGCAGCCACGGCCGCCAGTGCCCCTTGAGCTAAGCCTCATGAGCGCCCAGCTCCGGCTGAAGTGCTTCGCGTGCAGTACTGCATTTGAACTTCGCAGTGACCCCGGGGCTTCTTCGCTCTCCCTGTGGCACTGTCGAGCACTCTGAGGCTCAGGGAGGCCAGTTGTTTTCCCTGCGGTCACACAGCTCATCCGTGAGAAGGCAGGGTTGGGGCAGGGCAGGAGGCACAGTCCCGGTGCTCAGCGACGTCCCCTTCGGGGGCTGAGCTCCCATCTGGGTGTTCCCTTCGTGGGCTCCACGCCGCCTCTAGGCAGTGGCCGTCCCTGCGCCAGGCCCTGGGTGCCGTGGCTGAGCGTCCTCGTCCGCGTCCGCGTCCTCGTGGCCATCCTGCTCTTCTGCCCTCTGTTTCTCCCACGCCAGGGCCCCAGGCTCGAAGTCGCGGGCTTTTCCTGAAGAAGGGCACCTGCCATCAGGCAGTGTCGTAAATATCCAGCCAGACGGCAGACCCGAGGGCTGGGTGTCCCCGAGTGTCGCAGTGGTGTGTGCAGAAGCACCCGTGGCCCAGGGAGCACCCCAGCCCCCCGTGTTCTTCTGCAGCCTCTGTGTGGGGTGCGCGTCTGTCTCCTCCCGTGGGACTCAGCGTGTCTCGGGCTGCACTTCAGAGCTCAGTGTCCATCACCTCACCTTGGAGGGCCAGCTGCTGCTGCTACTGCTGGTCTCTGCTGCTCTCTTGCGAGGGTGCACCGGGTGCTGGCTCAGGCCACTCTCTCCGGTCAGAGGGCCCTTCCCCAGCCGTGCCCCAGCAGAAAGCACGCCCTTCCAGGAGCCCCTGGGACCCTCGGTCTTCCCCCGGGGACCTCTGGTGTCTGTACATCCTCTCCGGGACTCAGGAGGGTGCAGGCCTGGTCCTCCGGACCCCTGCTGGAGGCCCGCATCTCAGCTTTCCCCACCCCAGCCCAGCCCGCACGGGGTCCCTGCACACTCACACCCAGGTTTGGGCTAGGGAGGGAGTGGAGGACGGAAGGCGTGAAGCAGGTCCCAGGTGGCCGGAGGCCCCTGGCGGCCCTCGTGATGCCTTCAGCAGGGGCCGGTCGCGGGGCTCTTCTGCCACTGCTGTCGGGGGCCTGTCAGGGCTGGGAGCAGCGGGAAGCCACCCATGAGCGGGAGTATGCAGGACTGGCCCGCGGAGGGTCATCACGCACAGGCGAGAAGCCCCACCTTTCCACGTCCCGCTTCTCGTGCCCTGCAGTCCTGGAACGCTGTCCTCCCCGTCCACAGCTTTGCCTCTTCACGCAGAGCTGCTGGACTTCCCTGGCCACAAAAGGGCCGACATCGGCCACGTGTGCAGAAAACCCCCGTCCCTGATAAAGAGCCTTTAAGGAGCGTAGGGCCCGACTCTGCCGTCGTGCCCACCCTTCCGAGTCTCACGGCCCCCGCCGCAGCCTGGGCGCCTGTCCGCTCCGCCGAGAGTCGCCGGCACTTGCTCAAGTGGAAACGGAGCGAACTTTGCGCAGGTGGATTTAGCCGTTACAAAGGCGCTGTCCAGTCAGACCAGCACAGTCCCCGCTCTTGCACCGCTAATGACAAAACGGTTCCTCTGAAAGGCACAAACAACACACTTTGGACGTTAGGTTTTCCTCGCTGCCCGCCTGCTGCCCGGAGCTGTGGCAGGGGGAGTGTGTGTGTGTGGGCAGTGCGTGGAGATCTGCCGGCCAGTGACAGAGACAGTCGCTGCCTGCTTATGGCGGGAAACCCTGCCCTGGCCTCCCCTGGCCTCGCGCTCCAGTGGCGAGAACCGGAAACCAGCTGGGAGCCATGAAAGTCAGTAGGAAGATAGAGAACTTCAATAAAACCATGACGCTCGATAAACCTTCCGCGGAAACATTTTCACAGATACGTGACCAGTTCCCATTGGATCTATAACTTTAATTTCTCACTTATTGAATTGTTTTGTCATCGACTAATTAGAAGTCCACGCTGGGGGACGACTGAGCCTGAGGCTCGTGAGGGACGAAGCTTGGCGGTGAAGGGCCGACGGGCTCTCAGCGGTGAACGCGGGGGTCTTGCCATCCGCATCCCCCAGGCTCACCCTAGAAGGGAGGGTTTGGGCAGGGTGGGGACGGTATCAATGCTTGGAGCGGAGCAGCTGGGACAAGTCCCCCGGGGGCACAGACAGGCCTTGTGTCATGGCAGCACCACCCTAGAGACTGCCGAGTGGAGGGGGACCTCAGCCCTACGGCTCGGGGGCGCCCGGGGTCTCCCGGCTCTGTGCGTTTGCCTCTGCGACAGTGCTGCTGCGGGCTGCCACCCACCCGGATGCCTGCCCTGGGCGGCCTGGAGCAAAGCTGGGCCGGGGCCCCAGGGGCGTCTGCTGGAGGGGGTGCACCCGCAGATAACACACAGGGCTCTCTGTGACGCAGATGCGGTCGCTCTGTGGCCACGTGCCGGCCTCATCCATGGGGTAGTGCGCTGGCCGCTGCATCTGTAGGGGCACTGCTGTCACCACTGTCCTCTGAGATCAGCTGGTCACCACCTCGTTCATCAGGAAGCCGAGGCTCATGACGAGGCTGGCCCGGCGGGTCTCCCAGACACACCTCTCCCTCCTGGGCTGTGCTGGCTCCAGGGGAGGCTGTGCATGTTTGCCTGGACTGTGGCCGCAGGCTTCCCATGAGCTTGCTGAAGCCAGAGCCATCTTAGCAGGGATCGGGACCCCTCAAAGAGTGCTGGGTCTCGGCCCCATCAGGACACCTGCTGCCTGCATGCTACACAGATCTCCCCTTTCCGGAAGCTCGCTCTGAGTGTTCCTGGGCTTAAGGTCAGGAGTCACAGGAGGCAAGATGCTCAAACCACTTCCCAGCACCAACAGGTGTTTTCCTCAGCCAGTTTGATGAGACTCAGGAAGTCACTAACCCAGGATACTGGCTAGAGACCGGCCCAGCTTGGGGACACAGCAGACCACTGCAGCACAAGGCCTGGTGGCCAGGGCGCGTGCCGACATGCGGACGCCGCCCCTTCAGGCGGCGAGGTCCCAGCCAGGCTCGTTGGCCTGTCCGAGTCGAGGCTGCTGAGTGTTCAACGTGAACTCTGAGGAGCTGTCTGGGGAGCCCCCTGCCGCCGGACAGTCTGCTCCCCGAGCTCGATCCTGAGCCCATTCTCCTGCCCTGCCTTCCATCACACGTGTCCCTCTAGTGCCAGGTCACCACCCATTTCCCACCTGGGCCTGACCACCTGCCCTCTGCCCACAGGAGCGGGACGGCATGCGCGCCATCCTGGGGTCCTACGACAGCGAGCTGACCCCAGCCGAGTACTCGCCCCAGCTCACCCGGCGCATGCGCGAGGCTGAGGACCTGGTGCAGAAGGTGCACGCCCACAGCTCGGAGATGGAGGTGAGTGCCCCCGGGAGCCTGCCGCATGCAGACCTGCCACCCGGGTGGAAGGGGCCACGGCACCGAGCGCCCCTCTTCAGCACGTTCGCCTCCATGTGCGACGATGGGGGTGCGCAGGGCAGGCTCCCTGTGACACCTCCAGTCGGCCCCGGCATTTTCCACACTGAGAAACGTCCCCCGTCCGCGCACGCCGCATGCACTCCAAGCCGTCCATCGCCAGGCCAGTGGCCTGCCACCTCCAGTGCCACGTGTTCAGGCTTTGTGTGTCAGGTGTCGAGGGGCCGTCAGGGTCCTCAGAGCCCAGTGCTCAGCATGCCACCCTCGTACCTCGCCTAGGCCTGCACATCTGGCCCCAGCCCTGGGGCTGGCAGCCTGGGTGCAGCCTTTCCGCCGATGCGTGTGGGTGCCGCTCGGAAACTCAGGGGCATCTGATGGACACTGGGGTCCCCCGGTCCTCCTGGACATGAGTGCTGCTGGGCCTCCGGAAGCCTGCAAGCCCTCTGCTGGCTCCCTCCCCTCCACGCAGGCCACACTGCCCG
>NW_024340699.1:16528791-16546084 GCF_902729225.1 Pteropus medius | reverse complement strand
AGGGGGTCACAGGAAGGAGAAGTAGGGCTTCAGCCGCCTCTTTCACCTCACAAGATCCCCCCCCCCGCCAGCCTCCTTCCATAACTGGCCTTTGTTTGAACCCAGCTGGAAATAGGCCATACTCTCCTCCTTCCCCTTCCCCCCCGCCTCCTCTCCGCTCCTCCTCCTCTTCCTGCCCCCATGCTCCCCTCCCTCACACTCTTCTCGGCCCTCCTTCCTGCTCTTTTCTCTTCTCCATCTTCCCCCAGGTCATCTGCTGCCCTGATGGGTGCCAGGCATTGCTGTACACGGGCCCCATGCTTGGTGAGGCCTCCCCAGGTCCTGGGCGCTCCCAGCCCAACGAGGAGTCAGTGGGAAAGGGGCAGCCGCACGGCAAGGCTCAGTGCCGTTTGCCCAGGCCCAGGTGCTTGGCTGGGGAGAAGCTGCTTCCACAGGTGGGCTGGCCCATCTCATGGCGGGGCACAGGTGAGGATGAGGGGTCCTGGGAAGGCTAGGGTGGCAGTGCAGGCCCTGCCCTGTGCAGGGTTCCTACAACAGAAGGACCAACAAGGCCGGTCACGCACTGCCGCTGCTGGAGGCTGCACGTGGGTTAGGACAGAGAGTGGTTTGCGGAACTGTGTGGGGCTTTTAGCTTTTCGAGACCTTTGCTCTTGGTCACTTGCGGTGACGAACGTTATCCTCCCAGAGAGGTTGGGTCTCTCTTGGCTGTCACGCTGTCTACTCAGGGCAGCTGGAACAACAGCAGCCTCATCCTTGGCCGGAACCAGGGGTCTCTCCCAGATGCGTGAAAACGTCACAGAAGTGGCATGCACAGGGACACACGCAGCACAAGGCTCTTTGGTCTGTAGAGGGGCCTCTAAGTGTGGGTTTGGAGCAGGTGGGAAGAAGGGGCACAGGAAGCACCCACCTTGTCTCTGAGCATCACAGATGACGGGCATCAGCCGCATGAGACTCGGCTCCCCGGGCACACCCTGCGTTTGACGTCACCACCGTGCTCACGTGGGCTCTTGGGCTCCAGGAGCCCCTTGGGAAGTGCAGCTGTTAAAGGCCCGTGTCCCCGTGCAGACCCACTCTCTTGCCCACAGCTGGGGCCTGGGAGAGGCATCGTGTGCTCCTTCTGCTCTGGGGCCACCTCGGGAGGAGGCTGAGTTAGGGAGAACGGGTGCCCCCGCTCCCCGGTCTCAGGCCACTTGCTCAAGGGCAGGGACTGTCTCCCTTTGGCACCCGAGGAGGCTGAGTCCCCAACGGAGGAGGGCGGAGTGGAGGTTGCTTTCTGACTCTGCTGCAGCACAATACCATCTCCCCACGTGTCCCTGGGACACCGGTTGTGTCAGCTGGGCAGGGGGCTGCACTCCAGGAGCTGCCCTGAACCCTTCTCTCCCAGGCCCTGGCGCTGCCCCGCCCACCAGGCCAGGGGCTGTGGCCTCAGCTGTACCTTCCCGTGCCAGGGGGCCCCTTAACGGGCAGGGAGGCCTCTGCCCAGACCTGTGGGCAGCCCTGGGAGGGGAACACAGCCGGCTGGGGTGTGGGCGCTCACAGCCTTGTGCAGCTGTTGTCCAGCGTTGGTCCAGTCCCGTAGCCCCAAGGGAGGGAACAGCCTTTGTCCTCACTCTCCAGGTCACACCAGCCACACGCTGTACCCCAGACCGTGCAAGCTGTGGGCCTGGTGCCCTCCAGGCTTTGGGTGGGGGGCGGTTCTTCCTGTTTCATTAAGAACTTTTACGTGTCAGTCTGAGAACTGCCCACACTCGAGAGTTGAAAAGCTGCTTCGAGCCGCCGGTCAGAAGTTCCTTAGTCGAGCATCGTAGTTGCTCAGCTAAGTTGACACACGGTGGAAAGCTGTGTCACTTGACAGATGTGTCATGGCAGGTCCTGTAGTGCGTCCCAGACGCCTCAGCCATCACTCATGCCGAGCACCGTTTGGGGATGCATAGGCGCAGGGCCAGCAGAAGAGCACCAGTCGCTCCCCGGTGGCCCTTTGTTCAGCTGTCATGCAGAGCCGCCGGGCCCACGAGGTGCATGCCGGGGAAGCGCCCGCGCCCCCCACCCCGGTCTGGTCCCCGAGCCTGGGAACCAGCTTCTGGACCCGCCCGCTGCCTGCTGTGGCGCTGGCCTGGAAGGCCGGTCCGGGGCGCAGAGGGAGGAGATGTCATTGGCCCCGTGGGCACTCAGGGCGTGCTGGCGGATGTGGCACACTGGCTTCTCTTCCCTCCGCTTCCAGAACCCTTCCCTTTCCTTCCGCGTTTCCTCTCTGTTCTGTCCTCATGGCTGTGCGTTCGTCTCTCCCCTCACCCGTCTCTGCCCCTCTGTCCTCCGTGGCCTCTCTCCAGCCATCCCTCCCGCCCAGGCTCCAGTTCCTTCTCACGCAGGGTCAGCAGGCTTCGTCTCTAAGGAGCCAGGCAGTAAGTGCTGTGGTCTGGGTCCCATGCACCCCGCTCTGGAAAGCAGCCGGGGGCCATCTGGACCGGTGGGTGTGGCTGTGCACCAGTGAAACTATGGACAAAACAGGTGGGGGCTGGGTTTGGGTGCAGGCTCCAGGCGTGGGACCACGTCCCAGCCCCTCTCTTCCTAGGACCCTGCTGCGTGGCGTGACAGCCGCCATGGTGGCCCAGAGCCTGGCCTCGCCCCTAAGCGCTACTGCAGGGGCCTGCCTGTCCCCCGATGGCAGAAGGCTGGGAGCCACACATGGCACAGGGAGCTGGGAAAGCTCGCCCAGCTCTCCGGAGCCAGCACATCTCAGGGCCTCATCCGTCAGCTCTGACGTGGAGCATGTTTTGATCCCCACAGAAACGTTTTAGCAGCGCGAAGTGGAGGTGTTGAGCTGGGAGCGTCCCAGTGGCCCGCCTCAGTGAAGTCTGCACGGTTCCGCGTGGGTTTTATTTATTCCACTTAATAAAGCGGCTGCAGAAGTTGGTAGCATATGTCTCGAGCCCTCCTCTGCCGACAGGGCTGTAAATATGCAGCGCGTGCCACCTCGATTCAGCATCTCAGCCCCATTTGTTCTTCCAGTTTATTCAATTAAAGCAGATTACGGGGCTGCTGGCTGCGCGGAGGTCCGTGCAAAGTCCCGGTTTCAGACTGCAGCGGGTCTGAAACGACTCCCGCCTCCGCAGCTGAGGAGAAGCGGGCTGACCGCGCGGCCGGTCCGTCTCCCTCTCCTCCCCGAGCAGCTGCGCGGGCGCAGGCGGCCACGTGCCCTCCCGCCCTCGCAGAGCCCCGCGTCGGAGCGGGCTTCGCCGGGTCCGGGCTCTCTCTTATGTACTCGCGGATGTATTCATGTACTTGCGTTAAGGGGCTTGAGATGACCCCCCGGTAAAAAGCACCCGCAAAACAGAGTGCGCCATTGGAGGCGCGGGATGATGCTCCACGCCCTGGAGGCGGGGTCGGGAGGGCGTGGCCTTGGGCTCCCCAAGGCGTGCGGCTGTCTCAGCCTGCAGGCGGGGAGGCCGGAGGGAGGTGGGCCGGTGGCTGCGCTCAGCACCGGGTGACAGCGCCGGCTCCTGCCCCGGGGCAGAGTCGAGAGACTGGCCAGAGGTCTTTATCCAACATGCCTGTCAGCAGGAAGCAGTGGTTTCCAGTCGCTGAGCTGTCGCACTGTGCCATAGTCTTTCCCTATGTTTTTTGTAGATGAATATGAAAGTTTTTTATTTCTTAATTTCATAAAGATATGCATTGTTCAAACAAAAATAATAACTATATTGTGACGTAACATACGCAAAGTAAAATACATGACGATACCACGAAGGCCCAGGGAGTAGAAATACTGTCGTAAACTTGTCATTGCATTAGCAGCAACATTAGCTGATGGTGGCCTTGGAAAGGCGAAGATGTACATTGTAAATGTGAGAGCAACTAAGAAAATTTTAAGAGAAGTGATATAACTAATAAGTGAAACGTAGAGACAAAAATAAAATTATTTTTATTTTTTTATTGAAAAAAATCTTTTTTTGTGTGGTGACACTAGTTAATGAAATCCAGCAAGTATCAGGTGTACAATTTAACAGTATCCCTGCTTTTTATTTGTTTACATCTCACGAAGACTTTGTAGAAGGAGTAAACGATGTGCTTACAGGCGAGGTCATTCAGGCTGGCAGAGACCCAGCTGTCTCCCAGCTTTACGGAGTTGCACTTGACAGATCCAGACTGTGGGTTCGAAGTGTGCGACGGGGTGTTCTCCTGTGCACACGCACAGGGACGTGATCAGCACCGCCCAGCAGAGTGGACGTCCATACCCTACGCAGTGTGGAAGCTCATCTTTCTATTTTTTGAGGGGGGTGGTGGCTGGTGAGGACACTTAAGGTCCGCTCCTGACCAGAGGTCTGCTGTGCGCCGCATCGCAGTTGGCCCCAGTCGCCATGCTGTGCGGTCGGTCCCCGGGCCTCGTGCACCTTCTGGGGAGGGAGGTGTCTGCTTTGCCTAACATCTTCCTGTTTCTCTCACCCACCCACCCCGCCCTGGCGACCACCACTCCACTCTCCATTTCTGAGTTCAACTCTTCTAGGTTTTTAGATGTAAGTGGTATCGTGTGGTGTTTTCCTTTCTGTGTCTGGCTTATTTCACGTAGCACAGTGCCCTCCAGGTTCATCCACACTGTTGCAAATGACAGCATCTGCTTTTTTAAGGCTCAGTCATATTCTGTCACACAGGCGTATCACATCTTCTTCATCCCTTTGCCATTGACAGGCACACAGGTTGTTTACATATTTCGGCCTTTGTGAATAATGCTGCAGTGAGCAGGGGAGTGTAGATAGTTCTTCAAGATAGCGATTTATTTCCTTTGGATATATTCCCGGAAGTGGGATTGTTGGATTACCTGGATCCTAGTTCTATTTTTCGTGTTTTGAGGAGCCTCTGTGCTGGTTCCCATGATGGCTGAACCAATTTCCAGTCCCCGCAGTGTGCACAATGCACCCTTACCAACTCTGCCCTGTTGTCTTCTCGAGCGTGCCCATCCTAACCAGCACGAGGGGGAGCCTTGTTGCAGCCTGATTGGCATCTCCCTGGTGTCCGTGGTGCTGACCGCCTTTCCTGTTCCTGTCAGCCACTTGTATCTTCTTTGGGAAAGTCTCTCTTTCGATCCTTTGCCCGTTGTTTAATTGGGCACTTGTTATTTTGCTATCGAGTTGTAAGAGTTCCATATGTATGATATTAACTCCTCATCCAGTATATGTTTTGCAAATATCTTCTTTCATTCTGTATTTTTTCCCATTGCCTTTCATTCTGTTGATGGTTTCCTCTGCTGTGCAGAGGCTTTTCAGTTTGATGTGGTCCCACGTGTTTATTTTTGCTCTTGTTGCCTGTGCTTTCAGTGCCAAATCCAAAGGATCATCACCAGGGCGCATGTTAAGGAGCTTGTCCCCTGTCTGTCTTCTTCTGAGAGTTTCATGGTTCCAACCTTTAATCTGTTTTGAGTTGCCCGTTGTGCATGGTGTGAGGTAGGGGCCCAGTTGCACCCTCCTGTGGCTGTCCAGTCTTCCCAGCACCATGTGCAGCAGAGACTCTTTCCCCGTCATGCGTACCCTTGGTGCCCTTGTCAAGGGTCGGGTGCCTGTATGTGCATGGGTTTATTTCTAGGCTCTGGATTCTGTTACATCTATCTATGTGTCTGTTTTGATGCCAGTAGTACCATACTGTTTTGATAACTACGTCTTTGTATTATGATTTGAAATTGGGAAGTACGATGCCTCCAGCTTAGTTCTTCTCGCTCAAGATTCCTGTAGCTATTTGGGGTATTTTGTGTTTCTTTACAAATTTTAGGATAGTTTTTTCTATTTCTGTCAAAAATGCCATTGGAATTTTGGTAGAGATTGCATTGAATCTGCATTTCGCTTTGGGTAATGTGAACATTTTAACAATATTACTTTTTCCAATCCATGAACATGGGATATCTTTCCACTTATTTGTGTTTTCCTTAGTGTCTGTTATCAATGTCTTACAGTTTTAGGGTACGAGTCTTTTACCTCCTTGGTTAAATGTAAGCCTAAGTATTTTATTTTTTTCAATGCTATCATAAATGGGATTGGTTTATTTCTTTTTCAATTAAGTTCATTGTTACGTATAGAAATGCAACTTACTTTTGTAATTTAGGTTTTTATTCTGCAACTTTTCTGGATTTATTTATTAGTCCTAACAATTTTCTGATGGAGTTTTGTTTTCTGTGTATAAGATTGTGCAAACAGGTAATTTTACTTTTTCCTTTCATGTTTGGCTGCCTTTTATTTCTTTTTCTTGCCTGAATGCCCCAGCTAGGACTTCCAGTACTGTGTCGTGTGGAAATGGTGACAGCGAGCATCCGTGTCTTGTTCCAGATTTTAGAAGAAAGGCTTTTAGTTTTTTACCATTGAGTGTGATAGTAGCTGTTTTATTATGGTTTTTCTTATATTGAAGTATATCCCTTTGGTACCTAATTAATTTTTATTATGAAATGATGTCGAATTTTGTGAAATGTTTTTTCTGCATCTGCTAAGTTGATGGTATGATATTTAGCCTTCATTCTATCGATGTGGTGAATCACACTGATTGATTTGCAAATGTTGAACCATCCCTGGAATAGATCTCACTGGGTCATGGTGTGTGATCCCTTTAATGTACTGCTGAATTTGGTTTGCTCATTTCTGTTGAGAATTTTGGCATCTGTGTTCATCGGGGACATTGGCCTGTGATTTTCTTTTCTTTGTGGCATCCTTGTTTGTCTTTGGCCTTGTAAAATGGGTTCGAAAGTGTTCCTTTCTCTTCAATGTTTGGAGTAATTGAGAATGATTGTTATTAGTTTTCCTTTAAATGTTTGGTAAAATTTACTCTGAAGCCTTCTGGTTCTGGGCCTTTCTTTTTGGGGAGGTTCTTTATTGCTGATTCGGGCTCCTCCTCACTCCTTATTGGTCTGTTCAGATTTCCCATTTTTCTCCTGGTTTTTTCTTGGGAGGTTGTATGTTTCTAGGAGTTCATCCATTTCTTCCAGGTTGTCCAGCTTGTTGGCGTGTGGTTGTTCACACGGTCTCTTGTGCATCCCTGTGTTTCTGTGGTATAGGTGTAAGGTCTCCTCTCTCGTTTCTGATTTTATTTGTTCGAGTGTTCTCTCTCTTTTCCTTAGTCTAGCTAAAGGTTTGTCAGTTTCAGCTTTTCAAAAGCCCAGCTCTTAGTTCCTTTGACCTTTCTGTCCTCGACCACGGGTGGTTGTCTGAATCAGTTCCCCGTGGGGCGTGACAGCTGGCACTGCTCTGCCACCTTACTGACGTCCCTCATCCAGTCCTCCATTCCAGGCCGCACGCTGCAACACGCAGGCTTTGGGATGGTCTCTGGTGGTCTGGCTTCAAATTAAAGTCCTCCAGTGGTGGTTCTCAGGCTCTGTGCGCACTCCAGTCTCCCGCAGGGCCTGTGCGAGCGCACGTCTGCCAGGTCCCCCTCCCTGGGGGTTCTGACTCGGTGGGTGGGGGCGCGGGTCTGAAACGTCCACTGGTCACAAGTTCCCAGACAATGCTGCAGCTGTGGACCCGGCAGGCTGGATGCCTCCATCCTGACAGGATGCACTGGAGCCACGGTCCCCGTCAGCCCCAGGCATGAGCTGCCTGCTTGTTGGTGTGTCAGTGTGTCCTGCAGCTCATCTTCTGGCTGCCGTCCACGTGTGCGTGTGGGTGGGGGTGGATCCTTGCTGCTCCTTGGGAATCACTGCCAGACAGAAACCAGTAGTGGGTCTGGGTGCTGCCATTTGGAAGGGCCCAGTGGTGTCTGGCTGGCGTGCTGTCCTCCTTGTTCCTTACACTTTGTCACATGTGTGAAGTAGAACAGCAGGAGGCCTGAGGCTTCCATCTCGTTCTCTCCATGTGACCTGTGACCTCGGGACCTTCCCTGGGCTCCAGCCTCCCCACCGTAAGGTATAAGGGGACCGTGTTCAGTGCTCTGGGGTGCTCTCCAGCCCAGCCATCTAGGAGCTTTGCGCCTCCCCTGTCCCGGCCCAACCTGTGGGAGCCCGGCTCCTGCGCACTGGCCTGCGGTGGACCTGCCACAGAGCTGCTCGCCTCCGGATAAAAATAGCACCGTGGTCTCAGAGCAGCCCCCACCTGAGTGATGCTGAGGAGCAAGAGGAGTTTCCACGCATGGCCTGAGGCAGCCACACACACCATGCCTATGGTTTGGAGCCTGGATAGGGGTGCGTGAGCCACTGGGGCCTGAGCCCAGTGGACCCCCATTTTGGGGTGCTGCCTGTCGCGTGGTGGCCGCCGTGGAGACATGACATGAAGCTGACTTGCCTGGGCAGAGCACGGCAGCCCCCGATCTCCACCCGGTCTGGGGGACAGCGAGGGCCCTGTGACGGCAGGAGCTGAGCCTGGTGACATGGGTGGGCAGAACCTTCCCTGTACCTCATGGGTGGTGGGTGGGCCACCTCTCTGCCTGGGGGCCAGTGCCCATACAGGGTGGGCAGGGGCTAGGCCTCAGGGATTTTCCTGGGTGCTGGCCCTAATCGCTTCCTCCAGAACGAGGCGCATTGAACCAGCCCCCATTAGCGTCCCTAACCCCCTCCAAGTTGCCTTCCAGCAGCAAGTGTGGGGAGAGACTTGGCGAGAGCATCATGCTTCCCATCTGCTCCTCAGCCCCCTTCTCTAAAGAATGGGGATTTGGGGTTTCCCTCAGCTGCCAGCTCCTGCTTTTCAGCCCCCCTCCCTCCCACAGTCCCCAGAGGCGATGGGGGGGCGGGGGCAAGCAGCAAGCCCACTAACCCCACTTTCTGTCTTGTCTTAAAGGCTCAGCTGTCGCAGGCGCTGGAGGAGCTGGGAGTCCAGAAGCAGAGAGCAGACATGGTGAGTCCCTGAGACGCCTACCAGTGTCTCTGTGGCCAGAGGGGATCCGGGCCTGGGCGCCTCAGATCCAGGCAGAAGCCCCGTCCCCATCGTGACTTCGCCTGCAGGCGCAGCGTGTGTGCCCTGACAGCCGTGGTCCTTGTCATCAGAAGCTGGAAACGGCATGGGGTTTGGGGCCGAGTCCTGGCTCCCCAGGCAGATTTGCTGTCTTGCTGCGAGGTGGGGACAGCAACATGCTGACTGCCCAAAGTCATAACCTGCCCCACATGGGCCGGTGTCGTTCTCAGGTCGTCACCCATCCTGAGCCGGGGTGCGTCCAGCCCGCGTGTCTCTGCACTTGTGCAGGTCCCCTCTCGGGCCCGCTCCTCAGGCCTGCGGTGCGGGCTGGGACGCTGCAGCGTGCGGAGCGCCTGACCACCATGTGGGGGACAGACAGCCGCTTTTGGAGCACCTTTGTCCTGTGCAGACTGTGCAGCCTGCGGTCTCTGAGGGCAGAAAGGCCGTAGAGAATGTTTGAAGTGCCCTCAGGCTGCTCTGCCACAGGCCATGTGCCGGCCAGTCGAGGGTACCAGGCGAGGCTGTGGCGTTCGGACGGGCTCCGGGATCTGCACCCTGGGCCAGAGCTCGCGTTTCGGTGTCACCGCGTGTCGATCCCCTGACCCTGAGCCGGTCGTTGGGCCTTTGCCTGCAAAGTAGGCACGACCTCCAGGTTGAAGTGACACGTCCTTGAATTTGCTTTCTCCACTGTCAGCCGTCCTCAGCCTGTGGTTGTGTCCTTGCTGTCACCCCTGCTGTGGGCCCTTACTGGAGGGCGGGGCTGGATAGACCTGAAATCAGCCCTCTCATAAGATGGGGACGTGGAGGGGCGGGAACAGAGCCCCGGCTGAGGCCCAGGCACCATCCCCTGGGAGTCCAGGTTCGATTCAGAGCCCCTGTGGGTGGGGGGCAGGGGCCCGCTGGGACCTGGCAAGCACGGTCAGACTGGAGACAGATGCAGATCGTGTAGCGAGAATCGCAGCGAGGGGTCGGGGTGGCGTCAGGGTCACGGGCGGGATGAGGAGGTCGGGAATGCAGGTTTGGACGGGGAGCTGGGTGTCTGAGTCAGGCAGATACTGGCGTGGGGTCTGGAGCCCCGGAGTCAAGGCCAGCGGAGCATCGGGTGCCCCTGGTCCTCGGAGTCAAGCAGGTGCCAGGGAGGCAGTGCTGAGGCTGGAGCTCCGTCAGCTGCGCCAGCACCCCGACGTGGGCCAGGAATCCCGGACCCCAGGGAGGCCAGTGCTGCCCACAGGGACCGCGAGTCACGCACGGTGACGGGAGCTGTGAGAGGAGCCGAGCGTGGCCCGTGGGCCGGTGACAGGGTCTCGTGGGGGGGCAGGCAGCGGGGCACCATTTACTCCTCCTGGCGACTCCGACGTCGGCCTGGTGGGCCCTGCGCCCTGAGCGGCCCGGTGCGGCGGCCGCGGTGCTCTGCGCACAGCTGTGGGAACCGTGCCTTGTCCCCGTGGCGCTGACCCTGCGCAGGTGGCGGGAGCACAGGGCCGGGCTCCTCCCTGCTCGATCCTCGGCCGTGTCCTAAGCGCCGGGGGCGCAGCACACACAGGTGGGACGCCGGGGGTGCGCTGCACCGCGTCTTCCAGGCTCGCCTTGGACGTGGGCTGGAGCTGTCCCCGCCTTTGATCTCTGCCTTTGATGGTCTGATGTCCATCCCCTGTCACGTCGTTCATTTCGGGTCTCTCCTCCCTCCCGGTTACGGTGAAAACGAGAAGTGGCAATGCACGTGGGGAGCCTGTGACCTTCTGTTCTCTCTCCAAGCCTGTTGGGGGTGTCTTCTGAGCGCTGCCCCTCCCGCCCCCCAGGGAGATGAAGGCCAGGCCAGGCAGTCCTGGGTGGGGGCCTGGAGCCTGAGACGTCTGGATTCAGCTCCTCAGACATGGTTCCCAGCGAAACATGGCCGGTTCGGGGCAAGCCCTGCTCTGCTGCTAGCCCCTGAGTTGGAGGGGGGCGTTGGAGGGGACAGCGTCCCGGCTCGCTGTGAGTCTGGGGCAGCCGGCCTCAGCCCCATTCTGGTGACAGTGGCTGCCGACTCCGCCCTTTGCGCCTCCATGTGCGGGCTGGCCGGGCCCGTGCCGCCTCCCCTGACCCACAGCGCCCCGACCTGCCGATTTGTGGCCCAGCTTCAGTTCAGTGCTTAAGGAAGGAAAGGGAAAGGAAGGAGAGCTTGAACGTCTTCAGCTAATTACAGATGGCGAGACCTGGACAGGTCGACTTGCTGTTGTTAATTAGTAAAGCCATGCTAATTAGTAAGCATGAGCACAATTCATGCCTTTTCCTTTAATGCAACTCATATCACAAGGAGACACGTCCAGGCTATAGATGTGTCACTGACATACGTCCCCTAATTAGACACGGCCAGCGGCAGCTGGAGAAGCCAGCATTTTCCTGTAACTACAGGAAGTCCTCAGGGTGCGAGCACAGGCTTGTTTCCTGACTAAGCGACTCACGTGGCCCCGAACCTGTAATTAAGCCGGTCGTCCTCCTCCTCGGTCCCATTTTCCCTTAGTCGTTCACTGGTGTCCCCTCCTGGCCCCCCAGGAAGCCTCGCAGGGGGTCAGCCTGCGAAGGGTGAAGGGCAGTGGCCGACCAGGGAGGGGTGGACGGGCAGGGCGCGCAGACCGCGTCCTGTCGCCCTTCGTTCTCTGTCCCAGCTCTGACCGGGCGATGTGACGGTGGCTGTCGTGTCGAGGCCTGCGTGTGCTGGTCAGCTGTCCCGTCGTCCTGTCATCCTGTCACGGGGAGGCCGGCCCTCTCGAGGCCTGTCTCGCCTGAGGGCACGCGCCCTCCTGGGCCTGCTGTCCCCTTGGCCTCCCGCTGCCTCCGCTGTCACCCTAAAGCAGCAGCAGCGCCTGGTCTGGCTGCGAGAGGCAGACACAGACCCCGGGAGACGCTGTGCACCCCCGGGGGCCTCGCTTCCGCCATCGTGAGTGGCGGCGTGGGGGCCGGGAGCTCCTCGAAGGAGGAGCTAGCGTCGTGGTCTGAGTGTGCCGGCCGCCTGCCATCTGGCCATGGCCACTGCCTTCCCGTAAGCTACTGAGGGAGCCTTCTGGTTTTGTGACCGATGGCAGCTCGTGTCGCCTGGACCCATCCTACCCTGGGGCCGGGTGCCAGGCCAGAAGAGCCCCCGCCATGACTGGAGAGCTTCGTCCTCGGAGGGCACGTCGGTCAAGGCTCAGGGGAGGAGGCGACAGGGGACCGAGACGAGTGGGTTGCCCGGAGGCTGAGAATGTGGTTTTCTAGTCTAGAAAATAAGTTTCCAGTGGTGAAATTTCCGGCCCTCGATGTCAGCAGATACTTGGATCCGCCTCCGTGAAGGGGGAGAGACTGGAGAGACACTCCCGTGTGCCTGGGCCGGCGTCACACCGCTCAGGATACGGCGTGTGGCACCCGACACGGCGTGACCTTTTCCTTCCGGCGTTTTTGCAGATGTCCTCGTGTTGTTCTCTGAGTGAACTTGGAGTCCGCACGTCGGGGCTGGTGTCGCGATCCCGTTGGCCCTGCCTCGCTTCCGGGGGCCGCTGCGGAAGGGGCGCAGCGTGTTGGTTTTTCCCGGCCGCAGCTGCGTGCGTCTGCCTGCTCGGGCCTCCTCTGTCATCTTTCGCGCAGGGTGGCCACTGTCCCCTAGTGAGACTCGCCCGTGTCTTGTTAGGTTTATTGTAGGTGTTTTATCGTGTGTTACTTTTTCATCTGGCTGCTGGCTCTGCGTTTACCATGGGGCCCGGGGAAGGCGGTGGGAGGAGGTGGCACTTCAGACTTCAAAAGTGACCCCTCCAGTGGCCTCACTACCCAGGCTGGTGTGGAGCGAGAGTGGATCTAACAACCCCAAAACACGAGCTGGTTGATTTATCTTTAGAAATTATGAGCATAATCCCAGATGGGAAACCCAGCCCTGCAGCCTCCTGGCCTCTCCCAGCCCCGAGTGCTGACCTCACGTCACCCATATGTCCCGTGTCCCGGCCGTGGCCCTGTGTGGCACAGCTCCCGCTCAGCCTCCAGCTCTCCCCGTGCACCCAGGTGACCCTACTGCTTCATGGTCAGATCGCAGCGTCTTCCCCAGCCCCACCGGTGTCCCCCTCCATGTGTGTGGTCCTGCGTGTGTTCGTGCGGGCTGGCTCAGACGCGGTCCTGCCTTGTCGCTCAGCCCATTGCAGGGGCTCACAGCACCCCGGATTCCTTGGCAGCTGCTCTGCCACCTCTTCTGTGGCACAGCCTGGGCCCACTGCCGCCCTCAGGTGGGAGCTCGGCGGTCCCCGCGTGTCCCTGCCTGGACCGTTCCTGTGGCGGGAAGCCCAGAACCGGTGTTGCTCTGTGACCCACTGAGGAGCCCACTGCAGAGGAGCCTCAGGGACAGCCCCTTCTGCAGTGAAGCCTTTCAGGTTGTCACCACCCGGCACCACGGGGACATCAGGGATCCGGCGAGCCGCCGACAGCCTCTGCTCTGTATTCTCCTCCGGGGCTTCATGTGGCTTGTGACCCCCGGGCGAACAGCTCCCAGTCAGGCTGGTCAAGCCTCCAGGCTCCATTGGCAGCATGGCGCACACACCGCTCTCGGCACCCCGCCTCCCCACCCCCCGCCGCCTCAGAGCCAAGGCCCAGTTTGCTGCCGCATCCCTGTCACCGGCGGTCGGGCTGCCCTGGAGCCTCGCCAGCCCTAATGAGAACAACCCAGAGCTCTCCAGGAGCCTGTTCCCTGGGGGAGCACGCCGGGGATTTCGTTGGGGGCCCCTCCTTGGCCGACGGCTCACTGAGGGAAGGATAAGCCGGCCTTCTAGGATGAAGCGCGACCCGGATGCCCTCTCGGCTGCGCTGCTTTCTCTGAGGTGTCGGTAGGGGACCGGCTGTGCTCAGTGGGAGCTTCCTGGTGAGCCGTCAGGGCCGCTGTCTCCCCCAGGCCAGAGCGGCTCGCCAAGAAGAAGCCACTCGAGACCTTCTCAGTCATTTTGGCCAGGACTCCGGTTTTGACCCCGGCACCCTTCTCTGGGAGGCCGGAAGCGCCCGCACCCCTGGGATGCAAGCCCCGAAGGGCCGTGGCCTCGGCGCGACACGCCGTCGTCTGTGTTGCTCGGCACAGACCGGGCTCGGGCTGCGTGGACGGTCGAGGACTGGCTCGGGCGCCTGCACGTCCGTACTGCTCTCTGCTCAGCGGCCGCCCGGGGACCGGAATTGCTGTCGAGCAGGGGCATGTGTGCCACCCGCTGTCCCTGCTGTCACTGCCAGTGGGATCGGCGAGGCCCTGCGGTGCTGCCTGGGCCCCTCGGACGAGCCGCACTGCGTGTCCTCAGCTCGCAGTTCACACTGCACTGGCGAGCTGCCTCGTGACGACAGGGGTGGGCCCTTCAGAGGCCGGTCCTCCCGGAGTCGGGGTGCCCCTCCGCCTCTCCCTGAGTCCTGTCGTGTCGAGTAGGCCTTCCACCCACTCGGGTAGCCGTGTTCGCAGGCGGGTGTCTGTCCTCGCCGACGCTGGCGCAGATGGGGTCGTTTCCTGACGTCCTTTTCCATGCTTCGCTGCCGGGGCGGAGACGCGCTGCTGCTTCCCGCGGGTCGGTCTCCCACCCTGCAGCTCTGCCGAATTCGTTTACTCTTCAGCACTTAGGGTTTTCCGCACATTCGCAGCGTCACCTGCGAACACAGGTGTCCTTACCGCTCCCTTCCAGTTTGGATGCCTTTGATTTCTCGTTGCCTAGCGCCCGGGTGGGAGCCGCGTCCTGGTCTCGTTCCTGATCTGGGGGAAGCTCTCGGTCTTTCCGGGGAGCATGTCGTTCGCTGTGGGTGTTAGAAAGGCCTTTTGTCACACTGAGAAAGCTCCTTTCTAATCCTAGGTGGTTGAGTGTTTTTATCACGAAGGACGTTGGATTTTTGCCAAATGTTTTTTCTGCCGCAGTCGAGGCGGTCACGCCGTGTCCCCCTCGTTCCGGTAGTGAGGTGTTGCGTACTTGATGATTGCACGCTGAGCTGTCCCCGTGTTCCTGGTGTAGACCCCGCCTGGCCCGGTGTGTCAGCCCACGGACGCGCTGCCGGGTGCAGTTTGCTGGTGTCTCGTTGAGGATTTCGCAGCTACATTCACAAGGGTCGTTGGTCTCAGCTTTATTGTCTGGGATATTTAGTCTGGCTTTGGTTTCAGGAGTGCAGAAGCATTTCTTCCTCTTCGGTCTTTGGGAGGATTTGGGAAGGGGCAATGTTAACTCTCCTGTGAACGGCTGGTAGTGTCCACCGGTGAAGCCAGCTGGTCGTGGACACCTTGTTCCGGGGTTTTTAATTACGGGTCGAGTCTCCTTACTTGTGACAGGTCTGTTCAGATTTTCTGTTTCTTCTTGGGTCAGTTTTGGTGGTTCGTGTGTTTCTGGGAATTTGCCCATTTCGTCAGGCGGACAGTTCACAGCGTACCGCACAGTCCTTGTCACTCCCCGAGGGCCGGTCAGCAGCGATGTCCCCACGCGCGCGTCTCTCTCTCCCTGTGCTGGTCTTTGTCGCTTTGTCGCTCTGGGTTTGTCGCTTCGTCCATCTTGGTGGGGGGCTCCCTTTTTCCGGATTTAACGCCGTTCCGCCTGCGTGCTCGCTTGCGCCGTTTGCGGTGACAGGTTGTCTTCGTGCCTCGTGACGTGTCTGTCCTCTCCGATCGCTCCTAATGTGTTTCCTTTGTCACCGGTTTTGAGCACTCAGACCGCGCTGTGACTTCTTGTGCTTTTCCTTGCGTGTCTTGGGGTTTTTCATTTCTCAGCTCCGAGTCTACAGGTCGCGCCTCGTGGGAGGTCCTGCTAAGACATCAGCCAGCACATCGTGGACACGGCGCCGGTGCTCACTTCATTTTACACAGTTCTTTTCCCCTCCGCTTTAAATTTTGAATTGTTTCCATCCGTGTGTCCTTAAGCTTTCTGATGTTTTCTTTAGTTAATACCTAACCTTCCATAAAGGTGACCCATGTCTTTTTTTGTTTTGGGCTTTGTGGCGTCTATCTCTATAAATTTTATTTTGGTCTTTTTTCCTTCCATTTCTCCACTTAACTGTTGAAAGTATGGGATTCAGATACATTAGCTGTTTCGGGTTCCCCTCTGCTAGTCCTGACATCTGGCTGGCTGGATGCCAGATACTTTGCATCCTGTGAAGATTCTGAGCTTCCTTCGGGGCCCAGCGAAGCTGCTTGGGAATGTTTGCTTCTGTGGCGTGTTTACGACATGCTGGCTGCCCTGGAGCACTGCTCATTCTAGAGTGAAGTCTCGCCACTCCTGGGCCTACTGCCCTGACGCTGTACCCAAAGCCCTGTGTAACTGTGCGCACAGCAGAGCCGCCTGGCCGCTCATCTGCACGTGGCCGGCAGCTGCTTGTGCCCACGGCAGCGTGGGCCGTGCGGCTTGACACATGCAGTGTTTGCTGCCGGGCCTGCACGCCAGGAGCGTCCTGACTGCTGGCTAGGTGCCGCGTCGGCCACTGTTCCTGGGCTCAATCCATGCTGGGCACTGGCTCCGGCATCTGCGACCAGGGGAACCCCGAGCCCTGCCGCCCTTTGCTACGGCTCCTGAAAAGGGGGTTACCCCGGGAGCTGGTGGGAGGGTTCTGAAACCCAGGACCCACATCCCGGCTGGTACCCGCCTGCGCAGGCCCACACCGCAGCATTCCCCACTGCTTTCCACTGCCCCGTGCATCCACCGAAGCCCGGCCATCCCGTGCGCAAGCAGGTACCGTGACGGGCACCTTGGCTTTGTCCCAGCAGTTAAAGCGGGTTCCCAGGTGAACGGGCCCTGCTGGTGGCCACGGGAGCAGCTGCCCTCCCTGCAGTCTGCAGTCAGACCTGAGGCTGGAGAGGCCAGCCTGCTGGGTTTGCTTGCTGCGGGCACGCTGGGGATTGCGCCTCATAGTTCGAGAGAGCCGGCCCGAGACGGGGATGTCAGCGTGCGCCCGGGACTGATGGCGGTGGGCAGGGACGTCCGGGGCCACACAGAGAGGTGGCTTTCCGTGTGGGAGCAGGCCTCGCGCCCCGTCCTGTCCGTGTCGCGGCCGTGCCTGCCTGGCATGCCGCAGCCGCAGCCAGCCCCTCAGAGATCGTGTCGCTTTGCGGTCCGTTTTGCTAGGAGGTGACTTTGCTTCAGGGTGCGTTCTAGAAGGGGGTTCCATGGCACTGGGGCAGCGAGCAGGGTGTCTCCGAGGACACGGTCCAGTTGGTCTTTGGTCCCTTTGAGACCAGCTCCGCACAGATCGTCTCAGCGAGGTGTGGGTCAGGCGGGCGCAGACTGCAGCATGACGCCTCTCCAGCTGCCTCTGTCCCCCGGCCGGTAGCAGCACAGATCAGCGTGCACTGGCTAAAAGGGGCTGGGGCCAGGCGCTGCCTCTCGCTCCAGCTTGGCCTGGTTCTGGGGATCGAGAAGGGGTCCCTCAAGGGCACCCTAACCAACCCCCTACGACAGAGGAGAGGAGACAACTCAGTCACACTCAGCAAGTGTGTGTGTGTG